>NC_068934.1:30800402-31103433 GCF_023091745.1 Budorcas taxicolor
ACCAGACTCCTCTGTCCGTGTGATTCTCCAAGCAAGAACACTGGAATGGGTTGCCATTTCCTATTCCAGGGGATCTTCCTGACCCAGGGATTAAACCCAAGTCTCTTACATCTCCTGCACTGGCAGACAGGTGTTTTTTTTACCACTAGTGCCAACTGGGAAGCCTACATTTCTTCCTGTGGGTCACGGTAAAAAGTAAATTTAACTTCTCTTTATTTAACAAGAATATTTAAAACTTACTTTGCAAACATAAATAATAAAAAATAAAAAGGAAAAGAGTTAATTGATTAAAGGTTTGAATAAGCAGAATTCCAATTTTGGAAAATAGATTGTCTTGTTTAAACAGTACCATTACAAACTTGTTTACACTAATATTATATTGTAATACTTTGTCCAGGGACTTCCCCTGGTTGTCCAGTGGTTAAGAATCCACCTTGCAATGCAGGGGATGTGGGTTCAGTCTCTGTTCAGTGAAGTAAGATCCCACATATCACAGGGCAACTAAGCCCTGGAATCACAGCTAGGGAGAAGGCTGCATGCTGCAACTACTGCCCACCCTCCACAAGAAGAGTGGCCATGAGTCTGAGAAAGTTCCGGGAGGCGGTGATGGACAGGGAAGCCTGGCCTGCTGCAGTCCATGGGGTCGCAAAGAGTTGGACACAACTGAGCGACTGAACTGATTGACTTGAATCTAGTCAAGTTAGATCAATCTTGTATCTAGTTAATTGGTTACTAAAACAAACAAAGAAATTAAGACTCTTTAGAAGAATATTACTAGATCCAAAGTTTCTGCAATGCATCTTATACAGCATTTAAAGGACAATTCAAATTTACTAGATACAGACAAAGATGGTGGCACAGGAGACCTCAGCCTCCACCCCACTACAAATATCAATGAGCAAAAACAACTCTCAGGAGAGCCCTGGAATCCACTTAAGAAACTAAGCAACAAAGTGGAGCGAAAACCCTGAGAATAACCACATCAGCACGGAAGAGGGTTTAAAGGTTTAGTTTGCCTGTATCATCCTTCCCCCATTACTCTGTGCCTAGAGGGACCCCCTGGCAAGAAAGGGCTCCCCTTGCCAAGAAAAGAGGGCTTCCCTTGTGGCTCAGCTGGTAAAGAATCTGCCTGCAATGCAGGAGACCTGGGTTCAATCCCTGGGTTGGGAAGATCCCCTGGAGAAGGGAGAGGCTACCCATTCCAGTATTCTGGCCTAGAGAATTCCATGGAGTGCATAGTCCATGGGGTCGCAAAGAGTCGGACATGACTGAGCAACTTTCACTTTCACTTTGCCAAGTAAAGAAGAGTCTCCATAGCCTTTCACCTCACTGAACAAAGATCTACAGAGTCGGGCTCAGGAGAACTGAGAAACCTGTATTTTAATGAGTATTTCAGATGATTCTGATACGTGGCCAAGGTTGTGCACCCCCAGAGCAGGAACTAATTTCTTCCAATGGTAGTAAAGCAACCATTACCCTGGGGCATTTCCCAAGTATCTTAAAGTGGATTTAAGAAAGTCCAAATTAGTAGGCTTCAATTCTAAAAGTGAGGCCATTTATAGATAATGAGTTGAAACAGAGAAAGAAGACTTGGGTTGAGGACAAAAGACCGGAGTTATCGACAGGAATTCTGCAAACCTTCCTGTTTAAGTTGTGTCCAGCTCTTTGTGACTCTATGGACTGTAGCCTGCCAGGCTTCTGTCTCAGTGGGATTCTCCAGGCAAGAATATTGGAGTGGCTTGTCATGCCCTTCTGCAGGGGATCTTCCTGACCTGAGGATTGAACCTGTGTCTCTTAGGGCTTCTGCACTGGCAGGCGAGCTCTTTTATCACTAGCGCCACGTGGGAAGCATGCAAACTTGCCTATAACCTCCTTTTTACTTCAACCAACTCCCAGAGCTTGCTCAAACTCATGTCCACTAAATTGGTGATGCCATCCAACCATCTCATGCTCTGTCGTCCCCTTTTCCTCCCACCTTCAATCTTTCCCAGCATCAGGGTCTTTTCCAATGAGTCAGTTCTTTACATCAGGTGGCCAGAGTATTGGAGATTCAGCTTCAGCATCAGTCCTTCCAATGAATATTCAGGACGGATTTCCTTTAGGATTGACTAGTTTGATCTCCTCGTGGCCCAACACCATGGTTCAAAATGATTTATGTTTTTTCATAAGTTTTGTAGGAGGGAAAGATGGATGATGGAAGTGAAATCAGAAAGAGCATAAACCAGCAGTTTGTGCAGACGATACAGACAATGCTAAACAAATAAACATGAGAAGCCTTGGAGAAAAACATCAGAAAACTCCAACCAGGCTACAAATGACTCCACCTTTGACCTCCAAAACTTAGTTTTCTGTTAAAATTTGTTTACTTATTGAAGCCTAACCTCTTTCTTTTCTTTCTTTCTTCATTTAAGGTTATTTTTTAGTGTCCACCTATGTAAATTCCAAAAACATTTAAAAAATAACAATACTAATCACACATCTGGTTAATATTGGGGCTGGTATAATGTAAAACAATGAGGAGAAGGGGATGACAGAGGATGAGATGGTTGGATGGCATCACTGACTCAATGGACATAAATTTGAGTGAACTCCGGGAGTTGGTGATGGACAGGGAGGCCTAGCATGCTTCAGTCCATGGGGTCGCAAAGAGTCTGTCACGACTGAACAACTGAACTGAACTGAACTGAACAGATAATGTTAATAACATTGCTGCTGCTGCTGCTGAGTCGCTTCAGTCATGTCCGACTCTGTGCGGCCCCAGAGACGGCAGCCCACCAGGCTACCCTGTCCCTGGGATTCTCCAGGCAAGAACACTGGAGTGGGTTGCCATTTCCTTCTCCAATGCTAGAAAGTGAAAGTGAAGTCGCTCAGTTGTGTCCGACCCACAGCGACCCCATGGACTGCAGCCTTCCAGGCTCCTCCGTCCATGGGATTTTCCAGGCAAGAGTACTGGAGTGGGGTGCCACTGCCTTCTCCCAATAACACTGCTATTTACTATTAATAGTGCAGTTTCTTCAGTATTCCGTGAACTTGTCTCCAATACCTGCTTTGGGTGGTGTACAGTTCTAGGATATGGTGGTGAATGAGACACACAGGTTCTCTGTCCCTGTGGAGCTTTTTATAAAAAGTTTTTATTGGAGCAGAGTTGCTTTACATTTTCATGTTAGTTCTTGCTGTACAGCAAAGTGAATCAGCTACGTATTTACATGTATCCCCTCTTTCTTGGATTTCCTTCCCATTTTGGTCGCCACAGAGCACTGAATAGTAGTACTCTGTGCTAGATCATAGATTCTCCCCAGTTACCCATTTTATACATAGTATCAGTGGTGTATATGCCTTAATCCCAATCTCCCAATTCATCCCATCCCCCCTCCCCTTTGGCATCCATAAATTTGTCCTCTATGTCTGTGTCTCTATTTCTGCTTTGTAAATATTATCATCCATATTCGGCTTTTTTTTTTTTTCCAGAGCCCATGTATGCATTAATATACGATATTTATTTTCCTTTTTCTGAATTACTTCACTCAGCATGACAGTCCAACCCCCGTGGAGCTTATTGTCTAGGAGGGGAGACAAAAGACAGTCAAGATGATGGCAGATTGTACTAGTTGCTGTGAAGATGATAAAACTGGGTGAAGCAACCGAGTGTTGGAAAGTGGACAGAGAAACCTTCCATCTGTCTAACGCAACGATCGCACAAACGAGGACTGCACATAGGGCCTGTGTAAAAGCAGCTGCCACTTTAGCTAGTCTTCTTTCTTCTCTCTTTCATGCATGCAGTAAGTCTTTGCACAGAGCACAGTGGAGACCAAGGCAGCGTGGTTCTGCCTTTAGGGCAACTCTCTCTGGCAGACACAGTAGACATCAGACACATAGTCACTCTGTGCTAAATACTATGAATGAGATGTGAATGGTGTGCTGTGAGATTATACACAGGATTCCAAAAGAGACTGAAGGATTTGGGAGACTTGAAATGAGGTTAAGAGCTGAACAAATAAGTAAACAGATTTTTAGATAATGGGAGATGACTGTCAGAGAAAGAGGTGTCCAATAAGTACGGCACAGAGGAAAACAGAATGGATCCCGTGATCCTGGATTCATGCCAGAGACATCAGTATTACCTCATGTTTACATCTATACACCTCCGTGGATGCATACACACATAAACAGATGGATACACATATGTGTGCATACATGGGTTAATATACATACATGTATTTTTCTAGTTGAGATAGCTGAGCTGGCCTAGAAGCAGTGATACTGCAACAGCAAGGCGCACACTCAGTACTGAGAGTTGCTTTCTATGTGCCATTCTTCAATTAAAAAAACTAGGGCTTCTTGGAGACCTGCCTGCTATAGGGCTGGGTAGAGAAAATGCAGGATAAACTTGGAGTATAGGGTAGTGGCAGAAGGCACTTCAGTTCAGTCGCTCAGTCGTGTCCAGCTGTTTGCGACTCCATGGACTGCAGCACGCAAGGCTTCCCGGTTCATCTCCAACTCCCAGAACTTGCTCAAATTCATGTCCATTGTGTCGGTGATGTCATCCAACCATCTCAGCCTCTGTCATCCCCTTCTCCTCCTGCCTTCAATCTTTCTCAGCATCAGGGTTTTTTCAATGAGTCAGTTCTTCGCATCAGGTGGCCAAAGTATTGGAGCTTCAGGTTCAGTATCAGTCCTTCCAATGAACACCCAGGACTGATTTCCTTTAGGATTGACTGGTTGAATCTCCATGCAGTCCAAAGGACTCTCAAATGTCTTCTCTAACACCATAGTTCAAAAGCACCAATTCTTTGGTGCTCAGTTTTCTTTATGGTCCAATTCCCACATCCATACATGGCTACTGGAAAAACCATAGCTTTGACTAGATGGACCTTTGTTGGTAAAGTAATATCTCTGCCTTCTTGGCAGAAGGCAAGAAAGTGCTAAATGTTTCATAAAGAAAAAAAGGGATAAAGAGGAAGGGGGAAGAGAGAGAGAAAGTGAAAGAGAAAGGAAGGAGGGAGAGCGGGAGGGAAGGAAGAAAACGTGGAAGAAAGATAGAAGCATACCAAAAAGAAGGGATATGTGTATACATACGGCTGATGCACTTTGCTGTAACAACAGAAACTAACATAACATTGTAAAGCAACTATACTTCAATGAAAATTATTCAAAAAGGAAACAAGTAAATCAAATTAGTAGCTCAAAACTAGTATTCAAGTAAAGAATATAGAGTTAATTTTTTATTTTTCAAAGAAGCATCTTGAAAGAACACAGAGCCAACTTGCAAGAACTCCCAATGACCAAGTCTGGAACACTCTGAAGAAGAAAATAAATAACGCAGCATTGAATTATAATCCAGAGTCTAAAACAAATACACTTAAACCATACTATTACAGGGCTTCCCAGGTGATGATAAAGAATCCTCCTGCTAATGCAGGAGATGCAGGTTCAATCCTTGAGTCAGGAAGACCCCCTGGAGGAGGAAATGGCAACCCACTCCAGTGTTCTTGCCTGGAGAATTCCAGGGACAAAGGAGCCTGGCAGGCTAGAGTCCATGGGGTCACAAAGAGTCAGACACAACTGAGTGACTATCACTCACTCAGAGGACTCAGCTGGGGCTTCCTTGGTGGCTCAGCAGTAAAGAATCTGCCTGCAGTGCAGGAGACCCATGAGATGCTGGTTTGATCCCTGGGTTGGGAAGATCCCCTGGAGAAGTGCATGGCAACCCACTCCAGTATTTTTGCCTGGAGAAGCCCATGGACAGAGGAGCCTCGTGTGCTACAGTTCATGGGGTCGCAAAGAGTTAGACACAACTGAGCAACTGAACACACAGGTGCATGCACACACACACACACACACACACACACATACACACACACACACGGGACTCACCTACTCAACCAGCCTCGTGTTCTATCCACCAGGGAAGATGCCAGCCCCTGGAACACAGAATGGGGGAGAGGTACTCTCCCCAGACGCGCAGGGGAGCTCTGAGTCAGCTTCACACAGGCATGTGACAAGCCCCCGAGGGAAGCTCAGACTGTTGCCTAGCTATGTCGGGAAAGACGCTGAATGCTAATATATTTAAGTGGTGTGTGCGAATTTGTAGCCAAAGATGAGTTCTGGACTGATAACCACTCTGGCCAGCCCTGCTGCTTCTTTCCCATCTAATGTCTTCTTACACATACACACACCACAGGACTGCTCATAGCTGCAAATAAATAGCCTAGGGGCATTTAGTCTTTTTGCTTGCCTGTCCATTTCTCTCACTCCAAGTAAGCAAATGAGCTTCCCCAGTGGCTAAATGGTAAAGACTCTGCTAGCAATGCAGGAGACGCTGGAGACACAGGTTCAATCCCTGGGTTGGAAAGATTCCCCTGAAGAAGGAAATGGCAACCCACTCCAGAATTCTTGCCTGGAAAATCCCATGGACAGAATAGTCTGATGGGCTGCGGTCTATGGGGTTGCAAAGAGTTGGACATGACTGTGACTGAGCACACAGCAAGTAAGCAAATAGCTCATACAGGGCAGGAAAAGCATCAGATTCCCCCTGATCTAGAGAAACTGGTGCCTCTGAGGACATTCCCCACACCCACATACTCGACTTGAGCAAGATGACCATTGTGTGGATTTTTCTAAGATCGATCTTTGTCTCCAGAGTGGTACCGATGAACCTATTTGCAGGACAGCAGTGCAGATGCAGACATGGAGAACAGACTTGAGAACACAGTGGGGGAAGGAGAGGGTGGGACAAACGGACAGAGTAGCCTGGAAACATACACAGTACCATATGGAAAATAGATCTGCTGCACGGCTGCTCAGTGGTATCCAACGCTTTGCGACCCTGTGGACTGTAGCCCCCCAGGCTCCTCTGTCCATGGGACTCTCCAGGCAAGATTAGGGTTGCCATTCCCTTCTCCAGGGATGGAAAATAAATAGCCAGTGGGAATTTGCTGTATGATGCAGGGAGCTCAACCTGGTGCTCAGTGACAACCTAAATAGGTGGGATGGGGTGGGAGGCGGGAGGAAGGCTCAAGGGGAGGGGATACCTAGGCTCAAGGATACCTATGGCTGATCCATGCTGCTGTATGGCAGAAACCAACACAGCATTGTAAGGCAATTACTCTGATTAAAAATAAAGGGAAGTAATGCAGGGAGGGTTTGAGTACATATGCACTTTATCATAGGTGCATGGGTGCTCCGGCGTGTCTGACTCTGCCACCCCTGCAGCCCGCCAGGCTCCTCTGTCCATGGCATCCTCCAGGCCAGAATACTAGATATTTAATATTAATAGTAAATTGGAGAAAGTGGCACCCTAAAAAGAGCTTTTCTAGGTCACAGAGGGAAGTCCATCAATGAGGAAGGAATGAGTTTCCTGAGTGTCTAATCCACACCTTCTCTATGTTCCTATACTCCTTACTTTGCATTAGTAGCTGAGGATTATCCATCTCTCCTGGAGTCTCTATGACTTGCTTATCCCCGTGGCTTTTTAAAGATGGATGTTCTGTGGGAAGAGATTATATGTTTCCTGTCCCCAGCCCAATGGTAGTGCTCCCTAAATGTGAAATGTTATTAGAGGCAACGAGCATAATAATGATGGCCATGATGGTGGCCGTGATGATGATGGTGAAAATGGATCCCAGGAAACTATTACAAAACCCAGCTGTTATTAGCATCGCATTTGCCACAGCACATGAGTGATTTCAAGTGCTCTAGCCGGGGAAAGATCCCCCTTCTCCCCTCTGCTTTGAGGAGCCAGAGAGAAATCTAACAAAGGGATGCTGGAAGGACCACCTCCAGCTGGTCCTCATCACAGCACACAGGCACCGAGCTCTAATAGGCGCTCCCCTCTGAGGATGATCTATCCTCACGTCCCTGGCCAGAACAGCATTTGGGGAGTGCTCAAGACAGTAAGGCAGAAGTGGAGGAAGGAGCGAAGGAAGTGACCAAACTCAGGAGGAAGTGGAGAGGCCAGGCTCCAGACTGGGCTCTCACGGTGGCTGTGGAATTTTCTGCCTTTAAATACTTGTTTCTTTATTTGGCTGCTTTGGGTCTTCGTTGCAGCACAGGAGATCTTTGTTGCATCGAGTGGGATCTTTCACTGTGGTGCACGGACTCTCTAGTTGAGGCGTGTGGGCTTTAGCAGTGGCCGCGCTCTGGCTTAGCTGCCCGGAAGCATGTGGGATCATAGTTCCCCACCAGGGACTGAACCCTTCTCCCCTGCATTGCAAGGTGGATTCTTTTTTTTTTTTTTAATTTTTATTTTTACTTTATTTTACTTTACAATACTGTATTGGTTTTGCCATACATTGACATGAATCCACCACGGGTGTACATGCGTTTCCAAACATGAACCCCCCTCCCACCTCCCTCCCCATAACATCTCTCTGGGTCATCATGCAAGGTGGATTCTTAACCACTGGACCACCAGGAAAGTCCCTGGCATTTTCAACACTAAGTACATCCTCTCTGCCTGTGTGTTTCAGTCCAGACGCTCTGAGATGTACTATGATAACTGGCAACTTCCGGAACCACACTGCTCCTGTGTGTCTCTCACGTGCCCTCTGGGGTCTCTGCTCCATTTCATCTTCACACCTAGACCTGGGACGATGGAGCTTCTGACACCTGAACATCTCTAGCTGTAGGAGCTGAGAAGACACTGAGAGTTGCCCGCTGGTTCATAAACGCTTTCATCTGGAACATAAACCCACCACTTTGGCACGCATTGGCCAGAGCAAGTTGCCTGGCTGCACCTGTGTTCATGTGGTGACAAAGTACTGCCCTCAGTGTGGCTGGAAGCACAGGGAATGTTGACGGGCAGTAATAAAGCCTGCCTACAACCTTCCTCTGTGGGTCTGAGACAGGCAAGCTGAGGGAGACCGTGCTTCAAGCTTCAAAGCCTGTGACAGATTTGGTTGGTGACTCACAACCCACCTCCACACCCTCGTGCTTTGACAAACCTCCATTTTGACAAACCCGGAAAATGAAATGCTTGACTTCTTCGCTCCTCAGTACCCAGAGGTGGCTAAGTACAGGTCCTGGGGAAACCAGATGTAGGCAGAAACCTACAGAGAAAGCATCTCTCTCCTAGAAAGACAAAGCCTCAGGGAGAGGAGTTTCCTTGTTCTCCTATGGAACACTGTGGGTGTCAGTGCTAGAAGCCAGCAGCTGTCTGGGGGGCTATCAGGTGACAAGATGAGAAAAAGTCCCAAAGAATTGCAGAGATGCTGATCTTGGTAACTGCAAACTACTGAACCAATGTCAATAGCATCTCCTCGCTGGATTTCTCATGAGCCAACACACAACCCCATTTGCTCTGTTACTTGTTGCAAAAAAATTTCATGCTACAGAGTCAGTAAGAACTTTTGAGATCACAAGCACTCTGTTTAACAGATAAGGAAACAGGCAAGAGACTCAAGAAGTTAGATGTATAATTGAGACTCAGAGCCAAATGAGCAGAAGCATTGGCCAAAGGATTAGAAATGTTTTGATTCTTCGATGACACTTGCTCTTGCTTGTTCTTTGGGTCCAAACCAACTCTGTCATAACACAACAGACTTCTCTCCTCACGTCTCATTTTTGCATTTCTCTTCCCGTGTCTAGTCTCCCAAGTCCATTATAACCCTTTCCTCAACCCCAGAAATTTTCCCATATGGTTAAAAGTCCATCTATAGAAGAAACACCATTTTCCCAGGCGGAAGCAAGCCTGAGGTGGCTATATTCCCATCAGGGGAATGGGAAGGATCAGAGACAAGATGTATCATAATGCTTTGAAAAGTTTTCCACTTTCAGTTTGAATTGAGAGAATAGCATGGAAACATATACATTACAATATGCAAAATTAGATAGCCAGTGGAAATTTACTCTACGACACAGGGAGTTCAAATCCAGCGCTCCAAGACAACATAGTGGGTGGGATAGGTGGGAGATGGGAGGGAGGTTCAAGAGGGCGGGGACGTATGTATACCTAGGGCTGAATCATGCGATGTATGGCAGAAACCAACACAATATTGTAAAGCAAGTATCCTTCAATCAAAAATAAATAAATTTTAAAAATTAAAATCAAAACCAAATAAGACTGTTCTCCAATGTTAAAAAAAAAGTTTTCCATTTTCAAACGATTACTCAAACGTCAGTGTGAAAGTGTTAGTTGCTCAGTCATGTCCAGCTCTTTGCAACCCCATGCACTGTAGCCCTCCAGGCTCCTCTGTTCAAGGGATTCTCCAGGTGAGAATATTGGAGTGGGTAGCCATTGCCTCCTCCAGGGGATCTTCCTGGCCCAGGGATCAAACCCAGGTCTCCTGCATTGCAGGTAGATTCTTTACCGTCTGAGTCACCAGGGAAGCCCCACTCAAATGTCAAGGTCAGGAGGAAAAAGCAACTGAAGTCAGGATGCTGGAGTGTAGCTCAGGCCAGAGCATCATCCGCAGTAAAGCAGAGTGTCATAACTGATTTCTAACGGCAAGAGAACATTGAACCCGGCCGTGCGCAGACAGAGGAATGGAGCTAGGAGAAGGGAGGCCGAGCTTCAGCTCCCACTTAAAAACTTCTTGAGGTATAAATTAATTTGGTCCTATCTCACTTACAAGGAAAGTATCTATTTCACTTGCAGCCAAAGTGAGCGTTTGTTTAACCTCTTGGGGGATAGGCTAGAGCTTCACGTAGACCTTTGCGAGAAGAGGCACGGTTATCCAATTTCCCTCTAATTGCCCTAACAAGGATGAATTAGGACTTTCATCAGCAGGCCTGAGTGATCAGTTTGGAGTCAGCCATGGGCGGTGAAGCTGGTTATTAAACAAAACTACTCTGTTACCTCCTAATAATACACAGTGAGGGCAAATTAATCCGAAGACAAATATGCCATACTGGTGACTCTGGAGAATATGTTCTCCCAACTTTATGTCTCCCAGTGATGCTATTATTAGTACTGTCAAAGTTATTTTCCAAGGCATAATGGGGAGCTAAGTGTTCACTTGGGCTTTCTTAGGCAGGGAAAAGAAACCATCAGACAAGGGAACACGGTATACAGTTTAAATATCCACTTGGGCCAGGCTTCTCTTTGATATACATTAATTATTCCACTAACATCACATCAGGAGAAAACTTACAGGAAGTCTGAGCAACACACGATCCCCAGATAATCGTTCCTGGCTGAAGGCGGTGGCTACCGCTGACTCTGTTGTCTCTGCTCAAGATGTCACTGTTTTTCTCCAAGGTAGCATGCCAAAACCTTCTATTTCCACCCAGCTTCTCTCTTGTCACCAGTCCCCTTTCTCAGGTATAAGTCATGGCCGACTTGCTGACTCTGGGAAGAGAGGGCTATTGAACATGCAATTTGAGTTAAAGAAATTGATGATCTATCGTGAGAGTGGAGGAGGAGAGAGAGAACCATTCTGAGGTCTCATCTAGACCTCAGAAGCTCACTCTGGTAGAACCTCGTTAATTTACACGAAGGGCTATGATCGACTTGCCTAATTACTGTGTAGTGAGCAGTGTGGATTTGAGTGTGTGGGAGCAAACACAATTTAAAAAGCTGTGATCATGGATCAAATAAATGGACTTTATTGTACAATTAAAAGCCTCCTTCAACCCTGACTGGAATGAAATCCAATAACAGAATAAGTGCTTTCATAATAACACTCTCTGAGTGAGGTCTGGTGACAGGCACTGAGTCTTGGGGCCCAGCATTTCTGCACCCTAACCCTTGGCTAACAACACAACACTCGCTGACCTTCTGAAAAAGACTGGCCTCTTCTGGGTCCCTCTCTTTTATCCTTTGAGGAACAGCAGGTGTGTGCAGCCTTCTTTCTGTTCTGCTTCTCAGTATTCATGAATTAATGGAAGGAAAACACTTTGAACTTGGCTAAGCTGAGTACATATAAGAGGCTCTACTCTAGAGAATCTGTTTTCCTTTCCTTCTTTTAAAATTTTGTATAGTCCCGGGGAAATCGGGATTATAGTTGCTTCAGACACACCTGCTGGTCACTCACCACCTGAACCCACAAGCAGGTGTTTGGACACTGCAGCACATCTTGCCACAGAGGCCGTCATAAGAGGATTTGCATTTCAGGTGGGAAAAAGCAGTGGGAGCAGATAGAACTCTGAAGGAGCAAAGATCTTGTTTTCATCTGCAGAACTGTAGTAATAAAGGCCATTGGCAATACTCTCACTAGTGCCAAAGTCTTGAAATGGATGATTCCCCCAAAACTTTCCAAACATCACTTAGCAGCGACGATCTGCTTTCTTCTCCCACCCCGTCTGGCCCTTTGTGGATACACACCAGGCTAGGAGGTTTCCAGGAGCTAGGCTGTGTTGCACACAAAGAGCTAAGTTCTTGACACTACTCACTTGGCTGTTGTTGTCCAGTCTCTCAGTCGTGTCCAACTCTTTGTGACCCCCACGGACTGCAGCATGTCAGCCTTCCCTGTGCTTCACTGTCTCTCAGAATTTGCTCAAACTCATGTCCATTGAGTCGATGACACCATCCAACCATCTGTCTCACCCTCTGTCGCCCCCTTCTCCTCCTGCCTTCAGTCTTTCCCAGCATCAGGATCTTTTCTAATGAGTAGGGTCCTTGCATCAGGTGGTCCAAGTATTGGAGCTTCAGCTTCAGTATCAGTACTTCCAGTGAATAGTCCAGGTTGATTTCCTTTAGGACTGACTGATTTGATCTCTACTCACTTGCTTATGTGTTAAACTAGCTTATATGTTAAACTTCAAACAACTTCCAGAATTGCGCTGGGCCAAATTTGGGCAGTGGAAACAGTGACAGACTTTATTTTGGGGGGCTCCAAAGTCACGGCAGATGGTGACTGCAGCCATGAAATTAAAAGACGCTTGCTCCTTGGAAGAAAAGTTATGACCAACCTAGATAGCATATTGAAAAACAGAGACATTACTTTGCCAACAAAGGTCCGTCTAGTCAAAGCTATGGTTTTTCCAGTAGTCATTCATGGAAGTGAGAGTTGGACTATAAAGAAAGCTGAGTGCTAAACAACTGATGTTTTTGAACTGTGGTGTTGGAGAAGACTCTTAAGAGTCCCTTGGACTGCAAGGAGATCCAACCAGTCCATCCTAAAGGAAATCAGTGCTGAATATTCATTGGAAGGACTGATGCTGAAGCTGAAACTCTAATACTTTGGCCACCTGATGTGAAGAACTGACTCACTGGAAAAGACCCTGATGCTGGGAAAGATTGAAGGCAGGAGGAGAAGAGGACAACAGAGGATGAGATGGCTGGATGGCATCACTGACTCAATGGACATGCTGCTGCTGCTCTTAAGTCGCTTCAGTTGTGTCCGGCTTTGTGCGACCCCATAGACCATCAGGCTCTGCTGTCCCTGGGATTCTCCAGGCAAGAACACCGGAGTGGGTTGCCATTTCCTTCTCCAATGCATGAAAGCGAAAAGTGAAAGTGAAGTCGGTTCAGTCATGTCCAACTCTTCGTGACCCCATGGACTGCAGCCTTCCAGGCTCCTCCATCCTTGGGATTTTCCAGGCAAGAGTACTGGAGTGGGTTGCCATTGCCTTCTCCGCAATGGACATGAGTTTGAGTAAACTCTGGGAGTTGGCGATGGACAGGAAGGCCTGTTGTGCTGCAGTCCATGGGGTCTCAAAGAGTTGGATGCAACTGAGCGACTGAATTGACTGAACTGACTCACATATGGGCAGTGGGTAGCCTTGAGAGAGTCAATTCCTAGGCAGATTGATAAGAAGTCCGGGTCCCAGAGGAGGAGAAAGGGGTCTGGGGCTCTCAATGAGGAGGAAAGGACAAACACTTTTATTTCTCCTCTACATTTGTTAGTCTTGGTCGCATAAAATGCTTTTTTCTTTAAATCCAGAACTGATGATTATACAACGAACAACTCAGTTTAAACTCTGTACTAGAGAAGGAAGTGGCAGCCCACTCCAGTACTTCTGCCTGGAAAATCCCAAGGACGGAGGAGCCTGGAAGGCTGCAGTCCATGGGGTTGCAAAGAGTTGGACACAACTGAGAGACTTCACTTCCGAGATTATATAACAACAATGAATCCTGTTTGAGGACAGTTTCTCCTTTCTGGAAAACTTCTGACTAATCTTGATCTCTTAAAATGTATATTAAGGGAGTGGGTCTGGTAGGATCTTTCTATTGTTAAGTTCTAATCCTGTTATCCTAAAATGCAAATTATGGGAGTGGATCTGGTAAAATTTTCACAAACTTGAGACATTCTTTTGATTTATGGTAATAGTTAATTAAAAAGTATAAAACTCCCTTGGTAACACTAGAGAGGGGGGCACTGTCTGTCCCCCTCTGATGTCTATGTCAGAAGCTTTCTCTGTTCCTTCTCATTTTAATAATACTCTGCTGCACAAAAGCTCTTGAGTGATCAAGCCTGGTCCCTGGTCCTGAAGCTCAGGACCTTCTTCTTCAGAGATCACGAATCCGACATTGTTCACCGTTAGCTATCAGCCTGCTCAAGCTTCCTGGGAATGGGTATGGCATCTGCTGGATTTCCTTGACACTCAGCCAAGCATCACGAGAACCCGACAGGCTGTGCGCTGGAGTCAGTAGGACAGAATTATGTGCTCCTGTGATTTTGCGGTGCTGAGTATCCACCTGCTTCCTCCTGACTTTGGGTTTGCTCCTGTGATATGCTTTGACCAATGGTGTGGGACCAGATGGGACATAATCAGAGACTTGTTTGTTGGCCTAACCTCGCCTCTTGAAAGTGAAGTCGCTCAGTCATGTCCGAATCTTTGCGACCCCATGGACTGTAGCCCACCAGGCTCCTCTGTCCATGGGATTCTCCATGCAAGGATACTAGCATGGGTTGCCATTTCCTTCTCCAGAGGATCTTCCCAAATCATGGATTGAACCCAGGTCTCCCTCATTGCAGGCAGATGCTTTAACCTCTGAGCTACCCTCATCTCTTGTTCCCAGCAAATTACCAGAAGGAAAGCTTCACCCACTTAGCTGCTGCCCTCTTCAGCCTGGATCCCAGACAGAGATGAGGGAGGAGACTTGAATTGAGACCCTGGAAGAAATTGCCCCAGCTGACCGTCAGAGTCACAAGTGAAGAAAATCAATGTTTGTTGTCGAAAGTTACTGAAACTCATCATATTTATCATATTCATTGAAATAACAAACTAATAACCAACAAAACCAGACGGATACAGGAAGATACCAAAATAAATCAGATATATAAACTGTGCTTCCCTGGTGGCTCAGATGGTAAAGCGTCTGCCTGCAACGCGGGAGACCCGGGTTCAATCCCTGGGTCAGGAAGATCCATTGGAGAAGGAAATGGCAACCCACTCCAGTATTCTTTCCTGGAAAATCCCATGGATGGAGCCTGGTAGGCTACAGTCCATGGGGTAGCAGAGAGTCGGACACGACTCTCACTTCAAACTGCCCTCAAGGAGCTTGCAGATGAGCTGAGAAAACAACAACAGCAGCAACAAAATCATTTCATAGCAAAAATGTGAGCTAAAATGAAATGAGAGAGGCAATGGTCCTGGGAGGTTCCTTCCACTGAGCATGTGGGGATGAATGGGAAGGAAGCGGGTAAGAGAAAGCTTCATGGTGGGTGTGGATTTGAGCTGGATCTTGAATGCATGGAAGGCAAGGAATGGCATTCCAGGAAGAGGGAACAGCGTGAGTTCAGGTAAAGGCACAAGAGTGAGAAAATCCTAAGAAAAACGTGATGACCAGCTCCATTTTGGCAAACCTACAGGGAAGATGTCAGTCTAAAGCTTTCTGCATATACAAACGCATTCAGTTTCTAAATGATCTCCTGAGCTTGAGTTGGCAGTCTTATTGAAATGGAGAAGTGGAACAGACAATGGAATGCTTTAGAAACCTAAGTCCTGTATCTTTAAAGAGCAGTGCATTTCCCCGTCTGTATTGCTCAGTGTATGGAATATGAAATTCATCTCTGAAAACCCCAGAGATGACTCTATCGACTGTCCTCTAAATAGAATTAAAATTGACTCAAGACATATCTGTGAATCTATTGAATTACATAGTCCACAATCGAGCTGCCGCTGGTCCTGTAGGAGGAAATTAAACAGACGAGAAGTAAAATGGACAGGCTGCCCCTGGATGGGGAGGTTTCTCTAGAGGGGATGAGGGTGGCCAGCGGAGACGAGTGTGAAGCTTATCTCATATTCGGAGACCTGTGCTGACTTGCTGAACTGGAGGGGTCGGGTCATTTTTCTGTCACTGATATAAAAAAACAGTAGTTGTCACTCCAAATTCACCCCTCCGAGATACGGCTGAGTTTAGCAGGGAAGTCCCCAGCATGCTTCCCATGTGCCCTTGACACGTTCCGTCTTTCGTATCCTGCTGGGGCTGGAGACATCATCTCTGTTGTCACTCATGTGTTTTCTTCTTTCAATCATCGTCCTTTCTTACCCTGCATGAACTCTCCATCAATAGACATTTTTTGAGCTCCTACTCTGTGCTGGGCACCCTTGAAGTCTTTGGCGATACTGGTCATGGCAAATGACCTGCTGGAGAAAAGCTCAACCTTCCAAGTCAGATGCAGGCCTGACTTGCTCACCACATGTTTTATCACAGGGTTTTATCACAGAATGGGCTTCCCTCATGGCTCAGTCAGTAAATCACCTGCCTGCAATGCCGGAGACCTGGGTTCGATCCCTGGGTCAGGAAGATCCGCTGGAGAAGGAAATGGCAACCCACTCCAGTATTCTTGCCTGGAGAATCCCATGGACAGAGGAGCCTGGAGGGCTACAGTCCATGGAGTAGCAAGAGTCGGACACGACTTTGTGACTACACCACCACCACCAGTGATAGAACTGGGCTTCCGCAGCGGCTCAGTAGTAAAGAATCTGCCTGCAATGCAGGAGTCTCAGGAGACACGGGTTCAGTCTCTGGGTCAGGAAGGTCCCCTGGAGAAGAAAATGGCTACCCACTCCAATATTCTCACCTGGGAAATCCCATGGACAGAGAAGCCTGGCGGGCTGCAGTCCGTGGATCACAAAGAGTCGGACACAACTAAAGTGACTGGGTGCAAGAGTAATGTATATGTATATTGAGAGCTACTCTCTCAATTCTTCCCACCCTCTTCTTCCCCAAGGGTGTCCGCAAGTCTGTTCTCTATGTCTCCATCTGTATTCCTGCCCTCAACTTTCTTACTGTAACTATTATTACACTATCAGATATTATAGTATCTTCACAATAATCAAAGCTGGAGATCAGGGTTACAGGATGGCATAGGGTGACTTTTGCCTGTGGAAGACAATTATATATTCTCCATGCCTCCTGTTTGTCCAGAGGATTGCTTTGCCTGGTGGCTCAGTTGAAGAGCTCCCAACTCCACACCATGGTATCCACACATTTTTCTTCTTAATTTGCTCATTGACTTCAACAAATATTTACCGACTGCCTATCATGGGTCAGGCACTGTTTCCAGCATAGGGCGGCAAATAGAGAACAGGCCTGTGATCCCACGCTGCCCTCATGAGGCTTCCAGCAGCAAGTGACAGATAGTAAGCGACTGTGCAATAAATCCTTAATTACAACCATAACAAGTGCCATGATGCTCTGATCACAGAGTCTCTTCACTTTTGGCTCCAAGGGCAACCTGACCTGGGTCATTGGGTTAAGTTTCCTGCAAAGAGAATTTTGTTGTCATGACACTTTTTGGGAAGAGTCTTTAATAGTCCTCAGTCTTTTTTAGCTTTTTTAGATTAGATAGTGTTCATTAGAGAGGTGAGTGTTTTGAGGTGACCAAGTATCCTGATTTGCCTGGATCTGAGAGTTTTTCAGGGTGTGGGATTTTCAGTGCAGACACCAGGACAGTTCTGGGAAAACTGTGACAGTTGGCCACCCTCGCGTGTGTATGTATGCATGGGCACGTGTGCAAATATATGCATGTTCATGCCTGAATTTGGAAGTCTCAGTTTCCTTCTCTGTAGAATAAGAAGTAGGCCAATTAGGCTTGCTTTCAGCTCTAAACATCTACACTTTCTAATGCGCTTGCTCAGTTACTTAGTCATGTCTGACTCTTTGTGACCCCATGGACTGTAGGCCCACTAGGCTTCTCTGTCCGTGGGGTTTTCCAGGCAGGAACAGTGGAATGGGTTTCCATTTCCTCTTCCAGGGGACCTTCCTGTCCCAGGGATAGAAACCACATCTCCTGTTTCTCCTGCATTGAAAGGTGAATTCATTACCCCTGAGCCGTCAGGGGATCCCAGTGCTTTCTTATGAGCACCCAAACCTGGTCTTTTGGCATCTCAATATCTCTTAAGCTGGTTAGGAGAGCATCTCCAAAAATTTGGGGTGTTGAATGTGATCTGCCTCCACATGGGTGAGGGTGGAATCCAGTGTGTGCACCACATAACACAGGCGTGCCCCACAATTCTCTATGAATTGCCATTTAATGTGATTTCTACGCATATTCAGTGTGTGTAGAGCTTTGGGCCCGATGCTAAACAGTTTAGCCGTCTTCATGCCAAACGATCAACTGTACTCAATTGCAAACGGGCTGCCATTAGCCTTGTTGTTAGAGCTGGGAAATCTGTGTAATTGCTTAGTAATTTTTTCAGAACTTTGGGATGGCGTGGCTGTGTGTGTGGCCTTGCAGAGCCCGTCCATCTCTAGGCGTCTAATGGGTTCCAGTGGGAGTCTGTGCCACATCCCGCCAGCAGGGCAACTCGTAAACTCATCAGTGCTTCGGGCATGAGTGGCATTTTAAAGGCCCTTTACCATGAGTGGAATTAGCGTGCTCTGTCCCTCTGGAGCCTGTTAGCTTTTCGATTCTGACCCCCATGGTGAAGAATAAATGCAAGTAATTTAGTTGGAAAAAATGTCTTTAGGGCATTTGTGCTCCTTTTGGTTCTGCTCCATAGGACAGATACTTAAAAAAAAATTTCCAAGTTCCCAAATGGCCATGGCCAAAATGAATTCTCCTATCCAACAGGATAGGAATTGATGGCGGTGCTGACCTTTGAGAATACTGACAGTGGTCGCCCTCTGCAGAACAGCTACAGTGGCCCTTCTGTGTCTGTCAGCCAGCATCCACAGATTTGGGCCTCTGCTGTGACCACGAGTCTACAGCTGTTTCCAGCTGATGGGTGATGGATACAACTTGTCAAGATTCAACAGTGCAGAAGAATGCTTAGTTTTAAGAACAGATTATTTCCAAGAGTGCTCAGGCCTGAGCTTCTGGTAGGATCCAGGATGCAGGCCAAGCCTCCCTTCTCTGAATTCCTAAAGTGACTGTGCTCCTTATTTAGCACAGTTTCATAGATTGCCTTGTGTCAACTCTTTTAAGTTCTTGTTGGGCACTTATAATATTTAACTATTGGAATACATGCCACACCTCAGAGCCAGAGTGATTCTAAAACTGTTTACCACCTACCTCCATCCTGGTTTTCTTGACACCTAAGATCACTCCCATCTATCACAGGCTGGGCCCTAAAGTATGGTCCTTCCATTCCCAACTTTTCATTGTCTTGTTAGTACTTTCTTGAATGAGGAAATTGTCAAGGAGGGACGAAATATCAGATGGCAGATGTTCAACAGTTTTGGAATCTCTCACCCTGGGACAAATCCTTTGCTGAATATATTTTCCTTACAACTTTCTACAACATTAAGGAAAATAAAATGTTACCCATCAAGCTGTGATTGTACAGAATCCTTGTTATCCTAGAATTCATTAGCATAGTCACCAAGATGGTACTTATGCATGATATCTTTGAGGATTTTGCACAGATTATACCAAAACGGCCTTCTCTGGCTTAGCGTTTTATTTTTATGCATTTTATAAACAATTTTATTACTTTCTCCCTCCAAACCCCTTTGCCCCATCTGGCCTTTAGTGGAGGAAAACAAGCCTAAGATTACAATGCCTCTAGATTTATACCCAAATACAATCTAGTTGCATTTGGAGCCCTAGAGAGTCAGTCAAGGCTATTATTGGCTGCCAGGATTTTTAGAAAATACATAAATCTCCCTTTGTGCCATAAATACATTTCTGCATTCAGAGCTTAGAGAGAGAGACCTCATTATACCACATCCTGAGAGAGAGAGAAGCATTCTCATTCCGAGTGACAGGTGACATGTTCTTCAGAAACATGTAAAAAGATGGCAAGCTAATTTAATTCCTTTCTCATTTTTAACAGTGGTTGAAATAATTGTATCTGTACAAATGATGCAGGGGAGCCTGGAATACAGGAGTTTTGAGCTAGGTATGTCCAAACCCCAGCTGGATTTTGGGAGGGTACTTTGGTGACACAGGTCTTTGAGGACATGCTCCTGTTTGAAAATGGCCTGCCAATATTCTTGGATAAAAGTTTCCTTAGAGGTACATGAGAGCTAGGTCTAGAAAACTAGAACTATCCAGTGCAGGGGGTCTGGGGGTTCCCCTAGTGGCTCAGATGGTAAAGGATCTACCTGCAATATGGGAGGCCCGGGTTCGGCTCCTGGGTCAGGAAGACCTCCTGGAGAAGGGAATGGCAACCCACTCCAGTATTCTTGCCTGGAGAATTCTATGGACAGAGGAGTCTGGCAGGCTACAGTCCATGGGGTTGCAAAGAGTCGGACATGACAGAGCAAGTAACTTACACACACATATAGGGGCTCTCAGCTATTGGCTATATAAGAACCAGTTGGGGAGCTTTAACAACTACTGAGAAGCTTAGGCTCCATGTAATGGACTGTGTTTCAATTGGTCTAAGGTGGCCCTGCACTGGTATTTGCTACCAAACTCGAGAGCTGGTGGTCTGGCGCAGTGGTTCTCAGATTTATTGTGCATCAGATCTATCTTATTAAAATACAAGACTGCTGGGCTCTGTCCCCAGGAATTTCAAAGCTATATGAGGTCGGGTCTGAGAACTGTGTCCCTGACACATTTCCCAGTGATGTTGTTGCTACTGGTGTGGGGTTCATACCTTGAGAATCTCTGCTGTAGGGGATTGGGATTTTAAGGCAGACGTTCTAGTGCACATTTGGGCTGAATTAAAAATGATCTCGATCATTCCCTACTTTTCACTTTGAGTTATGTCAACCTGTTCTATTAGTAATGACGCTAATCAAATAATTAGTCATTTCTCTAAAGATGGACTTTCTGGAACATGCTTTCCCACTCTAAATATCAAAACAAAAACTCAACCATCCAAATGTCTCTATTTGGTTATGAATTGGAAAAAATCCAGATGACAACTTCTGTGCTTTGGGGAACATGTATAAATAAACTTCTTATAAAAGAAATTTTTATAAAAGATAAGAACACAGAGATGTCAAAAACAGCCTTTCTGCCTTACCTCAATTGAAAGAGGTACTCGTGGCAGGGATATAACTGTCTAAGACCTGAGGTCAGTTCCTTTTGATCCTTCCCCAAACCTCAGCATCAAATTGTCCACAGATTGGAAGACACCTATCTAAAACACAGAATCTTCTAAGTCAGTGTCTTCATTTTCTTACAGGGTGTCTGCACTACTCTCCACCTTTCCTCATTCAGGGATCTGTGTATTGAAGTCACGACAGTCAAGGGAACTGTTTCATATCTTAGGGCCTCTTAATATCCTTCTAAAGTCCCTCTAGCACTCTTAATGTTGCCTAGCAGCAAGGTCCTCCAATAATAGACACCCTTTAGCTCAGAATCATAGCTCCGATCAATGCTGTAATGTTTTTAGTAACTGGAATCCAGGGGCCATGACTCAAGGATATTTGGGAATAAAGTCAGCCTCCCTCTACCTGCACCTACTGAAAGGAATTAAACCGGGGAAGAGATAAGCCTGCATTTGCAAACCATTATGGGGTATCTGGGAGCTGAATCCAATTTAAAATGCCTTGATTATCTTTGCGTTTCTTGACCTACTTTGCATTGGGGTCACAAAGGGAGGCACATTCTTTGGTATCGAAGTTGGGTTTCTTGTGATAGTCTCTGAGGTTCTTCCACATCTATTCATGGGCCAGGGAAATGGCCTTGAAATAACTGGGTAGCCTCATTTGTGGCTGAATGACTCACAGGTGAAATCAGATTTACTGTTAGACACCAACCAATATCAGGGCGTGGTCAGCAGTAAGTGAAGAATCCCAAGTCATTGATTCTGTACTCCAGGAATATCTTTGAGGTGGGAAGAGATGAACAGAAGGCTATACACTGCTTCTAGCCGCTACTAACCTTAGACCCAGGTAGAAGAGGCCACTTTCAGGCTCCACACTTCAGAGTGTGTGTGCTAAGTCGCCTGAGTCCAACTCTTTGTGATCCTATGGACTGAAGCCTGCCAGGCTCCTCTGTCCATGGGATTCTCTGGGCAAGAATACCTGGGTGGGTTTCTGTGCCCTCCTCCAGAGGATCTTCCCGACCTAGGGATCAAACCTACATCTCTTGCATCTAACTTGCGTTGGCGGGGGAGTTCTTTATCCCTAGTGCCACTAGGGAAGTCCACACTTCTTAAACATCACTGTGCATTCAGTTCATCTGGGCATATCCTGAAAATGCAACCTGAATCTCCCTCATGATGCAGATGAGGCTAACTCATGGACCACTTTTTGAGGAGGTTGAGTTGTACCTGTCCTCGTGGAGCAAGAAGTTCATGAGGGCAAAGGATTCGGCATACTCTGAGCATTTATCTCTTTTCTAGATCATTTTCTGCTACCCAAGATTCCCAGATTCCCCACTTCTACAGCTCTTAGCTCACTCCCTGCATCTCAAAGTCCCTTTCTTCTGGTCTGTTCTTCTTAGGATGTGCTGCACCTCTGATATCCACACGCCTAGGCCTTTGGAGGACCAGGGGAGGCTGTGGGTCATGGGTAAGAATGATGTTTGGGTGTGCAGGCTCTGTCTATGAGGCTCTTTGTGTTGTTGGTCAGAGCCAGAGTGGGAAGTTGTGGTACAGGCTAGGTACCAATTTTCTCTTTGCTGCCAGGATGCAAAGTAGACTCTGAGGAGCCTCAAAATTTTAAATTCAAAGCTAATCTTTCAGATCATTACAGAGTAGGTTTAGTTAGGAGAATAGAACAGATTTTTACGTACTTTATTATTTGTTTCAAAGCTTTGAAATATTGAGACATATATGTGGTTCTCCTCTTATAGAGGCAATGCAAAAAATTGATACATGAGTGTGTGTTTAATGGGCATAAAACTGTGCTTGGTTGCATGTTAAGTTGTCTCAGTCGTGTCTAATGTGCGACCCTATGGACTGCTGTCCACCAGCCTCTTCTGTCCATGGAATTCTCCAGACAAGAATACTGGAGTGAATTGCCGTGCCCTCTTCCAGGGGATCTCCTGGACCCAGGGATCAAATCCATGCCTCTTACATCGCCTGCATTGGCAGGTGGGTTCTTAACCACTAGTGCAACCTGGGAAGCCCAGACATATAACTAGAATTTTCCAATTCAGGGGAATAAAGAAAATCTAACTAGTATATTCTGAGCTGCATATACAGCTCACACTTATCAGTAGGAAGTAAGCTGTCATTTTTTCCCCCTCTTCAAAGTCATCCTTCGTAATTGGTCCTTAAGCATCTTCTCCAAGTCACTGCTGCAGCATGCAAACCCTCTTTGTTTTCTGAATCTCATCCTCTAGTCACTTTATTTATTAGGAATTTGGTTCATGTGTAGGCAAAACACAAACCAGACCCAAAATAACTTAAAAGACAAGAGCAAATCTAGGTACTTCTGCCCTTTCTGAGAAAAACACAACACAGAGAGAGAAGGTAGTGAGGGATTAGAAGAAGCACGATAGGGTTACAGGAGCCCATGAAATGACAACCCACTCCAGTATCCTTGCCCAGAGAATCCCATGGGTAGAGGAGCCTGGCGGGCTACAGTCCATAGCGTTGCAAAGAGTCAGACACAACTCAACATGCACTCATGTAATGCTTATCGTGTTTGCGATGCTAAGCAAACGTGCATAGCAAACAAAGGGGAGCTGACAAACTTCAATGAACAGGAAAGATTTCAGCAAAGAACAGCTAGAAAATATCAATGGACCACATTGAGATGTATCAACACTTAAAGTGACAACACTGGGTAACAGGGTGGGCAAGCGTAAGGAACTGGTACCGTGGACCAAATGGAAGCAGAAGGCTTATTTTAGGGGCAAAGTAGGTCCACACTGTAGGAAGACGGTTGGAAGAGGTTGAGGAACTTTTCAGCTTGTTTACGTCAGCATCCCTTCATCTCACCCTCAGACGGCAAACTCATTGAGGACAAGGACTGTCTCCTTCTACTTTTAAATCCCAAAGACTATGTTAAGGCTCCATAAATGCTTGCTGAATTGAATTGAGAGTGGAATTTGTCTCTACTTTTTTTTTCCCTCTGGGCTTACTGACAGAGGTAATGCTTCTTCTAAATTCCTCTGAGATCATCCTTTCTAAAGGCAGTTCCCAGGAGGGAATCAATGACTCCAGTCCCTGTGGGGAATTGATGATTTCCTAAGGATTCCTAGGACGTCGCACTCCACGCTTCATTGGCATTCTGCTGTGTATTATGCAAGATGCTGCTAAGAGAGAGGTCTTGTCAAAGGCAAATAAAGCCTAAATAGAAGATAAGCAGATTAAAAAAAATCTTTCCTACAATCGCTATACAATAGATTATAATTGCCCCTAGAATGAAATACCTACTGCCACTCCCCTCCATCTAAATATAGCTTCTGCTTTTCTTAGTGTGTGTCCCTATAGCTACAGCCTTGGTGAGTTACAGAACATAATCTTCAGAAAACTTGCAGTTTCTTTAAAGATGTAAAAGAAAGTAAAAGATGAACCAAAAAGTTAGGCTGATGCTTATCACAGAATGGTGCTCTAAGGGTTCCATGAGTTACAGCATCATAAACTCAGCTGAGTTTCAAGCTTATGGAAAACATTTACTATCTAATTGCTGGTGTTCATTCACGAGAAAGGATGCTAGTCATTAACGACTAGACTAGCTGCACCAGTGCATACCCACGGTTGTCAGCTCTGGATGTGAACTGAGTCTCAGGGTTTTGCTACTTTAGTCACATATCATGGGTTTAGTGGTCAGAAGGGTAAGATTAGTTAGAAACTTGATTTAAGTCTTTTATTGATGTGATTCTGCTTAGCATCAAGGGATGTATTAATAGAAAGGTCACTATTAATTTAGAATACCTATAATGCACAGACTGTCATCCTGGATACTTTAGGTTCCTTTTATACCATCACTATTACTCTCCCCATATGGTTTGATTAAAAAACAACAAAATCTGAAAATTTCAGGCCCAAACAGCTTAGGATAGATTTCAATATATTCAAATAAAATCTGGCTTCAAAATATTGTTCTTCCATGTTTTAGCTGTGCAATTCTTGTCAAGTTTGATCTTTAGTTTCCTGATCATAAAACAAGAAGAATATGATCAAACTCACTGGTAATTTTCAAAGAGGACAGAAATAAAATATTGGGTGAGAAAGCATTTTGTAAACTTTGGTACAGTGCTAAAGAAAATGTCGGGTTATTATCGCTAAAAATGACATTTGTCAGAAAGTTGTACATCCTTAAAAGACCTTGATGGTGCAGGAGAAAGAGCTCCATATAAACGTATATCTCTACTATCATTTCTTGAGATGGATCAGAAATTCATCTGATTCAAAGTTTATTGGGAGTTGAACACCCAGCCAATTTCTGTCACTAATTGGTTGATGTCGCCGTGTTATGAAGTTTCACACTTTCATAGCACTTATGGCAGGATAAATTCCCTGAATCTGATCAGAATCATTTAGTGAGTGTACACACAAAAATGTAAATTGCTTGCAGTGTTTAAAAAAAGCCCCACATTTATTCAAACCTTTGAAGTGACTATTTCTAATAAAAGATGATTCCCTTGGGAAAGCGTGAAGTTTGAAAGTTTAGTTTTGTTTGAATTATTTGTATGCAGAGATCCCTATGGGCGAAACTGAAAATAGCTATTTTCCTGCTTGTTATTAGAGGAGAAGAAAGTATATTTTCCATAAATCAAAAATAACTGATTACTTGAGAGATTTTTTTTGTTTTTTCCAGCTTTGGTCCAGCTCTGTAGCTCTTAAACAAACCTTTGCCATTAATTAGCTAATCTATGTAACACCTATCTCTTGAAGCTTCTAGACAGCACAGACTGAACATCCTCTCTGTTATAAAATTCTTAAGGCTTTTAGTTCAATAGAAAATCCCTAGTGGTTCCTCCATAAATTTTTACTGATGACAATGAAAGCAGCTATGATGACATCAATTAAATGGGCATTATTAAGAATGAGAGGCCTGAAACCAGGCTGAGCCTGTGATTTTGGAAGAAGAACTGGGCCTCAGATTCTGCCTTTCTATCTAAAATAAAGGCAAAAGATTCAAGAGGAAAGGGTGCAGGGTTTGCTTAGCTGAGATTGTCAATCGATGAAGCTCGATTTCATTAGATAATTGTTCTGCTGAACTCTGCATAGAATCAAGTTCATTGAAGGGTGAGGCTGTACGAGGGAGTGTTTTGAATTTACAAACCTGATACATTTTTATTGAATGAATCCATTAGTGAGCCAATGCTCCTCATATTCCAAATCTTCTGTTTCTTCTCCATTCTTCTGCCACCTTCAGACTAATCCAATCATAGAAAAACACCGATGTTGTGGGTATTCTCTGTGTGTTTGTCTCCCAACCGAGCCAAGCAGGTGATTTCCAGGATTTCTAGTGACAGGACTTTTGGCAACCTGCAGGGATGTATGAGTGTAAAAGTTACATCCTCCTATGTAGCTTATTTTTGGAGATCTGGCTGGAGTCTAATTGGCAGAGACAAGGTCTTGAGACTACAGTTGCAAAGAAACTTTTCAGCTCAGGGTAACAAGGTGAAGGGCATTCTGGGTGAAAACAGCTGTTTAAGGAATGCTAAGAAACCTGGCCAAATACGAGATAGATGGGAAGATAATAACCCCATAACTTAGAAAATGATGATGACCTTTCTCAAGGTCAGTGTTACCTGATTCTGCTTCTCTGACTTCTGAGCCATTGTTTTACACCAAACTGCAGCCACCCAGTCCTGTGTATGGGAAGAGGTGAAACCAGCAAATTACTAGCAGGTTATTCTCCTGTCTCTGGGGAAGGAGGGCTGGTGTGTCCTTGGGTTTAGGTTTTAACTACACCAATGATGGAGACTGCTTTGGAGTCTCCATGGCATTGAGATCGTATGTATATATCTGGCTGGATTCTGTGCCGTTTCCACCAGCTCTTTGCATCCTCCTCTCTTTGAGTCTCACTAATCAACCCCCCTCCTCCTGGCATTGAAAGCCTTGGCATGTCCCAGATAATCATCATTTAGCAAGCTGCCACACATAGATGCCTCCTCTTATGCTCTCCTTGGAAGCCAACTCCTCTTTCTTTGCTGCACACAAAGAGCAGGACATTGTCTGAGGACTGGAGAATGATCCTGGGCCATGCCATAGTCTGTGTCTCAGTTTGTTCCAACTGGGGAGAAGTTTATTGATTATTTTCCCTTATAAAACACTTTGTGATCACTGAGTAAAACAAAAAACAAACCACCACCACCACTACCAAACCTCCAAAGAGCGGGGTGGCTGCAGCTGCTATTGTAACAGCACTTTAAGAAAAAGGTACTTGGAGCCCGATCGCTATTTACCCTTTGAAGTTTCTATGCTTAGAAGGAGCGTGTTCTTTCAATGTTAATAATTAAAGTAAATTCTAAGTGCATAATACAGGCTTTTCAAATAAGCATATGCAGAGATGGTTTTTAAAAACTTTTCTTGATGACTTAGTTTTTTCCCCTTCCCTTTTTAGTATTCTGTGAAGCACGCTAATCTTTGTACTACAAAACAGTTCTCTTTTAAGATTCAGAACTTGCCAACAGTTGGATAAGATGTAATAAAGTCTCTTGTAACAGCACCCTGCTGACACAGGCGCTGATAGGAGCTGGAGAGAATGAAAGGCTGAAGGTTTATATTCTTTCCTGGAATTCAAATTCAGTACCGGTGACCAATGGCAGCTTGTTCCTGCCTCTGAAGGAAAGAGGAAGCTCGAAGACTCATTGTTTAGTTTGGGGGTGGGGGGTGGTGGCATGTCGGGGGAACAGGGAGGAGCAAATTCAGCGTCTCACCGAACAAAACTGCAGACACGTGGACAGAACATCTGATGTTCTTGTCATTGCTGTTATTGTTTGTTGATGAAATATGTACTAAAGCAGAAAAAAAGGAAGATGAAAGAACGCGGTACAGCTCAAACTCAAAGTCTTTCTCCTCAAAAGGAGAAGCAGAGAAAAGTAGAATACCATTAGGGCCAACCTGCTTCCAGAAAGAAGTCCTAGCCCCGCTACACAAGAGCTGCTGGGGGGTGTGTGGACAAACTTCTTCGTAGGTAGGGACCATCCTCCTCAACTGTAGAGCGCAATTACTGGGGAGGCTGGAAGGAAGTTTTCAGACTTCTATGGCATTTCTTTCTTCCAGATGTAACAGCGAAGAACAGAATCTGACTCCATGTAGATGCTGTTTCTTCCACTTTAAGCTCTTCTCTCCCTTGCTTCTATTACTGTGATCACTGAAAGAATGCTCTCGATAGCTATGTGTGCTAAGTCACTTTAGTTGTGGACAATTCTGTGACCCCATGGACTGTAGCCTGTCAGGCTCCTCTGTCCATGGGATTCTTCTCCAGGGAAGAATACTGGAGTGGGTTGCCATGCCCTCCACCAGGGGATCTTCCTGACCCAGAGAATGAACCCTCACTTCTTCCTTCCCCTGGATTGGCAAGTGGCTTCTTTACCATTAACGCCGCCTGGGAAGCCCTTCTGTAGCTATAAGCATAGGTTATGGTCTGCCTTCGAGAACACTGCCCCGCTGCCTGAATGTTTAAACTAAAGTGCCTTTGTTCAGTTTATGGGGATACATTCTGACCTTGCCCAGCCGTGAATGACTGCAGGAAAGAAGAAAATTAACACATCCCCTCCCGGATGTTGGCCAAGCCAGGAGATGTTCTGCAAGACTTATGACCTTTTTACTTTACTTCCTCACCTCCTCCCCCATCTATGTTCTGTAAAAGAAACTGACATCCAGACCCTGATAAGATAGTACTCTGGGACTCTAATTGGCCATCTTCTCAGACACCCGACTTTCCAAATAAAGCAGCTATTCCTTGCCTCCACACCTTGATTTCTTGGCCTGTTGTGCGACCAGCAGAGTGGCCTTGGATTTGCTAAAAAAGGCAGAATAAGGGAACCTTCTAAGATGCTACCCTAAGCACCTGTCAGGAGCCTTGAGAGCTTGAGGAACCTGAGGATAGTATTTAATGTCTGCCTTAAGAAGACTAAGTCTGGTCTTCCGGTGCCAGCACAAAGGGGCTCGTGGAAGTGGTGACTCTTCTAATGCAAAGGGACATGTGTCCCAGAGGCCACAAGGGAATTCCACAGATGCAGATGGTCTGGGGATGTTTGATAAGGATTTTGTTTGAAAGGAGAAAAACCCCCACAATCAGAGCTGGACGGCTGGGTTTCTAGAACGAAAGTCCTAGGTGGTCTCAGGAGGAGATTTTGCTCATATCAAGGGAGATGCAGTGAGAAGTCCCTGCAGCAGGCTTTTAAAAACAAAAGACAACCAACAAAATATAGCAAAAAGGCTAGCAATTATACATATGCTATTCAGAGGGTGCCTGTCTCCAGATTATGACTGTGCTTTCTATGAGGAATGGTTGAGTTCCCTTCCAATTGCCTCTGGTCTGGGGCAGGGGGAGGAATGTAGGAAGAGAGCAGGGGAAGCCGCAGAGAGGAAGCCAGGCACGCCCACTGCCTGCCCTCCAGGCCTCCAGGCCTCGGGCTTGGGCCTAAGAAGAATCCTGCAGGTGAATGAAGTTTGGCATTCCGACAGTTAAAGTGTACTGGATGTTTTTGGAGTTGATTACTGAACTGAGGGAGAAGGCAATGGCATCCCACTCCGGTACTCTTGCCTGGATACTCCCATGGATGGAGGAGCCTGGTAGGCTGCGGTCCAAGGGGTTGCTAAGAGTCGGACATGACTGAGCGACTTCACTTTCACTTTTCACTTTCATGCGTCAGAGAAAATAGCAACCCACTCCAGTGTTCTTGCCTGGAGAATCCCAGGGACAGGGGAGCCTGGTGGGCTGCTGTCTATGGGGTCGCACAGATTCGGATACAACTGAAGTGACTTGCAGCAGCAGCAGCACTGAACTGAGACTGCTTTTGTGATTAAAAGGAGTTTGGACAGCTTTAAGACTTTCCTGAAATTTTATCCCAGGGATAGAGAAGACTAATCCAGAGTGATTTTGTAGGGACTCAGGAAGAAAGAATAAATTTACTCTTTTGATTGCACTTTATCCAGTCCAGTTCATTCAATAAAAGAGTTATACATGTGAGACTGGTTTCTAAGTAATACAGAAGCTATTGTTATGAAAATATAAATTCAGTCAGAAAAGTGTGTGTATATGTGTATGTGAGGAAGAGAGAGAGAAAGAGAGAGAATGAGAGGGAGAAGTAAAGAGGGAATGAACTGGTTCTCAAGTCAGAAAGGTCTTTCTGGTTCTTTTTTTAAATTGAGTATAGTCCCTTGTGCTATACAGTAGATCCTTGTTGCTTATCTGTTTTATATACAGTAGTTTGTATCTGTTAATCTCAACCTTACCCTCATCCCCCCACCATCTGCCTCTTTTACTTTGCTACCTACTTAAAGACTGAGTTGGTTTCTCCATCTGTAAAGTGGGAATCACAATGATGCCGCTTTCATGGGGGTCTTGCAGGGATGGAGACAATGTTTGTAAAGCATTTAGTATGCTGTTTATTCGGAGAAGGCAATGGCACCCCATTCCAGTACTCCTGCCTGGAAAATCCTATGGAAGGAGGAGCCTGGTGGGCCGCAGTCCATGGGGTCGCGAAGAGTTGGACACGACTGAGCGACTTCACTTTCACTTTTCACTTTCATGCATTGGAGAAGGAAATGGCAACCCACTCCACTGTTCTTGCCTGGAGAATCCCAGGGACAGGGGAGCCTGGTGGGCTGCCGTCTATGGGGTCGCACAGAGTCGGACACGACTGACGTGACTTAGCGTAGCATAGCATGCTGTTTATTACACAGCAAGCGCTCAGTATACTTAAGCTATTTCAATGACTGTCTACTTTTCATCCATTTCTCCCCACACTTTTGAATCTGGTTACACATCCTTTTTCATCACCACCTCCAACCAGCATCCAGGCTCAAGGAAACAGTATGGACTTCATTTATGTCTTTATTCTTGAAAACTCTCAGAACATTTAGTATTCAACACATATGTATTGAATGAGTAATATGAAGGTGAAACAAACAGATTCTGCTCTAAAGTGCTCATTAGTAAGTTAAAAATAACTACGAAATCAGAGTGGTGACTTCCATATGAAGTAGAGAGAAAGTGAGGGTTCAGAGCACAATATTCCCTCCAGATCTAGCTTAATCGTGACTTGGCAAGTTCACTGGAGTGATTTTCAGTTGAATATCCCAGGAATTCCCATTCATTCATCCATCCTTTTATACATTCTTTTTCTTTCATTCACTCAAGAACTATTTGATTGCCTCATCTATTTTCAGTCTTTTAGCCACTGATTGTAACCAATCAAATCAGACACAGACTGTCTCTGGGGATTTTGAGGGCGCCTTGCTCAGCGAGATGAGCTAGGAGCCACAGGCTGGGAGATCACAGCTCAGTCATATGGACCCTAAGTTCATGGTGAAGTCCATGCTTCTGGGGCATGACTGGGACAGCCAGGTGAAGGAGGGATGCAGTCAAGGCTCGACCCACCCACTGGTTGACAGGTTGGGTGCTGAACAGCCCTTACGGATCTGCAGACTGTCAAACACCCCTAGGTCAAGGTTAGGCTAGAAAAAGAGCCCAAATCTCTAACTGGCATTAAAGGGAAGGGAGGGCAGGGCTCAACCCAAAGCAAATCCTATGACCCTCTTTTTAGGAAGAGCTGCTTTTTCTTTCCTTTGTTTCCTCTAATAGACATTTTTTGGGTCCTTTCTGAACATGCTGAGGGATTACCAGTGAGGTGGCAGGGCTGTTGATATGTGAACCATCTGTCTGTCAAGCTGTCAGTCGTGGTGAAGGGACCGCAAAATTGGCCCAGGTTGGATCGAAGGCTCTGGGTACACCGTGGCCTCTCTGGAGTTGGTGGGTGGTGCAGAGGACACACCCACAGCCATCAGTGGACCAGGTGACCTTGATAACTTTAATTTTCCTTCTCGATTTGTCAAATGGCTGATCATCTCCCCCGCTCAACTCTATTCCTCAATCTCAGAAACATTTGTAGCCCCAAACATTTCCATTTTCCTGCTCCTTCTCATCTGTCCTTTGGCTAAACAATCACGTTTCCTTGAAGGAGATCATAGTTTTGAAATCAAGGTTTCAGGGTTTTGAATGACTCCAGACTATTGACCATTAGGAGTAATGCCAACTTTTTTTTTTTTTTTTCTTGGTGCCAAACCAGCTTGATAGATAATCATTTTCTGCCATTTATATGTGTTTTAGAGAAATGTGTATTTATTGACCGTTCTCTGAGAATACAGCGTCAGGCAAAATTTTTGCTTAAAATGTGCATTATCTCTCATAGATCGGCACCCACGTTAGGAAACAAAAAGAAATGAGTACTTTCAAAACAGAGACGCAGAGTGGCTATTGGAATGCCTGTGCCACTGGCTCCAGAAATTCTCTGGCAACTTTTCAGCTGGAGAAAGGCTCTGGAGTGGTGGAGGAGCCACTGACCTGGGAAGTCAGAGACCGGGGTCTTCTTCCTGTGTCTTGCCTTCCTGTGTCTGAGCGACTTCAGCTCAGAGCACATGAAAATGACAAGGGACATCAGGGTGCAAGGATGATAATGAATTGAATTCTAAATGTTCTAAGTGGTTCTCTTGGACCACCATGAGCAATGCTCAGCATCTTTCTTCTCTGAACTATAGAAGTATACACTTGACAGTTTGACCAATTCAGCTGATCCGTTATAGTATAATCCCACTTGTTCACTGTTTTCTTTTGTTTATTTGTTCATAAATTATGGGCTTATCCATTCACTCTTTCAATTATTCATTCACTTTAGCAACAAAGAGATCATTTGTGTTTTGATCAAATAATGGAGGCACACATGAAAGGGATGCTGTGAGATCAGAACAATAGGCCAATTTCTTGCCTTTCTCTGAAAGTTCCCTTAAGAGTGTAGCTCTTGTGTCTGATGGACACCCATGCTACAGCCTTTAAGCAAGTCCCATATGATAACATTTGGTCCAAGTACCTTTCAATTTGGGGTAGTAAAGGGTACCAAGGTGTGAGACAGTACAAAACATGTGTGGCTTCTGTCTCTAGTTTCTGACACGGGGCTCCAGGAGCATAGGAGTGTGCGTTTTCAGGCGTGTCTGACTCTTTAAAACTCCATGGACTGTAGCCCGCCAGGCTCCTCTGTCCATGGGATTCTCCAGGCAAGAATGCTGAAGTGGGTTGCCATTTCCTTTTCCTGGGGATCCTCCCAACCCAGGAATCGAACATTAGCAGGCGAATTCTTTACCACTGAGCCACCTGGAAGCTCCGAAAGTCCTGCAACTTCCTGGGTGATAAGAGTACCGGGAACATCTTTGATCCTGGTTCCTGACACGTAAAGCTTGTAATTTCCTGGGTGAGAGGAGCCTCCTTTGCTCTAATGAGGTGACTCTGGATGGGACCCTGGATGAAGTGCTGGTCACTCCAGAAGGGAGAAGGGCTAAACGTGGAGTTAATGATCTTTCATGCCTCTATGCTGAAACCTCCATAAAAATCCCTAAAGTACAGGGTTCAACAAGTTATGGAGTTGGTGACTATGGAGGTGCTGGAGAGTGGTGTGTCTGAAGAGGGCTTGGGAGTGCCACGTCCCCTCCACAGACATTGTCCTCTACATCTCTTCTTTCTGAGTATAAAACTATATCCTTTATCTATTGTTTTATACTTGACTGGTAAGCATCAGTAAGGGTCCCTCTGCGTGCCGCTCTAGCAAATTAACTGAACGCAAAGAAAGCATTGTTGGAACTGATGCTCTACAGCTGGTTGGTTGGAAGCAGAAGTAGCAACCTTGACTTGTGATGAGCATCTGAGGGGTGTGTGTGTGTGCTGGTTTTGGGGAGGTGAGGACAGTCTTATGCAACTGAGCCCTTAACCTGTGGGATCTGACATAACCTCTTGGTAGGTAGTGTCAGAATTGGGTTGAATGGTAGGACACCCAGCAGGTGTCACAGAACATTGCTTCTAGGAAAAATCCTTGATACATTTGAGGACCAGGAAAGAAATGAAGCATCAAAAGTGAAGCGTCTCCATGAAGGGGAATGGAGACACACACAGCAACTGTGTTCTCCCCCTACAGGGAGGAAAAGCTAGGTTTTTATTTATTATTATTGTTTTACAAGATAGAGACTAATTAACAACAGCAGAAACAAACTCAACTCTGAACAGTTTGCTGGTAACATAGTAGCCAAGATGGGTATTTAACAGGTGATACTGGAGATGAAGCCAGTTATAAAGCTTGAATGGGGGTATTTGCTTCAACTGAGGTTTGAAAAAAGGAAAACAACTCTTTATGATTCTGTCAAAGGTAATAGGCTTGAATTGAGGATCAGGTGATGAATTGTGAGAACAGAAGAGAGGGAAGGTGCTATTACCTTCCTCACAACAAGGTGAAGCTTGATGAATGAGGGAAAGGTCAGTAGGGCCCAGATGGAAATGCTCACTTAGGTTTTGGGTATTTACCAGGGGCTCAGTCTACAAAGGAACAATGCCATCTTCAAGCCAGTGTACAGGAGGGAATGGTGCTGTCTTCCAATTTCCAGGCAGAAAATGACTCAATTCTTGGTCCAGAACTAAGAACCTTGGAGTCAGAAGAAAGATACAGATATTTATTTACCAGGAAGGAAGGAACACATCACAACAAAAAAATGCCCTAAAAACGAAGCATGGTGTGTGCGCGTGTGTGTGTGTGTGTGTGTGTGTGTGTGTGTGTATACTCAGTCATGTCCTACTTTTTTCAACCTCATGGACTGTAGCTTGCCAGATTCTGTCCATGGAATTTCCCAGGCAAGAGTACTGGAGTGGGTTGCCATTTCTTTCTTCAGGTGATCAAACCCAGAGATCAAACCCATGTCTCCTGAGTCTCCTGCATTGGCAGGCCATTTTTTTTTTTTTTAAACACTGTGCGACCTGGGAAGCTCAAAAAGAAGCATCTCTGTCCCAACTCTGGGTCTCGGTGTCCTCATCAACTCAAGAAAAAGAAATTGGAGTAAAAACACAGCTGATGACAGGTTCAAATACCTACAAGGTCCAGAAGGTAAGTAACATACATTCCAATAGGGAATGACGAGGACTAGGTTGAATTGGAAGATGAGTCCAATAATATACATAGAAAGATAATGTTTCTGGAGCCAGCTCTACTTTTAGCCCTGGACCATTAATTTACAACCCTTGGACTAAATTAATTTTCCATCATTAGAAATCAAATTCCTCTAAATTTAGCCAGGTGTGGTTTGTGGCCACATGGCTGAAAATAATCTACTGATCACAGCATCAGATTTTATGGACTCCAGAAAAACTTCCCTGGAGTATTTTTTCTCCAGCAAAGTCATTCTCCATCCGTTACACCTTCCGTTCCCTTGCTAAATGATCCGGAGGAAGATTCCAAATAAAGGGTCAGTCACCAAACACTCACTCTGAGTGGGCATCTGGTTGCCAAAACTCATCCAGAAGCCTGATTTGAGCTCTCCCCAGCCTCAGCCTGTGGCTCCCTGCCTTTCCATGGTAGTCTCCTGACAGCTATTGCTTGAAAGAAAGCAAAGGACTTCCTCCCTGCTTTCCACTCCCTGACTCCATCCTCCAGTGGCAATAGCTATGCTTCTACTACCAGTGGCATCCCCTCTCTAGAGTAATGCATGCCTTTCTAACTCAGCCCTGTATGTCCCTGGGGCTGTGCTGCCACGTGACTTCTTGCTCCCCTGTCTCTCATTGTTGTGTTCCATTGCTCAGTCGTGTCTGACTCTCTGCGACCCCACGGACTGTAGCCAACCAGGCTCCTCTATCCATGGGATTCTCCAGGTGAGAATACCTGAGTGGGTTGCCATTCCTTCCTCCAGGGGGTCTTTCTGACCCCAGGACTGAACTCTTGCATCTCCTGCATTGGCAGGCAGATTCTTTACCACTTCACCAGCTAGGAAGGCCTGTCTGGTGCAATGAATCCCGCTCAGCGTGGACTCACCTTTGATGTCCTGGTCATGGTTCTGCCGCTCATCCGAGGCCTCCAGAAAGACCTGCAGCTCTCTAAAATCCTCTTGGTTTCTCTCCTTGCGAGGGGATGCTCACATACTCTATGATCAAGAGCCCTGGGCTCCATGGCCCCAGCTCTAAGGAGGCATCTTTCTCATTGCCAGTTCTTACCCAGGGACTGGAAAACAAAGGCAGAGAGAGGCTGGTTCTTACCCGCAGTGTTTCTACATTTGGATTCTCTAGATTTCTCAGAACAGCCAATTGGAGGTCGATAAACTAGTTTCTTCCTTCTAAGAACCCCAGAGGCCTGGGCAGCTTCTCAGTAAATAAACACTTGCCTCAGATTCTATTGGCAAGCAGAAATGTCTCATTATTCACCTCTGGACAGAAGGGAGTCTGCTCTCTACTCTTCCTAGCTGGACCTTAGATCTTTCTTTCCTGGCTTGGATATCAGCCAAAACATCTCACCTTTCCCCTTTCTTTTCCATTTGAAAAGCTTAGAGAAGGAGGAGGAAAAAGTTGGTGTGTTAACCTTCTCCTTACCCCCACTTCTTTTTCTTAAGTTTAGAGGTGAGGAGGCTGAATGATTGAAAATACCCACCGGGCTTCTCCGTCTTCTCAGCGGTTAGAACAAACAAGGAGGGCACAGCCTGGAGCAGTGCTCTTGGTCCTCACCAGGCTGGGATGCAGAGAGTGGGAATCTGGGTACCATCCGTGGAGCCAGACGTGATATTATATACGAGGTCTCATTTGCATCTTTAGATGTAACACTGGGGACTTTTTGGTAATCTTTCTATTTGGAGGATTTCTGGCCCTTAGTGTTAAACGGCTCTTTCGGGGGAATGTGCCATATTTTATAGTCCAGGTTGCATGCCCACACACACACACGCACATGCACACACACACACACACACACACACTTAGTAGTTTTGGCTTGACTTCCTGGCATGGGATTCTCTTTGAAACTGGGCACCATTGTGCCCTTCCTCATGATAAGCCAAGCTGCTTCAGAGGCTCTGCAGTCTTTCTGCTCAACCCATTTGACAGATAAGAAAATAGAAACTCAGAAGACCAGAATGCTAGCTTCCTAAGCAAAGTCAAGAGAGCTGTATTTTATCCTAACAAATGGTGAATCTGAGTTTGATGAAATTTTAAATTCAACCAAGCTGATGTATTAAACGAACTTATGGCTTATTAGAAATGAAAGCTCCTTAGAAATCATGTTGGCCGGCCACTTCCTTCTATAAATGAAAAACTGGATCCCAGAGAAGTTGGATGTGTCCCTCCTGTCATCACCTTTCTCTAATAGATTCAGACTTTGTGCTGTCTCTCCCCTCCAAGGTTATGGTTGCTTCCTTTATGCTGAGGAAAAAACCGTCTTAAAACTCAAAGTTGGCAGGATTTTAGAGACCTGTGGTTTCTCCACCCAGAGGTTTATATTCAAAAAGATCAGTAAGTAAAGGAGAAAAATTGTTATTAACAATTTTGAAACTAGGACATATTGTATTTAATGTTAGAAAACACTAACATTTTGGTCCATATGCAACCTGGATTATTGAATAAAATAAAAACTACCATAGTCCCCTGTCATTACTGTTGTCTGAACTATTTATTTCTACCCTGAATGAGAATTTTTTTTTTTGCAAAATATTCTTAATCTTTACATGTAATTTTTATTTCATTGAGGAAATTGGTTAAAATAGAGCTTTAGGTGTTCTTATACATCACCATTGTTTTGTAAAAGACCAGTGAAAGTGAGTGTTAGCAATCATGTCTTTGTGACCCCATGGGCTGTAGCCCTCCAGGCTCCTCTGTCCATGGGGATTCTCAGGCAAGAATCCTGGAGCGGGTTGCCATTCCCTTCTCCTGGGCATCTTCCTGACCCAGAGATCAAACCTGAGTCTCCCACATTGCAGGTGGATTCTTTACCATCTGAGCTACCAGGGAAGCCTTTTAGAAAGCTGCATTTGATAATATTATTATAACAATTGTTATGATAATGAATATCCCCTATAGGACATTTGTTATAGCCTAGAGTTGACACATCAAATCTTTAAACCCTTTGAACATATGCTAACACTGAGATTCTGTGAGTTAAACATTTTAATCACCCCTAGTTAAAGATGAGGAAACTCAGCCCCACAGCTAGTAAGACATGTGCGTTGTGTGGGGACGACGTGCCCAGCTCTACACTGCTGGACATGAACTTCCAAGGATGGGCACGCTGGCAACTCTACCTTCATAATCCAGCCATGGAGCAAATCATGTCCTTGTGTTGAACTGAGCCCCCCGCAGGGTCCCGGAGGCTTCAGGGGATGTTAAGAGGAGAGGGAACCAGAGCACGCCTGCTCCCCTACACATGCTGTTTAGTACAGAGTGGACACGGGGCTCACTAGTCAAATTCCAGGAGAGGCTGGAGGGAGCCACAGCTGTGAATGCAGGAGAGGGAGGGCAGAGCCGTGGTGGCAGCAGATAAGCCCCCACTCCACTCTCGCTCTTGTCCCCTCTCCCCCTCTGCTTTGGCCCCTACATCCTGTCCTTAATTTATAGAGATGTCTAAACATTATTTGCCTTCAACCAGGCTAACCCTGACTTGATGAAGAGATACAGTGAATAAAGGTTGGAGACATCTGTGTGTCTTAAGACTTACCTTTTCCCATTCATTGCATGAAGTGGTAAATTGTGTGTGTGTATTTGCATGTAAATATATGTAGGTGTATGTATGTGAGTGTGTATATGTGTTCATGTGTGTGTATGTGGGAATATGTGCATATTTATATGTGTGTTTATGTGAGTGGATGAATGTGTGCATGCATGCATGTGTGTGTCTGTGTTTTATGTATGTGTACATGGTTTGTGCGTGTGCATGTTTATATATGTATACATGAGTTAATGAGTATATGTATTCATTTGTATGTGAGTATATGTGTGCATCTGTATGTAAGTGTCTAAGTTTATGTGGGTGTATGTGTGTGTACAGTATATGTATGTAGGTGTATATATATGCATATGTGTATATGTATGGGGCACATGTATGGGTATGTTGGATGTGTGTGTGCATGTATATATGTGTACGTGGGTATATGTATGTATCTGGGTATGTGTGTGTGTACAGTGTGTGTATGCATGTGTGTGCATTTGTATATATAGGTATATGTATATATGTGCATATGTGTTTGTGTGCATATGTGTGCATGTGGGCATGTGTGCATATACAGTGTGTGTGTATACATGTGTATATAGGGATATGTGTATATGTGTATGTGTGTGTATGTTTACGATGTGTGTATGTGTATATGTGCACAATGTGTGTATATGTATATGTGTGCAGTGTGTGTGTGTGTGTGTGTGTGTGTGTAGCTTTAAAATAGGCTCCATCAGATGGTCAACTAGTCCTGGCCTTTCATCCTGTGGGATTGCAGCTGCCACCCTCTTGGCCTCTCTTTGCCAGGAAGGCCTTAGGGTTCTGGGATCTGAGGCACCTTGGTTTTCCTTTCTGTTTCTCTTGGTTTGTGGTTTTGTGCTGTTTCAATTTGTGGCCTTTTCAGAACTTTCCAGAAGTACAGAGCCTCCATTTATTATAACTTTGCATTTAGTTATTTACACTAAAAAGCTTTTGGGTGTGAGCAGCTGCATATTAACATTTATTATGCCTGCAGTCTAGCGCACCAGCATTTTTAAGAGCTGCACAAGATTTTCTTTGCACCCATATCAACAGGTGAGGGCCAAAGGGAGTGCCCCAGAAACACAGACACTAGTTTTCTTTCCTTCCGTTCTTCCTGATCAAAGACAAGCTAGAGCCACTCTGGAGGGGCATATTTACCAGTCTAGAGTATTTCTTCAGGTCTTTAGCTACTCAAAGGCTCAGGGTTACTCAGGGCTTCCCCTGTGGCTCAGCTGGTAAAGAATCCACCAATGTGGAGACCTGGGTTCTTTCCTTGGGGTGGGAAGATCCCCTGGAGAAGGGAAAGTCTACCCACTCCAGTATTCTGGCCTGGAGAATTCCATGCACTGTATGGTCCATGGGGTTGCAAAAAGTTGGATGTGACTGAGTGACTTTCACTTCAGCCACTTAAAAAGAGTAAATCCCCCTTTTCAGTGTGACATTTCTTCTGTCCCTTTAAAGTGGACAACTTTGGCAAAATCTGATATTATAAATGGATCAGGAAACTTGATAATGAGAGTAGCAATTTCTTCTGAGCAGAGGTTCAGCAATTATTAAGAATGCATGTGAGGATTAGAGATGCTTAGGAGCTATTTCTTTATTATCTGAGACACTGTGAGGTGAGATTAGTGGGGGAATCATTTAATCACAAAGTATTTATGAAGAACCTACTCAAGAGTTAGTCCTGTGACTACACAATAATGCATACAGCATGTTTCAATTTCATAGAGCTTGAGAACAACTTGGGTAGTGCAAAGTGTATACTCTACAAAGCCCCACACCACCCAAGGCAGTGCCTGCTTGGTGTTTGGTGAAAATGAGAAGGGTTGGATGGGAAAAAGAAGTTTCAACTGTGTCTTGAAGGATGGCTTTTACTGTATGCTAGAGAAGAAAAATATTTCTCTTATTCTCCAGATAAGAGAAATACTCTGTGTGTGTTTTTGATTTCTCTCTTAATTTCCTGTAGCTAGTTAGTTGATAGGTTTGTCGATTTAATTTCTACAATGTTATGCAATCCATTCTCAAGTGACTGGTTTTATATGTTTGTTTCCTGAGCAAAGACCCCAGTACATACTAAGCAAAGGGGGAGAACTTAGATGGAAGACCATAAGCATACTATCTTGAAGAGCAACTTGTTAGAGTTTAGGACATTCACAGCAGCTGGAGATTGAGGAGGCAAGGAGTCCTTGAAAGGAAAGCTCCAGTGAGGTAGAACCCCGTGTTTTGTAAGTAAACAAACTGCCCAGATCTGTGACTAACCCTTGAAATATGCATGCACAGGGCAGACTCCAGGCTTCCCAGCTAAGACACAAATACTGGGCAGAGGTTTCAGTGTCATAGCACCAAAAAGTAGATTAACCTCTGACTCTGAGATTCCAGCTGTTCAAGCTGGATTGAGAAAAACTAGAGGAACCAGAGAGCAAATTGCCAACATTTGTTGGATCATCAAAAAAGCAAGAGAGCTCCAGAGAAACATTTACTTCTGATTTGTTGACTATCACAAAGCCTTTGATTGTGTGGATCACAACAATCTGTGGGAAATTCTTCAAGAGGTGGCAATTCCAGACCTCCTGACCTGCCTCCTGAGGAATCTATACACAGGTCAAGAAGTAACATTTAGAACTGGACATGGAACAACAGATTGGTTCCAAATCAGGAAAGGAGTAGGTTAAGGCTGTATATTGTCACCCTGCTTATTTAACTTACATGCAGATTATATCATGTGAATTGCCAGGCTGGATGAAGCACAAGCTGGAATCAAGATTGCTGGGAGAAATATCAGTCACCTCAGATAAGCAGATGACACCACTCTTATGGCTGAAACAGAAGAGGAACTAAAGAGCCTCTTGATAAAAGTGAAAGAGGAGAGTGAAAAACCTGGCGTAAAACTCAACATTCAGAAAACTAAGATCATGGCATCTGGTCCCATCACTTCATAACAAATAGATGGGGAAACAATAGAAAGAGTGAGAGAATTTTTTTTTTTTTGGCTCTGAAGTCGCTGCCGATGGTGACTGCAACCATGAAATTAAAAGACGCTTACTCCTTGGAAGAAAAGCTATGACCAACCTAAACAGCATATTAAAAAACAAAGACATTACTTTGCCTACAAAGGTCCATCTAGTCAAAGGTATGGCTTTTCCAGTAATCATGTATGGATATGAGAGTTGGACCATAAACAAAGCTCAGTGCTGAAGAACTGATGCTTTTGAACTGTGGTGTTGGGGGAGACTTTTGAGAGTCCCTTGGATTGCAAGGAGATCAAACCAGTCAATCCTAAAGGAAGTCAGTGCTGAATATTTATTGGAAGGGCTGATGCTGGAGCTGAAACTCCAGTACTTTGGCCACCTGATGCAAAGAACTGACTCATTTGAAAAGACCTTGATGCTGGGAAAGATTGAAGGCAGGAGGAGAAGGGGATGACAGAGGATGAGATGGTTGGATGGCATCATCAGCTCTAAGGACACGAGTTTGAGCAAGCTCTGGGAGGTGGTGATGGACAGGGAAGCCTGGTGTGCTGCAGTCCATGGGGTCGCAAAGAGTCAGACACTGAGTGACTGCGCTGACTGACTTGAATCTGTGTCTAGTTAACCGGTTACTAAATAAACCAACAAAGAAATTAAGACTCTTTAGAATAATATCACTAGATCCAAAGTTTCTGCAATGCATCTTTTACAGTGTTTAAAGGACAATTCAAATTTACTAAACACAGACAAAGATGGTGGCACAGGAGACCTCAGCCTTCATCTCCCTACAAATATCAATGAGCAAAAACAACTCTCAGGAGAGCCCTGGAATCCACTTAAGAAACTTAGCAACAGAGTGGAGCAAAAAACCTGAGAATAACCACATCAGCAGGGAAGAAAGGTTTAAAGGTTTAGTTTGCCTGTATCATCCCTCCCCTGTTACTCTGTGCCTAGAAGGACCCCCTAGCAAGAAAGGGCTCCCCTTGCCAAGAAAAGAGGGCTTCCCTTGTGGCTCAGCTGGTAAAGAATCAGCCGGCAATGCAGGAGACCTGGGTTCAATCTCTGGGTTGGGAAGATCCCCTGGAGAAGGGAGAGGCTACCCATTCCAGTATTCTGGCCTAGAGAATTCCATGGAGTGCATAGTTCATGGGGTCGCAAAGAGTTGGACATGACTGAGCGAACTTTACTTTCACTTGCTAAGAAAAGAAGACTTTTCATAGCCTTTCAGGTCATGAACAGAGATCCTGCTTTGGTTTCACCCCACCCAGAATGGCAAAGCTGAGAGATGTAGAGACAGCTGGGAACAGGAGGAAAAGCATGGACCGGCAGTAGCAACCACACAGTGGAAGCATCTGTAGTTCACCGTGACCTGCTCTACAGAAAAACTCAGCAGATCTCACCACTGAAATAGCCAATGGCCAGCACAGTTGCTGTGAACTGCCTGCAAATTTCACCAGCCTGTACTCCACCGGTATTCACATTTGTAACAGCATTCGTCTGAGCCCCAACCTGCTCACCAACTCCATTCCCCATTCAGGAACTGCACTAGCAGCCAGCTCAGGCCCTCTGATTATAGTTAATAATACTGTATTACACATCTGAAAGTTGCTAAGAGAGTAAATCTTAAATGTTCTCTCCACGAAAAGGAAGTGATAATTATATGACTGGATGGAAAGTGTTAGCTAATGCCAGGGTGGTAATCATTTGCAATATATTTGTGCATCAGCTTTGCATTTTGTACTCCTTAAGCTTACACAATGTTACACGTCAATTATATCTCAATACATCCAGAACCAAATAAAAATAAAAACAAATTTATTAGGCATAGAAGTAAAACTCAATAAATGTAGCAACCTATATTCAAGAGAAAGGTCAATCTATGGAGACTGACTCAGATGTTGAATTTAGTAGATAAAGAGTTCGAATAAGCTTTTTTTTTTTCTTAATCTTTTTTTTTTATTTTTTATTTTTAATTTTTTTTTTTAGTTTTTAATTTTTTTAATTTTAAAATCTTTAATTCTTACATGCGTTCCCAAACATTTATGTTTATGCTCAAGAAGGTAAAAGTAATGAGTGAGCAAGTAAGAAATTAAAACAGAGAAGTTGAAATTATAACAAAGAATAATAAAATTATAACAAAGCATGTTGCTGCTGCTACTGCTAAGTCTCTTCAGTTGTGTCTGACTCTGTGCGACCCCATAGACGGCAGCCCACTAGGCCCCTCCATCCCTGGGATTCTCCAGGCAAGAACACTGGAGTGGGTTGCCATTTCCTTCTCCAATGCATGAAAGTGAAAAGTGAAAGTGAAGTCGCTCAGTCGTGTCCGACTCTTAGCGACCACATGGACTACAGCCCACCAGGCTCCTTCGTCCATGGGGTTTTGCAGGCAAGAGTCCTGGAATGGTGTGCCATTGCCTTCTCCTTAACAAAGCATACAAATATTTTAAAACTAGCCTGGATTATAGTAAAATAAAATTCAGTCAATGATCTTAACAGTGTATTGGCAGTGATTTAAAAAAAAAAAGCAAATTTAAGAGTTAGTACACTTAGAATCATGTAAGTAAAAAGTATCAAATTTGAAGAACAGAGAGGGACTTCACTGGCGGTCCAGTGGTTAACATTCTGTGCTTCTACTGTAGGAGACTTGGGTTCAATCCCTGGTCAGGGAAATAAGATCCTGCATGCTGGGCAGCCAGAAAACAAACAACGAAGAAAGGCAGCTACTGAAAAACAAAGAAAAATATTTTTAAAGAAGCTTCAGAGACAATAGCAAAATTCTAACATACAGGTAATGAAGTCTCAGAAGGAGAAGAGACAGTGAATGTGGCCGAAAAATTACTTGAATAAACAAGGACTGAAGAGATTCCAAGTTTCGTTAAAAATGTAAATAACTGATTCAAGAAATCCTAAAAAACTCTGAAGGTAAAGACCAAGAAAATCACAGTGACAGAGTTCCAAGACTTGAAAACCAAAGGTTGAGAGAAAATATTGAAAGCAACAGATACAAATGGCACAATACTTACCATAATGATAAGGTGTCTAGAAACTTATAAGAACAATGCAGGCCAGAAGACAGAGGCATGACATCCTTAAAGTGCTGAAGGCAAAATCTGCTAACCCAGAATTCTGTACACTGTAAAACATATCCTTCTAAAATGAAGACAAAAATACAGATTATTTTCAAATAAATAAAAACTATAAGAGTTTGATGTGCAGATCTGCATAACATAAAATACTAACTGAAGTTATTCAGGCTAATAAAAAAAAGTCACATGAAATGCAAATTTGGATTTTCAGGAGGAATTGAAGGGTATAAGAAATGTTAAATACATGGGTAAACATAAAGTACAATTTTTGATATAAATTTAACAAGGAAATATCACTATATAAGCAAAAATTATAACATTATATTGTGATATTTATAGCAAATGTAGATGACAATAAAATAAATACATGATGATAAAAGCAAAAAGTATCAACAGGTTGTAAATACATCCATATCGTTACAAGATTCTTATATTTTATGTGATATGGTCCAATATTAACTCTAAGTATATTGTGAAAAATTAAAGATATATATTGTAATCCTTATAAACCACTAAAAAATGAAAAGTGGTATAGCTTAAAGGGCCAGTAGACAAATTAAAATTGACTTTAAAGTAAAAGTAATAAAAAAAAGTCTAGTAGGAGAAAATGAGAAACAAGAAATTGAGGTATGAACAGGGAGAAATATTATCATATGGCAGATTTAAACCCAAATCATTAATATGTACTTAGAATGTACATGGAATGTAAACACCCCAATTAAAAGGCAAAGATTAACAAAATGGATAGGAATCGAAGTACAATTATAAGTTATTTACCAGAGATGTACTTTAAATGTAAAAATACAGATGAGTTGAAATAAAATGGATGGATGATGATGTAACATACAAAGAATAAGCGTAAGAAGGGCTGAAATAGCAATAGTAATATTAAGTATCATAGATCTCAAAACAGAGAATTTTTAGAGCTAGAATAACACAGTTCATGAGGATAAAAGGGTCATTCACACAAACCACAGTATATAACCATTATAAAGGTTTATGAACTTAAATATATACCTTTAAAATGGATGAATATAATACTGACAGAATTTAAAGGAGATTTAGAAAAATTCACAAAACAGATGATAATTTAACATTCTTCTCTCAGTTATCTATATAACTATTCAAGCAAAAAAAATTATTTGGCCAAAAAAAGATTTAGTATAGCTGAACAATGCAATCAACTACCGTGATCTAATTCATTTTTATAGACACAGATAAAATTATTTTTAAATGCACAAGATGTTTTCCCCAAGATAGACCATATACTGGCCCATAAATCAAAACTCAATAATTTAAAAAGATTGAAATTATACAGAGGATGTCTTCTGCCAATAAATTATTAATCCATAAAAATAATATATCTAGAAAACATTAATATTTGTTAAATAAACAATTAATTCCTAAATAATCCATAGGTCAAAGAACAAATCACAGGGGATCCTAGAAAATGCAACTAAATGACAATAAAAATGTAATACATTGACATTTATTTCTAAAGTAGTTCCTGGAAGGAAATTTAGAATGTTAAAATGATTCTACTAGAAAATAAAAAAGGTGGGATGTCCCTGGTGGTCCAGTGGGTAAGACTCTATGTTCCCAGTGCAGTGGGGCTCTGGTTTGATTCTTGGTTAGGGAATTAGATCCCACATGCCACATGACATGGTCTGAAAATAAATATATAAATAAAGATCACACAACAACAGAAATAAACAAACAGAAAAGCCATAAAAAACAAAAGGGGAAGAAATGCAAGTACATACTTCAGTTCAGTTCAGTTCAATTGCTCTGTTGTGTGTGACTCTTTGTGACCCCATGAACTGCAGCACACCAGGCTTTCCTGTCCATTGCTTCCCTGGTGCCTCAGAAGTTAAAGCATCTGCCTGCAATGTGGGAGACCTGGGTTCGATCCCTGGGTCGGGAAGATCCCCTGGAGAAGGAAATGGCAACCCACTCCAGTATTCTTGCCTGGAGAATCCCATGGATGGAGGAACCTAGTGGGCTACAGTCCACGGGGTCGCAAAGAGTCGGACACGACTGAGCAACTTCACTTCACCTCTTTCAGCCCCTTCTGCTCCTGCTGTCAATCTTTCCCAGCATCAGGGTCTTTTCAAATGAGTCAGTTCATCATATCAGGTGGCCAAAATGTTGGAGTTTCAGCTTCAGCATCAGTCCTTCCAATGCATATTCAGCACTGATTTCCTTTAGGATGGACTGGTTGGATCTCCTTGCACTACAAGGGACTCTCAAGAGGCTCCTCCAAAACCACAGTTCAAAAGCCTTGATTCTTTGGTGCTCAGCTTTCTTTATAGTCCAACTCTCACATCCATACATAACTACTGGAAAAATCATAGCTTTGACTAGATGGACCTTTGTAGGCAAAGCAATGTCTCTGCTTTGTAATACGCTGTCTAGGTTGGTCATAGTTTTTCTTCCAAGAAGCAAGCATCTTTTAATTTCATGGCTGCAGTCACCATCTGTGTGATTTTGGAGCCCCCCAAAATAATATCTCTCAGTTTCCATTGCTTCCCCGTCTAATTGCTATGAACTGATGAGACCGGATGCCATGATCTTAGTTTTCTGAATGTTGAGTTTTAAGCCAACTTTTTCACTCTTCTCTTTCACTTTCATCAAGAGGTCCTTTCGTTCCTCTTTGTTTTCTGCCGTAAGGGTGGTATCATCTGTATATATGAGGTGATTGTTATTTCTCCCAGCTATCTGGATTCCAGCTTGTGCTTCATCCAGCCCAGCAATTTGCATGATCTACTCTGCATAGAAGTTAAATAAGCAGGGTAACAATATACAGCCTTGACATACTGCTTTCCCTATTTGGAAACAGTCTGTTGTTCCATGTCCAGTTCTAACTGTTGCTTCTTGATCTGCATACAGATTTCTCAAGACGCAGGTCAGGTGGTTTGGTATTCCCATCTCTTGAAGAATTTTCCACAGTTTGTTGTGATCTACAGCCAAAAGCTTCGGCATAGTCAATAAAACAGAAGTAGATATTTTTCTGGAACTCTCTTGCTTTTTATGATCCAGTGGATATTGGCAATTTGATCTATAGTTTCTGTGTCTTTTATAAATTTACCTCGAACATCTGGGAGTTCTCCGTTCACGTACTATTGGAACCTCGCTTGGAGAATTTTGAGCATTGCTTTGCTAGTGTGTGAGATGAATGCTATTGTGTGGTAGTTTGAACATTCTTTGACATTGCCTTTCTTTTGGATTGAAATGAAAACGGACTTTTCTAGTCCTGTAGCCACTGCTAAGTTTTCCAAATTCGCTGGCATATTGAGTGCAGCACTTTAACAACATCATCTTTGAGAATTTGAAATGGCTCTGACTTAATGAACATTAACAGTACATACTTAAATAAACATTAAAAAAGAAAGATATCAGTACTCTAAGTCTGTATCTTAGGAAGCTAGAAAAAGAGGAGCAAAGTAAACCCAAAATTAATAGAAGGAAAGAAATAATAGAAAAGAGCAGAAATTGATGAAATAGAAACTCACAGATAGAAAAAATTAACAAAGCCAAAAGAAACAACAAAATTGATAAACTCCTAGCTAGACACATCAAAAAGAAAGAAAAAAACAATTTTAGATCAGGAATATGAGTGATGATCACCACAGATCATGTATATTCATATACACATATGTAATATGGACTTTCCAGGTGGTGGGAGTGATAAAGAATCTGTCTGCCAATGTAGGAGGCATAAGAGACACAAGTTCCCTCCCTGGATGGGGAAGATCCCCTGGAGGAGGGCACAGCAATACTATGTATAAATATGTCATATAATAATAATGAAAAATAAAGGAATACTATGAACAACTAAATGTCATTAAATTCAATAACTTAGTTGAAGGAAACCAATATTTTGAAAAATAGTATACAAGATAATATAATACAATGGTACAAGGTGAAACAGAAAATCTTAACAACCTTATAAGCTGTTAAAGTGGTTAAACTTATTATCCCACAAAGAAAATTCCAGACCCAAATTGTTTCACTGATGATTTCTCTTAACAAAATGCTATCTTCATAAACTCTTTCAGGAGGTAACTTTTATTGAACACTTCTTTATCAGACACTGCTAAGAATTTATTCTAATCCAGTCCATAATTTGTTCTTTTGTATCCTGAGAGAATATCTTGTATTTTGATTCCATGTGCTTTCTGCCTCCTCATGCCCTCTGCTCAGGTGAGGGAAGCTGCCCTTAAGAAATTTTATGGAGTTTAAATTTAGAGTTTGATCACACAGAGCTGTTTTGGAGTCATGTGTTCATTGGATGCTCTCACTCAAAAATCAATCTGTATTATTTAAGGTAGAAAGGTAATAAAAGAGAGCTCTTTACCAATTTGATGAATATATGCCATTTATAAGAATAAGATATATTCACACGTTATTGCTTAAAACCTCTGATTCTGGGAGTCTCTTGCTGTTCCTGTGGGCTTTGTAAATTGCAACTACAACTCATTTACTCTGTGTTTATGTTTCAGCAGTAGAGGTGCCAAGTGTCAGGGAAAGGGAAAAGCTAAGAAAAGTTGATGAGCTAAGCAGGATGCCATTGGAAATGGAAAAAAAAAAAAAAAAAACAACTGCAGATATCTAACTGAAGAGAAAAACAAAATGAATCAATTTAGTTAGTTAAAAATAGGGAGTCCATATCCTCAAACAGACATTACTTGAGGGTGATTTTCAAGTGCTTTGCCATTTCCTCCTCCAGGGGATCTTCCCAATCCAGGGATCGAACCTGCATCTCCTGTGTCAGCTTGGATTGTATGACAAAAATAGATGCAAAGGGGAGGTCTTAGGTCAGCTGTCTGGCTGGTTGCTATCGACTCTAAAATCTATGTCCTCATTAATTAATTAGTCTGTTGATTTGTTCACTTATTCTTTCTACACGTTTCAAAAAATTAACTGATCAATTGATTAACATACAGTGGTAATATATATCCAGCATAAAATCTACTTTCAACCATCCGAAGTGTACAGTTCTGTGGCATTAAGCATATTCTCATTGTTGTGCAACTGTTATCCCAACATCCATCTCCAGAAACTTTCCGTCTTTGCAAACTGAAGCTTTATATTAGCGACCCCATGGCCTGCAGCCTACCAGTCTCCTCCATCCATGGGATTTTCCAGGCAAGAGTACTGGAGTGGGGTGCCATTGCCTTCTCCACAATAAGCAATAGCTCCCCTGTTCTCCTCTCTTCACAGCCCCCAGATAGCACCTTTCTACTTTCCGTCTCTGTGAATCTGTGCTGTGTGCTAAGTTGCTTCTGTCATGTCCGACTCTTTGCGACCCCATAGACTGTAGCCTGCCAGGCTCCTCTGTCCATGGTGGTCTCCAGGGAGGAAGACTGGGGTGGGTTGCCATGCCCTTCTCCAGGGGCTCTTCCTGACCCAAGAATCGAACCCTCATCTCTTACATCTCCTGTCTTGGCAAGTGAGTTCTTTACCACCTGGGAAGCCCCCTGACCTCCTATAAATGGAATCATGCCATATTTGTCATTTTGTGGCTAGTTTATTTTATTATAATATTCTTTTTAAGGTTCATCGGTGTTATAACATGTTTCAGAATTTCCTTTTAAAAATTTTCACCCATTTTAATAAAGATGGTATATTGACCATGATTAAAAAGACCATGCTTTGGAGCCAGAATGCTGGGCTTGAAGCTTGTTCTGCTATTTTGGCAGCTGTGTAACCCTGAGGAAGTTACTTGGGACTCAATTCTTTCTCTGTAAAATAGATGTTGTAATAACGATGACTACAAAAGTGTGCTGGCAGATTGAATAAGTTATTACATACAAGATGCACAGAATGGTATCTGAAACACATAAGCAATTAAAGGTGGTGATTATTTTTCAGCAGCTTGATAAGGCCAGTTAGGGATAAAAATAAAAATTAAACATGAACATGGAAAAGCCATAATTAGAGACATGTGATGTCCTTGTTGATTAGTCGCTCAGTTGTGTCTGACTCCTTGCAACCCCATGGACTGTAGCCTGCCGGGCTCCTCTGTTCGTGGGATTCTCCAGGCAAGAATACTAGAGCAGGCTGCTATTTCCTTTTCCAGATCTTCTTGATCCAGGGATCGATCCCAGGTTTCCTATGTCTCCTGCATTGGCAAGTGGATTCTTTACTGCTGAGCCATCTGGGAAATCCCTATGCTTCCTTATGAGCACTCAAACTAGACGTTTTGGCATCTGTATATCACTGAAGCTGGTTAGGAGAGCATTTCAAAAAATTTGCCAAGCATCTCCTGCTTGGCAGGCAGATTCTTTACCACTGAGCCACCAGGGAAGTCCTGTCCAGAGACATGCCTTTGATATGTCATGGTGAAACTATAGAGCAATGACAGTGTTAATAGACAAGGTAGGGGCCGTTGTTGGAGGCTAAGATCTTCTAGACAGGATTTAGAGAGGGTCTATGCCGTTGAGAACAGAGAAGGGGAAGTTGATACAAAGGCAGAATTGCCCAGCACTGGAAACTGATTGGCTATAATGACAATGAAGGGGAAAGAGTGCAAGATGGTTCTGACACATCCTCCAGAAAAGAGGAGGAGCTTGTCTGATCCATGCACTGTGCAGACAGAACTGGCTGAGAGTATTCTCATTAGAAAGAAAACTGAAGTCTCTACTAGACCAAGTTAATACAGTTTGATGGGAAATTTCTACCAGCCTAATTTGATTTTCCTATCACATTATTAAGATATTAAAGACAATGATTAATAATAGAGAATCCTATAATGTGTAAGATATCTCAGCTTAGAGGAAACATTCAAACAATGATTTTAATCCCTTGATATGGAGATGACATCTTTTCCAGAACTGAATGAACATATTCACATATTCAAACACAGGCTGTTAATATTTCACATGCCAGTTGAAATATTTGCAACCTCTGCTCTGAATATGCTCTGAATATGATAGATTCTAGACGCTTCCTAGTATAGGAAGACCATACATTCACCGTCATGGACTAGGTCTCTAGCTGAGTCTTTCAGTTTTAAAAGAAAATAGGCTTCAGAGAGCAAAACTGTGCTCTTTTCTACACTGAGGATGTTGAAAAATAGCAATAAACGACAGTAATAAAATGACCAAAATTAGCTAATGCTTATTAACTGCTTATCATATGCCAAACACTAAGTGAAGACTTTCTTGTTTAATTTCTCATACATTCCTCTGATGCAGGTACTTATTTTTAGCCCAATTTTACACATAGAGGAGTTGAGGCACAGAGAAGTTAATTAGTTACCCAGGGTCACACAGCTAGCAAGTGGGGAAGTTTAATGGCTCAGACAGTTAAGAATCTGCCTGCAATATAGGAGACCCAGCTTCAATCCCAGGATCCAAATATTCCCTGGAGAAGGGGATGGCAACCCACTCCGGTATTCTTGTCTGGAGGATCCCATGGACAGAGGAGCCTGGCGGGCTACAGTCCATGTCTGCCTGTACTCTGTTCAGCCCCTAGACTCCACTAGCAGCCTTCCTCTCTTCTTGGTTTCCATCCTCCCATTTCAATGTCTGCTTAGTTTTTTATTCAGTAAAATCTAGCTGTCTCTGGCTTCAGATCTTGGACTCACATTCCTGTCAAGTAGCTCATCAGCTCAAAGTCAATTTGCTTCATGTTCACTCTTCAGAGTCATGATATATTTCCTGCTGCATCTAGTGGGTAGTGTGTGAACACAGTAAACAGATGTTTGGTATTTCTGCTACCCCAGGACTGAAGGAGTGGTTGTTGCTCAGAAGGCACTATTCAGTGGATGCAGAGATTCAGTGGATGTCTTTAAATATTGCCTCAACCTTGGACAGGCAACATCAAACAGTAGAATTTGGAATGTAGAGTGAAAAGATATGGGTTCACATACTAATCCAACTATTACTAGTTTTGTCATCTTGAAGAGGTTATCTAAACTCAAGTAAACCATAAGACGTACTCATCATACTATTAGTATATAGAATTAGAGATGGTCACCATCTGCCTCTGTCTGCATATCTTACAAACAGAGGTGCTAACTGCTTTTGTTTTAGAACCCAGGAGATGGTGAAGGACATGGAAGCCTCGTGTGCTGTAGTCCACGTGGTCGCAAAGAGTCAGACATGACTTAGCGACTGAACAATAACAACAGGCATGTGGGATCTTAGTTCCCTGACCAGGGAACCTGCATCTGCTGCATTGCAAGGTGGATTCATAACCACTAGACCACAAGGGAAGTCCCTCAAGTTATTTTTCAGTGTATATGACCAATAACAAATTACCTAACTTCATGTCCCCTGTAACCAAGAAAAGAGTGTTCCTTTCCTATGTAGCTATAGCAAGAACATTGTCTTGTAGCCCTTCATTTTTGTCCTTGTGTATGCTTTCTGCTGCCCTCTGATTGTGCCTTTGGTTTACATTTTGCTTCCACAAAGAGGCTGAATTTCTTGACTACGTAGGTTATACTTTAGACTTTGATTATTACTCTCAGAAAGATTTGCGCAGCTCTGGGGCTATCATAGCCTCTGTTTTGTTCAGTTGAATTGAATTGTTTAAAAGGGGAGCTGCTGGAGAAGCTCAGATGCTCTTCTGAAGCTCAGGTGGGAGAACGGCAGTGCGTTATGCTAGAGAAGGTGCTAGAGAAACACAAAGGAGCCAGAGTGAACAAGGAATGCTGGCTCTGGCTGCAATCCAAGTGGAGAAATTACATCCTACCTCCTGAAAGCCCCCTGCAGGTCCAATCCGTTGTGGTACCCAGCTTCATTCCTTTTCTACAGTCTGCTCTGATAAATAGAGGCTGCTCGCAAGGAGTGGGTGAAGGGCCCAGAAAGCTGAGCGCACGAGATGGAGAGCTTCAGTGCATCCTAGAAGCTGTATGCCAGGCGTATTTTATCTTCAAGGAGAATGTCAGGCATCATGGCCTGAAGAGGGTGCACAAAAGCAGGTAAAAATTCTCGAAGAAACCCAGGTTTGGCTGAGCAATCTCCCCCCATGCCGGAGGACAGTACAATCGCTGGATGATCTGTGAGTCATACAGACAGATATTAGGTTTTGGGAATTCAGGGCCTCCCAACATTTGACTTTTGCCTAAATTATTCAGACACTTCACGTAGTTCTGGTCACAGTGCTGCTCTCAAAGAGATGGACGAGAGGAGGTGGGGAGATGGACCCCCCCACCCCTGTATACCCCTCGTTACACTGAGGTCCATTAAGAACAAGCTCCTCAATGATCTCCTCTTCTTGGCCCGTAATGAAGTCAAATTGACTCTGATTGTCATCCATAATTAATGAGCCCATCGGTTCTCTGCATCTCCAGGCCATTTGGCAGATGGCACTGTCGATTTACTATTGTGCTTGCCATTCTGGAAGTTTCTCAAAGTGATTTATGTTGTGAAAGTGAGTTATAAAAGTCTTTGCACTTCAGGCATTCTCCAGGTTTTGACATTCTCTGCGTTACTTTTTCTTCCTGGGACTGAGGCAGAAGAGGAATAACCAAGTTATATTGTCAGAGTTCATTTTCACCCCCCTCTACTGCAAGGTGAATAAAACAAGAAAACATATATGTATTTATCCAGCCAATGAGAAAATACATTGGTGAAGATAAATGGCACTGCAGGAAAGGTATGAGGCACTCAGTGACCCAACATCAAAAAGAAAGATTTATTTTGAAAGTTCAGACGTGTCCAAGGAGCAGTATTCAACCAAAATTCGAAAGCTTATACACTTAAAAAAATTTTTTTTTTGCAGTCCAAGCTAAGATAAATGGCTTGGGTATTAGTGAGAGCTGAGTGAGCCCAGGTAATAGTTTGGAATAAAAATAACACACCAGGAATTGTATATGTGTGTGTGTGTGTGTGTGTGTGTGTGTATATGTGTGTATATATATATATATATATATTTATATTTATATACAGGCTTCCCTGGTGGATCAGACAGTGAAGAATCTGCCTGCAATTCAGGAGACTTGGGTTCAGTCTCTGGCTTGAAAAGATCTCCTGGAGAAGGAAATGTATACCCACTCCAATATTCTTGCCTAAAGAATCCCATGGACCAAGGAAGCTGGTGGACTACAGTCCACAGGGTTGCAAAGATTCAGACACAATTGAGAGGCTAACACACACACATATACTCACACACAAACACACACGTGCCATTGGGATTCTGGCATGGGATTTTTGCTTGACTACCTATGCATTAATTCAGAATTAGAAGAGGATCAAGTGAAGTGTGGTGTCCAATGGGATGCAATCATATCAGACAAAACTGTGTCATGTAAATTAAAGCCCTAGGAAAACTCCTAGGACCATATTACAAATCATGTACCCTTTCCAAAGTTCTTTTAGAAACTTAAGTTTTATAAAATGCCTACATGCACCAAAGGATATTACCTGAGATTCTCTTGTTTGGAGGTGTTCTTCTGGTTAAAGGATATGAATCAGGAGCCAACACGGTTCCTCAGAAAAAAAGGCACATTTTTGTTTAGATGCTTTAAAAATTATCTTCCAGTGATGGAGTTCCAGAAAAGGTAGGTCTAATGATGAAATTTTCTCTGTGTAGATTCTACTTCAGGGGAACAGTTTCAGTTCTGAAATCCAAGAAATTTCTCTCCATCTTCTGAGTTCTTGCTTCATTTTTTAATTGCTAGCTTCCCATTAAGTAGTTGAATTAAATTTCAAGCCATAGCTTCACAAAAGACGTACTTTCTGACCATGATTTTGCATTGTACATTGTGGTTCCTTCTGATTCACTCCACAATATCTGGAAGGTTTTAAGTACTTAACCTTTCTCCTTGGGAGGATAAATTTGTTTACTTTTCTTGAAGCAGAAACCTTTGGTATACCTCACCTAACACAGGAAAAGTCCTAGACAAGCAGACAAAAACCCCCTTCCAACAAATAATGGGACCAAGATGGTTAGTTGGAGAGTATTTAAACCTTTGGTACATAAAAGTATAAAGCAAGTGTGAGGGAGCTTCCCCATTGTCTATGGGAATGTGGGAAGCTTGGTATTGAGTCAGCATTTGCATAGATATGTATTTTAGAAGAGCAGTGAGTACACAAAAATATGGATTCTGCCCAGAAAGGTGGTGTTTTTCATAAACTTTACCTCCTCCTTGTCCATTACCAGGTAATATCTTCTACCCAGGTTATACTTCTTTTGCACAACTCCACCAAGGCTTTGATGTGTTGGCTCTGTCAACACTGCACTGGTTAAAACACCTGGCTAAACCTGCCTCACTGAGCACAACTCCTTCAAGGAGAAGTAAAAATGAATTACTGCCGGTAGACCTTCACCACCAGATGATGGAAAGAAGACCCTGGGAAGTTCAGGTGAGTTATGAATGTGGCCACCTTCTTCTTCTTCCTATGGCTGCTACTCCATGGAAACCCATCTTTGGGCTCACTAACATGAAATTCCAGCCCAAGTTTTCTGCCTAGAACGATGACGCTGTTGGTATACAAGAGAATGGAGGCACTGGGATATGGGTGTGAAGATAAAGTAACTCATATGCTATTGATGTCCTGTGGGTTTCCTGTTCCTACATTTGCTAATTGTCTTAGAAGAACTCAGTACTGCTGGTAAGGTGGGAGTGGGGAGAGGGTATCCGAAGTTGCTCCCGACCATTGTAATCTTTGTTTAATACAATATCTTGTGCTTTCTTCAAACTATTAAAATCTTACAAAATCAGTGTTGAAGACTTTTAAACAGCACGATGTGTGTGTGTGTATACATGGTATATATGTAATATATGGCCTATATGATATATAATACATACTATGGTGTATATATAATGATATGTATGTATTTATATATATAAGAAGGAAATGGCAACCCACTAGTATTCTTGCCTGTGAAGTCCCATGGACAGGGGAGCCTGGTGGGCTACAGTCCACGGGGTTGCAAAAGAGTCAGACACAACTAAGAGACTAAACAATACACACACAAACACACACACACACACACACACACATACACACACCATAATTTCACAACCCAGAAATAACTGCTATCAAAATTTGGAGTCATAATATTTGAGAGTATTAATATTTTAGATATTAATATTTGGACTATATAGCACAACACAACTGGACTCATACCAAGCATATAGGCAGTTTTGTATCTTGCTTTTAAAACAACAAGGTAATAAGCATACTTTTTCAGGCTATGCAAGCTCATTAAACAGGTAATTTTTAATGGCTGCATAGGAGATATTTCATATAGGGCAGTGCCATGCTTTATTTTATTTTTTGATTTATTTTTTTGGTTGGGTAATTTTGAGAGGTAGAAGAAATGACTGTTGTTGAAATAAAACATGTAGGGTGGTTCCATTAAACATGTGATAATTCAGTTCAGTTATCATATATTCAACAATCATCTAATGACCACTGCCACGTTCAAGGTCATCTGTTGACTCTGAGGCCACCAGGATGAGGAAATACCTATGTTTTCCTCTAAAGAGATTCCACAGTAACAATAACAACCACTTTATTTTGTCTAGTATTTTCATAGGTACATTAAACTCTCCCACATACCATTCACTGGATCTTCACCAAGGTTAAGAGACAGGTAGAACTCATGATGCCCATTTTACAGATGAGGCTCACAGAGTTTAATGGCCTGTGTAGAGCTACCGAGCAACTCCGTGGCAGTTTCCTCGGTCCTCCTCGATGTCCCTGAGCCCTGTGCTCTCTGCTCCCCCAGCAGGGCTCTGTCCCCTTTCCTGCTGTTTGCTTGTCTTGCATCATCCGATCCCTCTGGGCTGGTGGGGTGCCAAGAGGAGGAATGGTTGATCTTCTGCTTCCCTTGGTCTGTCTCCATGCATCACCATCTTTATCATGTCCTCAGGATGTTGCTCTTGCTGAGAATTAATAGTACGTGGACCCTATAACAATAGCTTATAAAGTGACTGAAAGGAAAAACAGGCTGCGAAGTAAAATCTTTTAGGAAGCAGGGATGGAGAGAAGGATGAGGCAGTGGAAGGAAAGGGACGAGAAGGTAAGAATCTAGGCAATCAAATGGGAAAAATAAAAGCATCCAAGGATAGGGAGAAGGGAAGGGACCAGTTTGTCGGGGAAGGTGGCTGAATAAGGGATTTGATTAGAAAGGGAAGGAGGACTCCTTCAAGCCACCTCTGCATTCTGAGCCTTGAGTTATTTTGCTGTTATATTTTAATGCGTTTTGGCTCTTTTTCTTTTCTCTCTCACCGCATTAGTGGTGCCATTCAGACAGGAAAGAAAAAAAAAAAGAAAAATGGTAATAGTCAATTTAGGGGGAAAAAAGAAACCCTACACACAGGGAATAACCACCAGACGCCAGCACAAAGATGCACTCACCTTTTCGTACGAGTCTCTCTGCCAGCTGGTATGGAGCTGACACAGCTCTCCCTAAAAAGATCCCATCAGGGAGGACTGGGGTAAAGGGCAGAAACAGGGGCACCAGAGGGCATGGTAGGGAGGCAACCGGGGGGATTGGAGGGCCAATCTGCAGCCTTTTGGGAGTGTCTGACTGGCCGTACTCCAGAGGCAGGACTGCCATCTTCTGCCATGAGTTGGCAGAAGATGAGCCTGGAAGACAGATGTCCACAGGTGTTCTGGATGTCTGGGATGGATTTCCTGTCTGAGTCCCTGGTGCTGTCACTGACATTTCCTTCCTCACTGAGTTTGTTGTTATCTCTGTCATCATATTTTGGTGCCCACCACTTGAGACTTTCATTGCCAGCTGAGTAATCTTACTTATCCCTGGGATGCCCTGTGCCCCAAAGGGCTTGTGACATGCCTGCTTAGAAATAAATGGACAGAGAGTAGAACAGAGTTTCTTGTTTCATTTTAAGATCTTGTTATAATTGTTGACAACACTACTATGGGTCTTTTTGATTAAATACATTATCGATGCATTTGTGATCATGATGATGATAGTCTACATTTCTGAGCTTTTAGCTCATCCCAGCAACTCCCTAAACAAGCTGCAAACATTGTTGCATCTACTTTTAATAATTATCCTATGGATGGAGGAGTACCACCGTTATCATCATTTCATAGATGCATAAATGGAGTCCTGAATGTGATAATTTGACTCAGCCATTGAGCAAGATTGGAAGCCATTAGAAAGTTTTGAGCAGAAGAGTGACATGATCTAGTTCATATATATTAAAAGAATCATTCTGACTGCTACGTGAACTTCAGAGGACAGAACAGATACTCAGAGGTTACTTAGAAAGTGAGAAATGGTGATGGCATGGACCAAAGTGGGAACAGCATAATTGATGAGAAGTGGTCACGTTTTCAATGATTTGAAAATGTGAATTTGAAATTTGAAATAAAAAAATTCTGATGGGTTGGCTGTGGAGTGTGAGAAAAGGAAAGAAATTAGAGATGAAACTGTGGCTTTAGCCTGAGCAAATAGAGCGTGAGTTGCCTTTAACTGACACATACACACAGAACTGCAGGAGTGACTTCAAAGAGGAAGATCAGGATATTAGTTCGGGGCAGATTAAGTTTGAGATGCCAATTAGATCTCCAAGCTTTGGGGTTAAACATAGGTGTCAGGGACTGGCTATATAAATCTGGGAAACACCATGTTATCATGGCTACTAAAGTCATCGTGCTGAATGAAATCACCACAGGAATGAGTGTAGGCAGAGAACAGAGAGGACTAGGATTACAGCCGTGGGCACTCAAACGTTTGAAGACCAGGAGACCGAAGAAAAACCAGAAAAGGAGACCGAGAAAGATCCATCAGTGAGGCAAAAAGGAATCAAGAATGTTCATTTGAGCCCTGGCAGCCTGTGTACGTGCTAAGTTGCTTCAGTTGTGTCTGACTCTGTGTGACTCTATGGACTGCAGCCTACCAGGCTCCTCTGTCCATGGGACTCTCCAGGCAAGAATGTGGAAGTGGGTTGCCATAGCTTCCTCCAGGGCATCTTCCTGACCCTGGGATTGAACCCACATCTCTTACGTTTCCTGCATTAGCAGGCATGTTCTTCACTAGTGCCACTGGGAAGACCCTGGAAGCTTAGTGAAGGAGAAAAAGTGATTAATACTATCAAATACTTCTAATAGATCAAATGAAATATGGATTGAAAATTAGAAGACGGATTTAATGATATGTTGGTCACTGTTGACCTTGACAAGAGCAGGTTTATTAAAGACAGGTAGAAAAAGCAAAAGCAGATTGCAAAATGTTCGAGAAGGAATAGAAGTTCAATTGAGACAGTGAATATAGATAAATATTTTCAGGGAGTTTTGTTTTAAAGGAAAATACAGAATTGAAAAAGTGTCAGTAGATTGAGAGAGACATAGCTATAAATTAAGGAGAGTCCACTTTTTAATGGGGAAAAATTCCAGTTTGTTTAGATATTAACGTGAACAGCCTGGTAGTGGGGGAGAATTAAGAAATAATGAAAAATGTGTGTGAGAGAAACAATTTTCTCTTGGTGATATTCTTGAGCAGGAAGAGGTGATGGATCAGTGGCCCCGGGTTAGAGACTGGGTTTGGCTAGTGATAAACACTATTCCAGCCTTCCCAGGTGGTGCAGTGATAAGGAATCTGCCTGCCAATGCAGGAGGCTCAAGTTCAATCCCTGGGTCAGGAAGATCCACTGGAGTAGGAAATGGCAACCCACTGCAGTATTCTTGCCTTGGAAATTCCATGGACAGAGGAGTCTGGCTGGCTACAGTCTGCTGCTGCTGCTACTGCTAAGTCGCTTCAGTTGTGTCCGACTCTGTGCGACCTCATAGACGGCAGCCCACCAGGCTCCCCCGTCCCTGGGATTCTCCAGGCAAGAACACTGGAGTGGGTTGAAATTTCCTTCTCCAATGCATGAAAGTGAAAAGTGAAAGTGAAGTCGTTCAGTCCTGTCTGACTGTTAGCAACCCCATGGACTGCAGCCTACCAGGCTCCTCCATCCATGGGATTTTCCAGGCAAGAGTACTGGAGTGGGGTGCCATTGCCTTCTCCAGATACAGTCTATGGGCTGTCTCAAAAGAGTTGGACACGCCTTAGCAACTAAACAACAGGAAAGCACTGTTCCTCAGGGCTCGCATAAAGGAGGGCAGAATAAGGGCTCAGGCATGAGTAGATTCAGCTTTATAAAAACTGTTCCACTTGTTCTCAGAGAAATAGGAAGAAAGATCATTATCTAAGAGTTGGGAAGAGGAAAGAGTTGTTGGAAGTTTGGGAAGAGACGGTGTGAAGGATTAACTTATTAATGATTGTTGATTGTTTTTATTGTTTTCTACATTTGACACTATTTTATGCCATGAAATATATCTTTTGTGTTGGATGCACAAATTTTTTTCAACAGTAAGCTCATGTGGTTGACATACTTTTTGCCTTTCACTGCATGCCTCTGACTTCCTATAGGGCCCCAGTATGATGCCTGTGGATTTGATAGCATCACAGGAAGACCCCAAAAAGCTACTGCTGCAAAATACTCTTATGGCAAAGGGCATTTAGGGTGCAGGTATGAGAGTTGAATGGCATCCTCTTGGTCCTTGGGCTCTTTTTTGGTTTTGGGTTAATTGGGCATGTTGAAGTTAGGAGTCCTGTGGATTTCACAATGGTGGCTATGAAGCACAGCTTAAACAAAGATATAAAAGGCTGTAGGGAAAGGCAAAATTGAGAACGCAAATGCTTTGTAAGGAGACACTGCTGAGAGCAGCTGTTACTGCATTTTTAAAGTGCCACTTATTTTAATTGAGGGGCGATAGGGTAATAATACCGTTCAATAATGGTGCACCTTTGTGAGACCTCCCTATGCATGATGTAATGTGGCCCCACGTCTCCAAGGGAAAGAGCCAGGTAGAGCTGTCTTATTTCTGCAAAACAGACAAGTCTGGGTCATAGACTGAACGTGTCTCTCCCAAGAACACTCTTCCTCTAGATTCCAGATGGAGCCGTTCAAGTAAGAGTGACCGTGTAGAGTTAGTTGCTGTCGGGTGGCTCTTCGGATAATAGAGGTCAGAAGTAATCAAGAGAGCAATCTACTGTGCATGTAAATGTATACCCAAGTAAATAGATTAAAAAGTAAATTTATCCCCAGGTAAATAGCTGACAAATAGGGATATGTCAGAGATCAGGGCAAGGAAAAGTTATGAAAGCTACACAGAACAAGGAGCTCTGACCAAGTACAATGTAGAAATAGGACTATGGGACTTTAGGAATGCAAGAGACTTCAAGATGATGTAGGTTGGGGTCTACTGAATTCCTTTTCCAGCTCCACGAGGTCCATTTCTGAAGTAAAGCTCCACCCCATCCCCCCGACCCCCGACTATGGTCTTTCTGTACATGTTCTGTCAAGAGAAGAGCCAACTGGGATTGAAGTAGACGATTTGATATAGACAGTTGGATGGATGTGCTCAGGTAGGGAGTGAGGGTAGATAATTAGGTAGGTTGATCCTAAAAGTCATCTTGGTCCAGCAAAGGAGAGCTCTTCCCTGACACAGTGAATTTAGGACCGTATCAATGGCAAAGTGATTTCCTGTCTGAATTATCTAGACTGGGGCTTCTCAAATATTCATCTGCATGTGAATCACCCGGGGAAATCTTGTTAAAATGCAGATAATGCTTCAGTGGCTCTTGAGTGGACCCCAAGATTGTGCATTTCTTATAGGCAGACTGGTGGCACGGTGCCACTGATCTGAGGACCATGCACTTTGGTGGATAGGAGAGGAGAGGCAATTTCCAGGCTTTCATTTTGATATTAACTGCATTTACTTTCCAGCTGATTGTTTGGTTGTATTTTCTTCCCTGGAGGAGAATTCATTTGCATGAGGTCCTTCTAGCTAAGAGGGTCCTCTGGCTGCAGCACAGGAAGCAATGAATGTTTCTCCTGGAGGGCAAGGCTTAGAACATTCCATCCTCATCTGCGGCTCTGGAGCGCTCCACGAGCTGCCACCTCTGGTTGCTTGACCTTGCATGACTTTAGATGAGTCACAACCTCCCCAGGCCTAGGGCTCCCCAGGTGATCTTCCCAACCTAGGGATCAAACTCAGATCTCCCGCATCTCAGGCAGACTCCTGTCTGAGTCATCAGGGAAGCCCCTTGTATGAGTAGGAGGTGGATATTTCCTGTTCCATTTATGTTCCAGGTGGAAGTGATTGTGCTAAACAATGGATGTGCAACTACCCTGCAAGGTAGAGAAACCTGTTCTGTAAAGTGTAAGTAGCCTTATCATCTCGTCTTTTATGCACAGCATCCAAAATCTCAGCCTTTTCTTGTTTAGTATTTATTTGTTGGATATGCTTGGTCTTCGTTGCTACGCAGGCTTTTCTCTAGTTGTAGCAAGCAGCTTCCACTCTCACTGCGGTGACCTCCCTTGTTGCAGTTTGGGCTCTAGGGCCCAGGGGTTTCAGGAGTTGTGGGACATAGGCTTAGTCGCTCCGAGTCATGTAGCATCTTCCCAGACTAGGACGGAACCCGTGTTCCCTGCATTGCTGGGCAGATTCTTAACCACTGAACCATTAAGGAAGTCCTCAGCTCCTACTTCAGTGAAAGCACTTGATGCATTTATAATGTGTGATGCAGATACTGTGGCTGTTCTGTTGCTAAGTCATGTCTGACTCTTTGCAAACCCATTGACCGCAGCATGCCAGGCTTCCCTGTTGTTCACCATCTCCCAGAGTTTGCCCAGACTCACGTCTATTTGAGTCAGTGATGCCATCCAACCATCTCATCCTCTGTTGCCCCCTTCTCCTCCTGCCCTCTGTCCTTCCCAGCATCAGGATCTTAATAGCATTATGGTTATCACTGTGTTCTGGATGCTGTGTATTTCTTTACTTGGAGTCATTTGCTTCTTTCAGAGATGAGGCACTGGTCCTCTCCATCTTCCTCCTTGTCATGTCTGATTTTTTTGTGGTCACGTGGTCACTTGCAGGACCTCAGAACCTAGATCACACCTGCAGGTGAGGATGAGGTTGTGATGAATCATAGTTGTTCCACAAGCTACCATTTTTGAGTCCTTAGAGCAGCTAGGTGTTTTATGGAAAACCCATGTGTTTTTCTAATTTTCTCAGAATATGAAGTGCTATTTCCATTCCCTAGATGAGGCAGCAGGGGCCTCAGAGGGTTAAACTAACTAGTTCAACACCACACAGCTGATTTGAAATGACTATGGAATTTCAAGTCTTCAAAGACTGACTTGAGTTCATCAGGAGAAACTGCTGTTTCTCCATCTTGTCCAGGGATTTTTACAGGAGACTCTAGTGATAAGCCTGATCCAGCACCTTGACCCTGATGACTTGGGGAAGCTAGGCAAGTTGCCGATGGCACATGACACATATTTGAAGCTATTCACCTCCATGTGCTGAAGTCCAGATTTGGGAATAGGAGAGCAGCCTTCTGGCTTTTTCCAAGGGAGAAGATTTCAGTAACAGAAGGAGAACTGTGTCCCTGCTAAGGGGGTGAGTCCATCCGTCACAAAGTTAATGAGACCCCCTATTAGGTAAGGGAGAGGTGACCTCCAATCCAGGGCTGAATACAAAGAGCCTAGAGCACAACCCAAGAGGAAGAGCTTAAGGAAATGCATGTAAATCGGATTCTCCATGGAAGGTCAGGGAGGCCAGTGTTCTTCTGGATATTTATCTTCCCAACACTAGTTTCCGTCCTTGTCACACTATCTGTATTTTTTAGGCACATTGCATTTGTCTTGCTCTTTGCAGACTTCCTTTGTGGGGTGTGTTTTATCCACAATAATTCTCAGAAGTGTTATTTCTCTGATTTATTGCTCTTTGGAGTTTATCTTACTCTCCCCGTTTTACCTTTTCTTCAGCCGTTGTCTAACATTTTCGAGTTTTCCTTTCTGGCTGGCCCAAATTTGTCTTCTTTTCATATTTATTTCAGCATTCGTCTTATTCTTGCAACGTGTTTCCTTCTCAGAATTTATCTTTCTTATTTTGAAAATATGTCCCAGAATATATCTTTTTTTCTCTCCTTCCTTGGTCTTTATTTGTTTAATGTTTTGCATTGTCTCTGCTTTGCTGTTAGCCAGGAGTGGGGGCATTCCGCCCAGGCTGTTCTCCTGCTTGGTCGGCCAGCTGTTCCCGGGACACGTGAAAGTGGATCGAGCGGCTTTGAGTCCAAGCATCTCAACTTTTCAATCCATGCAAATGGGGGATATTAAAAGTCCAAGAGATAAACTGTGATCTCCGCTTTATTTCAGCATAGCACTGAGAGTTGGTGAGAATGAATATTTAGTTTGAAGACAGCAAAAGGGACATTCCTGCAAACAGATACCGTCCGCTTTTCATTTCTCTTATCAGCTTGAGACGGAGAGCAAGGCTACTTCAGGCATGTTTCTGTAATTTTCTTTTTGACAGATCTAGCCTGCCATAGGTTCCGCAGCAATGACTGTAGTTATAACATCAGCATTTTCCTAGGTTTTAATGAACATGCAAATTTAGGTGCTGGACTCAAACGTGATGATAATTTTTTTTTTATCAAACATGATGATAATACCAATTATGGACATTAACATTTTCAAAGCTACATTTATGGCTTCAAGGCATATTCCTGGGACTTCTCTCCTTGATACTCACAGTAATTGTGTAATTTAGGACTACTGTCCCATTTCTCATCACGAAACTGAAACTCAAAGAGATCAAACAGCAGTTGGTAAAGGAGAAGAGCCAGAACTTGAACCGGTTTCTTCTAATTTTCAGTTTTGCGCTCTTATCCCAAATTGCGTTGCATTCATATAATTGTATGATTTTATTTATTTGTTTAATCTTTTGGCCATGCCTCATGGCATGTGGGATCTTAGTTCCCCAACCAGGGATCAACCTGGCACCCTCAAGCATTGGTACTGTGGAGTCTTAAGCCCTGGACCACCAAGGAAGGCTTTCATATTTATGTTGATATGTGATATTAGATATAATTTTTCAAATTGTGTTTCATCCCTTGGATTTTCTTTTATGGACTTCAGGTTTCACTCAGTCTTTGTTTTTCCTCTACTTGCCCTGAGTCAGACTGTTCTCCTAAGCCTAGTACCTTTCTCTAGCCAACGTGACTGACAAAGAGTTGGAATGGGATGGATGGTGGCTGTTACTGGCTTCTATATCTTTTATAATATTTCCGATCTCTTTTCACGCTCTCCACTCCAGAAAGTACTTCATCCTTTTCTGATCATCCAGGGTTTTCTCCGATGGCTGGCTGGAGGAATATCTCCGAGAGACAGAAGGTTAGTAAAACAACTCATTCGGAAAGCAGAACCCTTCTCTGCCCACAGTGACCAGATTGTAAAAGTTAAGCCTGCGTGTCTGAGGATGGTGACTGCCCGAACCTGTGCTCCCTTTTGCTTTGTGCCTTTAAAACTTCCCTGAGCCTGGACCTGCGCTTTGACAGGGATCGGTCCTCTACCAGCGACCCTGCTGACGTTTAATAAATATCCAACTGCTGTCCTGCTGTCCCTGAGTGGTTGAAAGGATCTGCATGCTGAGATCAGACCATTTAGTCCTGAGTATGTTTTTAACACCTGACCTTCCTCCGGGAACAACTGGGAGGGGAGTTCTGTCATCATGCCAACTGGGGCAGTGATGCCAAACTCTTAGCACACCTGCCTGAGTCTCTTACCATTTCAGAGTGAAGCCTGGCTGTGAATATCTCCTCCAGGCTGCTTCTGCTTTCCAAGCCATGCCGCATCTGGCTCCCGTGTTCACTCTCCTGGTTCAGATCACGCCCTCCTGATTCCCCCTCTGGGCTCCTGATGTGATTCTGAAGATGGCTGGAGAGGCTCCTGTCACACCTCCCCAGTCTCCTTTTCTCTTCTGTACATTTTCTTGTGTCCCTTCCCTTCCCTCACTGTTGTCCCTGTTTCCTAAGAAGGGGGAGAGGTAGGAAGAAATGTCCTTCAACAAATAAAAACATATCCACAATTTAATATACTGTTGCTTACACCTCTGAACACTTTCTCCCCTAAATTCATCTTCCAAAGTTATGGTTTTGCACTTTTGCTCCGGGAGTTGGTGCCCATATATCTCTCCTAAGCCATCCGTCATCTTCATCTACTCAATATCCATCTCCAAACCTAATTCAGAATTATCCCTCAGGGGCCCAGAACCCTCCACAGAAATACCCCTTCTAGCATTTGTCTTGAGGCAGAAATACTTTTAAGCCTCAGCTTCCTTCTTCCTTCCTGTCTCCCTCTTCCTTTCATTCATTTTTTCCTTTAATTCCATTTATACCTCTAGCATTTCCCTGGTAGGCATATTGGTGGCTCAGATGGTAAAGAATCTGCCCCCAGTGCAGGAGACCCAGGTTTGATCCCTGAGTCAGGAAGAGCCCCTGGAGAAGGGAATGGCTACCCACTCTGGTATTCTTGCCTGGAGAGTTCTTGGACAGAGGAGCCTGGCGGGCTACAGTCCATGGCGTCACAAAAGAGCTGGACTTGATTTAGCAACTAAAACCTTCACTTTCACATACCTTTAGCATTTCCCTGGTCTTATGTATCAAAACTGATACTGAACCTCACAATGGTTTGTAAACTGAATGCTGAATAGAGAGAACTGTACAATTTATATGTTGATATGTTGATTATGTGCACTGTGTTTAGTCCCTCAGTCATGTCCAACTCTTTGAGACCCCATGGACTGCAGCATGCCAGGCCTCCCTGTCCATCACCAACTCTCAGAGCCTACTCAAACTCATGTCTATTGCGTCGGTGATGCCATCCAACCATCTCATCCTCTGTCCTCTCCTCCTGCCTTCAATCTTTCCCAGCATCAGGGTCTTTTCAAACGAGTTAGTTCTTCCCATCAGGTGGCCAAAGTACTGGAGTCTCAGCTTCAACATCAGTCCTTCCAATGAATATTCAGCACTGATTTCCTTTAGGATGGACTGGTTGGATCCCCTTGCTGTCCAAGGGACTCTCAAGACTCTTCTCCAACACCACAGTTCAAAAGCATCAATTCTTTGGTGCTCAGCTTTCTTTATAGTCCAACTCTCAATTACTTGACTACTGGAAAAACCATAGCTTTGACTAATGGACCTTTGTTGGCAAAGTAATGTCTCTGCTTTTCAATATGCTATCTAGGTTGGTCATAACTTTTCTTCCAAGGAGTAAGTGTCTTTTAATTTCATGGCTGCAATCACCATCTGCAGTGATTTTGGAGCCCCCCAAATAAAACCTCTCACTTTCACTGTTTCTCCATCTATTTGCCATGAAATGATGGGACCAGATGCCACGATCTTAGTTTTCTCAATGTTGAGCTTTAAGCCAACTTTTTCACTCTCCTCTTTCACTTTCATCAAGAGGCTCTATAGTTCTTCTTCACTTTCTGCCATAAGGGTGGTGTCGTCCATATATCTGAGGTTATTGATATTTCTCCTGGCAATCTGATTTCAGCTTGTGCTTCATCCAGCTCAGCATTTCTCATGATGTACTCTGCATAGAAGTTAAATAAGCAGGGTGACAATATACAGCCTTGATGTCCTCCTTTCCTGATTTGGAACCAGTCTGTTGTTCCATGTCCATTTCTAACTGTTGCTTCCTGTCCTGCATACAGATTTCTCAAGAGGCAGGTCAGGGGGTCTGATATTCCCATCTCTCAGAATTTTCCACAGTTTGTTGTAATCCACAGAGTCAAAGGCTTTGGCATAGTCAATGAAGCAGAAATAGATGTTTTTTCTGGAACTCTCTTGCTCTTTCGAGGATCCAACGGATGTTGGCAATTTGATCTCTGGTTCTTCTGGCTTTTCTAAATCCAGCTTGAGCATCTGGAAGTTCCTGGTTCATGTACTGTCGAAGCCTGGCTTGGAGAATTTTGAGAGTTGCTTTGCTAGTGTGTGAGATGAGTGCAATTGTGTGGTAGTTTGAACATTCTTTGGCATTGCCTTTCTTTGGGATTGGAATGAAAACTGACCTTTTCCAGTCCTGTGGCCACTGCTGAGTTTTCCAAATTTGCTGGCATATTGAGTGCAGCACTTTCACAGCATCATCTTTTAGGATTTGAAACAGAGCCCGTTAGCAGTCATCAAAATAGACTGCAGATCATAACTGCATTGTCATCAACACTGTGCAGGCCTGTTTCTTAAAGAGTCTTTGATTAACCTCATTCATCATCCCAGGGAATGGTCTGCCTGGTTATATGCTTTCTGCAATGATGCTGTCACTCTTGCATTAAAGAATGGAGCCCAGTGCCCTGGTTTTATCCTTCCTTTTCCTTCTACCACAGTTAGCTTCTAAGAAAGGCTGAGTTATTAGTCATTTACTTCTTACTGTAAACCAAGGAATACTTGCATTTTATAAATGTATACCTAATTAAGAAGTGAAAGACTTTGCTCCTTCCGAATAATTCTCAGGCAATAGGATTAAATGAAGGTGATCTTTTAACGGAGATAAGGAGCAAAAAAAAAGCCTTTCTTGGACCCCTTAAGTCACTCTATTCTGGTGGTGGTGGTTTAGTCGCTAAGAGGTATCTGACTCTTTGCGACCCCATGGACTGTAGTCCGCCAGACTCCTCTGTCCATGGGATTTCCCAGCAAGAATACTGGAACGGGTTGCCATTTCTTTCTCCAAATTCACCCTATTCTATGTATAAGCAGTTGAAGGCATAGTGCAGTGTTCTGTCTGTTGTTTTAATCTGCATACCTCTCCTCTTTTTGGATTACTGAGTTGAGTTTCTTTGGAAATACTCAAAAGGTAACTTCTTTGTGAAGCTTTGTCTGAGTTTTCTCAGTAGAGTAAATTACTTCTAAGTTACTGAAGGACTTTCCCAATGGCTCAGTGGTGAGTAATCTGCCTTCCAATGCAGGGGATGCAAGTTTGATCCCTGGGTCAGGAAGATCCCTAGGGGAAGGAAATGGCAACCCACTCTAATATTCTTGCCTGGGAAATCCCATGGACAGAGGAACCTGGCAGGCTGCAGTCCATGGGGGTCACAAAGAGTCAGACACAACTTAGCAGCTAAACAATAACAAATTAATGAGGGATGCTTTTTTTATAATTCTACTTAGTACCGATTATTCTGTCTTGAGTTGTAGTTGCTTTTCACTGGATGCTAAGCAATTTGAGTAAGGATCTCTTCTCTCCCTTTCCTCCTTTTCCTTCCCTTCCTACACATTTGTAGAAAATCCTCTACTGTAGGCTTGTGCTGACCTTGGCCTCTAGAGTAAAAATATAACAGGGTCTTGATTTAAAGAGTTCAGTTGTCATTGGGAAGACAGTCTCGTGCATAGAAAATTATAATGCAGTGTGATGGGGCTATGGCAGATATTGATTTGAGCTTTCTCACCAATTATAGCAAAGTACTTCATCTCTGTATTGGGGCGCACTATAGGAAAGAAAAGAATTCAATATTATAAAGCTTTTTCTGCCTTTTTCCTTTATCCTAACCAACAACATTTGTGAATTAAAAACACGTTTTTTCCTCCTTCAATTTTATAGTGGAGGTCAATCATTTTTTTATAAGCAGTTCACCTCTCTCTCCTGTGAAACTGATTTGAAATTCTATCCATGGGCAAGTATACTACTGAGTTCTACTATCCATGGGTCTGATCATGTGACCTAAGCCAAGCCAATCAGAATCTTTCTCTTGGAACTTCTTTTAAAATAAATCTAAGGAAAGAAAGCCTTACATGTTGTCAGTAAAGAGAGTGGCCATGGGTCCAGCCTTATGGAGAAACCGAGCATAAAAAAACACGGTGAGAACAAGAACCTAGCCAGTACCCAGTCTCTGGATAAGTCGACTTAGATTAGCTGCCAACCAAGCTCTGTCTATGGTCTCGGTCAGTGACTTCCTCATTTTGCCTAAGTTGGTTTTAATTGAGTTCCTTGGAAAACAAAAGAATGCGACTCAAACAAGTTCTGACCTATTGGTTTTCCTCCCAATCTGCCAGTATTTTACTTTCCAATTGCCCGCTTCATATCTTGAATACAAAGACACTCTTTTTTTAAAGAAATTAAATATGTACTAAGGATGTGTATTTTATATCATTTTTTCAGACTTTGTGTGAGGGCTTACATGAAATAGTGTATTATCATTTATTGATGATAGAGTTTCATTTGTCCCTTAAAGTGTTTGTGGGAAAATGGAATATGAGCAGGAGAATGCTTGGGTTTGATTTGTGGATTCTGAAAGAATTAGGCTTTTCAGCTTAGAAGACAAATGTCTGATAGCATAGAAGCAGACATTTCAATATGTTTAATTACTCAACCACAGAGAAGAGAGATCACAGGACATCCTCAGTTGACATTGAGAAGAAGAGAAAAGGGGAGTGTGGAGCTTAAAAAAACCAAAACTAACAATAATGCATATTTAAGCAAATATTTCTAGCTTAACTGCTATCCCTTCTTTAGAACCACTGAGTCATTTACAGTAACTTACATAGCCTAATTTGAACATTAGATGCAAAACATTCTGAATTTATGATTACCGAAATGTAGTTTTATTATTATCATCTTCAACTCTACAAAGTTATTCACTTCTGGCTATTTTGCTTTGTTCTGTTTCAGGTATTATCATGTGTAAAGAAATATAAGGAATGGTATTTGCTGCCATATTTCTTCCCATAGCATTGAGAAAACCAGGGCACTAAAAAAAAGATAAAAGAATTTGCAAGGCAGGTTAAACTAAGAGATAAAGAGATCTTAGCTGCAAAGGTGTTGAAAAGAGTGGCCCTGGAAGGCTATTGGAAGAGAAACCTGAAGAATAGGGCTTTGCTAGGCTGAATGCCACTTCATGGCAAATAGATGGGAAAAAAGTGAAAACAGTGGCAGATTTTATTTTCTTGGACTCCAAAATCACTGTGGAGGTTGACTGCAGCCATGAAATTATAAGACGCTTGCTCCTTGGGAGAAAAACTATGACAAACCTATACAGTGCATTAAAAAGCAGAGACACCACTTTGCCAACAAAGGTCCATATAGTCAAAGCTATGGTTTTTCCAGTAGTCATGTACGGATGTGAGAATTGGCCCTTAAAGAAGGCTGAGTGCCAAAAACTTGATGCTTTTGAATTATGGTGCTAGAGAAGACTCTTGAGAGTCCCCCGGACCACAAACAGATCACACCAGTCAACCCTAAAGGAAATCACCCTTAAATATTCATTGGAAAGACTGATGCTGAAGCTGAAACTCCAATACTTTGGTCACCTGATGAGAAGAACAGATTCATTGGAAAAGACCCTGATGCTTGGAAAGTTTGTGAGTAGGTGGAGAAAGAGGCGACAGAGGACGAGATGGCTGGATTGCATCACTGACTCAATAGACATAAGTTTGAGCAAACTCTGGGAGACAGTGAAGGACAAGGAAGCCTGGTGTGCTGCAGTCCATGGGGTCACTAAGAACTGGACATGACTTAGAGACTGAACAGCAAAGACAAGGCAGAATGCAGGGGGAATGGCTCTTAGCTGGGGATAGTAAAGCCTGGAGACGACTAGAATGAAGCTATCCATGGATTCTCTGGAACTAAGGAGAGGACTAATTTGACTGGAGCAAAGTACAGCCTTTGGATAATGGATTAATGAAAAATTATGTTAGGCTGGATTGGGTCTGATTATTTAGCACCTTGAATACCAGGCTCAGTCACGAGGGTTTTACTGTATAAAACAATTAACTTTTATCTTAAATAGTGACTCTGGGTGCTCTGGGGAGGTGAACACAACCAGACATGTGCCCTCACCTCACGAGGCTTATAGGCTGATGGCATATATAAAGACAATGAGACACACAACGTAACTAGCCAAATATAATTTAAATTGTGGTGTATGTATTAATCCACTCATTCATGGGGTGATTATGTTATACCAGGCACGGCATGATATGAGCAGACTAAATCAGACTCTCGGTCCAACAAGTGCTTTAGGCACATGGGAGCCTAAAGCACATACATATTTCAGAACAGGAGGATAACTGTGCAAAATCAAAACCTTCAGTTACCTGCTTGGAACTAAAAAAAAAAGTTTCAATAATATTTAAATAATACAGAATATTTGCAAGCTGTTTTCCCACTGTCATAGGTTAAGAAGTTGCTCCTGACTTCCTTCTTTTTCATGACCTTTCTGTAAGGTTATCAGACTCCATTGTGGACCCTGTTATTCATCTACTGTTACTCCGGCTCCTTCCGGATTGCCGTCACCCAGGAAACAAGGCTGAGTCTCCCCCATCCACCCTGGGTCTCTCTTCTGTTTGATTCTGTTTATATCGTTCATTTGCTTGTAGGCAATTTTCAGCATAACTTTCAGGTCTGCCAACATTGAAATAATGACACTTTTATTTTCTGTTTTTATTGAGAAATAATTGACATACATCACTGTATAAGGTACACAGCATGATGGTGTGATTTTCATATATTGTGAAAGAATTACCAAATTGGTTTCATTAACATCTATCATTTAATATGAAAAAGAAAGTGTTAGTTGCTAAGTTGTGTCTGACTCTTTTATAACCCCACAGACTGTAGCCTGCCAGGCTCCTCTGTCTGTGGGATTCTTTAGGCAAGAATCCTGGAGTAGGGTAGCCATTCCCTTCTTTGGGGAACCTTCCTGACCCAGGGATAGAACCTGAATCTCTATATCTCTTGCATTGGCAAGTGAGTTCTTTACCACTAGCGCCACTTGGGAAGTGGTTTGCAACCACTAGTTGCTAATGGTAGGATTTCCTTAATTTTTGTGGCTGAATAATATTTCATTGTATATATATCCCATAGCCTCTTTATTCATTCATCCATCAACAGACACTTTCGGTTGTTTCCATGTGTTCGTTATTGTAAATAATGCTGCTAGAAACATGGGGGTGCAGGTATCTTTTTGAGTTACTGTTGTCATTTCCTTTGGATATATTCCCAGAAATGGAATTGCTGGATCATATGGTACTTCTATTTTTATTTTTTTTTTTGAGGAACCTCTATAACCTCTAGCTCTCCACAGTGGATATACCAATTTACATTCCCAGAAACAGTGGACAAGTGTTTTTTTTTTTTTCCTCCACATCCATACCAGCGTTTGTTATCTCTATATTTTGATTGTGAACATTCTACCAGGCTTGAGGAATCATGCGTCTTTAATTACCGGAGTTCAAATTTAAGGTATCACTGGATACCTTCACTGGAATCTATATGCTATGTGACTTTCTCAGCATTATTGACTCTCTCATTTTATGTCTGGAAACAAAGTCTGCCCACTATGCAGAAGCTTCATAGAACAGAAGACTGAGCCTGGACTTTGGAGTTAGACATCTGGATTTAAATCTTGGTCCCTTTATACGTTAGGAACCTGTACTCTCTTGGCTGGAGCTCTGGGAGCCGCAGCTTTCAAAGGAGCTGGGTGCATGGGCCCTTGGTTGCTACAGTGGGAACCAAAAAGAATTTGAAGGCACATCTTGAGTGAAGGCGTACTTTGTACTGAAGGAGGGGATTGAAGTAAAAAAAAATCTATAGGAGGCCAGCCAGATTCAAATAGTACTGGCCGTGGGCAAGCCAGCAGGGCCTGAAGATTCAGAGAGTAAGTAGGAAGCGACACAAGGAAAGGTGACTTGATTGCTCTGCAAACAAAGAGACAGGTTTCTAAAGGACTGCCATGGCCTCACTCAAGTTAGAGGATGGGGATCGTGGGCAGACAAGATCACTGGTTCTCTGTGCCTTTATATCTGCAAGACAAAGGTATTTGGCATGCCTCTGAAGTTATCTAGCCCACACTAGGTATTAAAATAAATAAACTTCCGCAAGCAATTCTACATGACTCTTCTTTGCACATTTGAAAAGCTTCCTGCTTGTGTAGCTGCCAGAGGAGAGTCTCACTGAAAATCCCCAGAGATGCTCAGGGCCTCATAATGACTTGAATCTGCTCACCGTCTTTGCTGATACATTTCAACTAGTGGGACACATGTTCCTGCTCCAAGTTGCCTCTGTTCTTTCAGGACTTTCCTTTTATTATATTTCTTCCTTAAACTTTTCACCTTCATTAAATTAAGCCCCAGTTTTTTGGCAAAACCCTGTTCCTGGGGGAATTCTTAAAAAGTCCCATGTTGATTTAAAATATATTATCTCTTCTGCAAGTACTGTGGTAGCAGGTCTTGTCTGTATTGAAAGACTGGAGTCCACCCAGCCTTGCATTGTTCAGGATGCTTTGGTTTGATATCTGAAATTAGGCTTTCACTGAGAACACTGGGGCTGCTGGATTGTAACTAGCAGGTCCTTTTAAATTTGGCTTTTAGTTATTGGATAGAAGCAGCTCATTATAAATACTTATTGTGCGTTTGAAGGCAAGTGGGGGAGATCATGCCTCCCAGAGCAAAGGCTCTCCTTTCCTTTAAGTCACTTGAGCTTTCTGAGGTTCTGTCCTGTATTCCCACCTATACCTGCCAGAGTGAGAGAAAGGCTGCCTCTTAAAGGCACAGAACTTTTAGAATAACAAGATCATGTGCTTTCAAGCAAATCTGCCCTAATATGTGTCTCCTTGGCCTTTTCTTTATTCTTAGAAATCATGATTGTATGGCCTAAATTTATATTTTGTTATTTATTGTATTTTCGTAACACCCACACATCTTGTAGACATTACCAAAGAATTGTTACTATAACAATGCATTGCTGGGTCATAAAGTAATTTATGCAGTGGCAATTTATACAACTGCTAAGAATTGTGAGGAAACTTGAAATGCATTGTTTTTGTGGTTCATAGGAACAACCCTGGCTTAGAGGCTGGATAGCTACGTGCTGTGATTCCTTTTCCAACCAGCTCCTTTGTTTATGTTCCCTGCTGGTGAGAGACCCCAGTGCCTGCTCAAACCTAAATTACCTCTTATTCCTTCTGAGACTTCAGCAGTATATTCCTGGAGCCATCCATATGGTACAGTTTCGACAACACCGAGTTGAATTTATTCATTCAAATACGTATTAATTCATTCACGCAAATGTTTCTTGAGCACTAGCATTTGCCCGACTCAGTGCAGAGGACACACAAAGAATAACTCTCTTAGTCTAATAGGACAATGACAATGAGTTCCAATATAACGTGAAAGTGGGGGACACAATCCATTTTTCTTAAAAAACAATGAATACAGTACATTATTCTGGAAGAGGGCCATAGGTAGGGGTAAGAAACACTTTCATAGAAAAGATGACTTCTGAATTGGGTTTTCAGGGATGAACAGGAGTTTGGGGCATAGCTTGGAGATGACTTGTAAGTGAGATAATCTGAAAGCCAGGACCAGGTGCCCAGCTGAGGAAGTGGTGAAGCTCCCAAACTTGTATGTGAACGTAAATCACGTGGTTGCTGTTGTTCAGTTGCTAAGTTGTGTCCAGCTCTTTCTGACACCGTGGACTGCAGCATGCCAGAATCCCCTGTCCTTCACTGTCTCCCAGAGTTTGGTCAGACTCGTGTCGATTGAATCAGTGATGCCATCCAACCATCTCATCCTTTGCTGCCCTCTTCTCTTCCTGCCTTCAATCTTTCTGAGCATCAGGGTCTTTTCTAATGAGTTGGCTCTTCCCATTAGGTGGCTAAAGTATTGGAGCATCAGCTTCAGCGTCAGACTTTCCAATGAACATTGAGTTGATTTCCTTTAGGAATGACTGGTTTGATAAATTACATGGGGATCTTATCAAAATGTAAGTTTTGATTCTCCGAGTCTGGTATGAAATCTGAGACTCTGTCATTCTAATTAACTACTGGTTAAAGGCCCAATCTTTTTTTTTTTTCTTTTTAGCATATGTTTTAAGTCTTTTTAATTTTATTTTCTGGAACTGAAGAGTATTTTAATATTATTTTTAAAAATTAAAAAATTCTAAGAATAGTACCAGAAAGGCTGCGTACTTTTAGCCAAATTCAAATTTAACAAATGTTTATATTTTGCCCTACTGGCTCTATTATTGTTTCTCTTAATATTTATATATGATATATATTTTTTCCTGAAGTACTTAAGTTGGTAACAATGTGTCCTCTACCCTTAAATGCTTAAGAAATAAGATATTCTTTTACATTTATCAAAATCAAGAAATTTAGCATTGAGACAATACTATTATCTAATATAGGTCATATTCAAAAATGTTCAATTGTGCTGTCCTTTATAGCAATTCTTCCCCTTGGACCAGGATCTTATCCAAGATCAGGCTTGTATTTTACGTTGTGTCCTTTGTGTCTCCTGAAATCTGGAGCACTTGTTCAGCTGTTTTTGTCTTTCTTGACCTTGAAAATTCTGAATAGTAGAGGCCGATTATTTTTATAGAATTTCCCTCAATTTAAGATTGTCTGATGTTTCCTCATAATTAGATTCAGGTTATGTGTTACTGGCAGGAGTTCCGCAGAGGTGATATTGTGCGTGCATGCGTGCATGCGTGCATGCGTGCTAAGTCACTTCAATTGCATCTGACTCTTTGCGATCCTATGGCCTGCAGCCCCTCAGGCTCCTCTGTCCATGAGATTCTCCAGGCGAGAATACTGGGGTGGGTTGCCATGTCCTTCTCCAGGGGATCTCCCTGGTCCAGGGCTTGAAATCATGTACCTTATGTCTCCTGCAGTGGCAGTTGGGTTCTTTACCAGTTGCGCCGATGGAGACACCCTTGAGTCCCAGGCCATGTTCTGAAGAGCAAAATTTAATGAATGGCGGCCTGGATGCTGACACTGGCCAGCAGTAGCTCTACCAAGCATGGCTTGCCTGCCAGGAGCTTTGTGCCATCCGGCAATTTGCTCAGCTGATCTTGACGGAGACAGACATGCTGTGTCCTGGCTTCACGCTGAACCTTTGGAAATATCGTAGATTTTATCTTAAGCCAGTTTCCTTCACTTCTAGTCTGACCTTGAACTTTGCCCTGTGGTTGTGTGTCCCCTTTTCATGTGGACCACCTCTGGCTCCTCTTCGTGTGGCCTACTGTCCTAGTGGTCAGGCCTTGCCCGTCTCTCTCATCTGGATATTGTGGTCCTGGCCAGTCAGGATGTCATTAGGATGGCAACTGTGGAAAGACTGGCTCCATGCTAGACTTGCAGCTCTCCCAGTGACTGTGTTCCTTTTGCCTTCATTCCTTATTCCTGCTGTCTTGCTGCCTGGCATGCCTTCTCAACCCTCTACCCCTTCCCCCAAAACTATTCACTTCTCTATGAAGCCCTACCCATCCCTAAGTCACCTACAAGCAATTCACAAGCTAGTTAAAGCTCTACATAGACTTCAAGATCAAGGAGTCTAGTTCCGGGAAGTTCGCTGATGGTCCAGTGGTTAAGAATCAGTGCTTCTATTGCAGGGGACATGGGTTTGATCCCTGGTTGGGGAACTAAGATCCTGCATGCCCACATAGCTTGGCCAAAAAATAAATAAATAAAAATGAATTTGTCTTGGGATGATTAGAGAGCCTAGCACTGAAACGTGTATATTACCATATGTAAAATAGATAGCCAGTGGGAGTTTGATGTGTGACACAGGCATCCAAGGCCGGTGCTCTGTGACAACTGGAGGGATGGGTTTGGGAGGGAGGTGGGAGGGGGGCTCGGGAGGGAGGGGACACGTGTATGCCTATGGCCGATTTATGTTGATGTATGACAAAAGCCATCACAATATTGTAACATAATCATCCTCCAATTAATATAAATTAAAGAGTGAAAAAAAATGAATTTAAGTAAGCATCTAAGAAATGAACAAAAGAAGAAGTCCTAGTCTTAGAGGAGGCTACAGTACTGGGTAGGCGTGGTGAAAGAGCAACCAGAGGCAGCTCTGGGAGACCGCAGCATGCAAGGGCTTAAATGCAGAGCTTCCATCCTGACCATTAGCTCCCATACTTCCTGCTAAGGGAGCTGGACAAAAGACCTGACGTCCATGAAACCTTCAGTGTCTTCACAGGTAAAACGTAAATTCTACCACCACCTACCCTATAAGAAGAGCAAACGGCATGACGCAACTGCTTACAGACTCTGTGATTCAGTGAATGTTGTTAGGATGGGGACTGCAGAAGCTGTGACCCAATGCTGAGTTAGGGAACGCGTACTCCCAGCTGCCGGGGACAGGATCAGTCTTAGAGGCTAGAGTAGGGGTGGACCTGCAGCAAGTGGCAAAGTGGCTCTTGCTTCACAGATCAGGGTACGGAGGGCCCAATAAAAAGGTCAATCCTTTAGATATGGTCAAAGCCTCAGTTGCAAAGTGATCCGAGCTGTACAAGCACACAGGCCAGTTCATGGGTTCTTCTGCCTTGTAAGCGCCTGCCAGTCTCAGGAACAGTGTTTTGGACCAGAAATGTAGGGACAACATAGACAATGTTTCAATCGATTTTTCTGAGAATCAAGGATAACTGTGTCAATCTGTTGTGAGAGTCAACATCCTGCAGTGTCTAAAGAGAGTGCAAAGGAAAACAGTTCTGATCAAAGCCCAGATTCCTTCGTTACAGGCATTTTCTCCACAACGCACCCAAAGGCATTTTGTAAAATTGCAGCCACTTCTGAAAGGAAGATGTGTTAATAGGCTACGGTTTGGGTGTCATCAGCTCATTCCCAGAATGGCTTTTGTGTCAAGACAGACATCAAAATGGAGAAGAGAGATATTCACTCACATGTCGGCACTTGATGGAGAAAGGAGAAAAATCAAATGTTTTAGTGGCCTGGATACTACACTTCTTGACGTGAACATTTTTAGCTCCATTTACCTCTCAAACTAATGGGGTTATGAAATCATTTGGCAAGAATGACACCATTAGTGGGTACAGTTCTGTGCTGTCTTGAAGCTCAAAACTGTATCAATTAGCAAATATTTACTGAGTTTCTGCTGTCGGCCAATGCTGGGCTAGGCATGAAAGGGGATGGACATTTATGTCCTGTGAGTTCCTGAAGGTTGTTAGTAACAGCAGGGGTGGTTACCACTTTTGGAATACACACGTTAAGCCATTTCAAATCATTTTCTTATTTGCTCCAGGTGGACAGTGCTAATCCTCATTTTACAAATGAGAAAACTAAGGCATGAAGAAGTAAAGCAACTTGCTCAAGGTCAGACAGCAAAGAGCTGAGCTGGTGCTCACTTGTAGCCTGTCAGCTTTTTCTTGCTATAACATGCTGCTTTGAAAGAGAAGGTATCACACATGTTAAAAGAAGCCAAAGGATACAGTGTATGATTAATGTGAGAAAAAAGACGGAGAATGCTATTCTTTCACGGAGAATGCTATTCTTTCAGTAAGGAGTCATCCCATTTAACAGAGGGAGGACCTAAGGCTGACAAAGGTGCTTAATGACTTAGGAGGGTCTGTTGTTGGAAGGGGAGGACTCGGGGGCTTCTCTGTCCAGCACTGCCTTATTCAGATAACCCTTGTGCCGCCATGGTTGAGTCGCAGGATGAGCTGTCTACTTCCTGGACCTCTGTGCACTGGACAGATGGTGTCTGGAGTATTTAGTGAGCTTTCCCTCAGCTACAGCTTGGAGGAAGCCAACATCATCACTCATTGTAGGTGGCCCACCTCCTGCCAGGGTTCCTGGAGCTGCTGGAAGCAAAGCAGCTAAACATTGCCAGAGAAAAACTGTCTGCCTTATTGTAAAGTGGATGGAAACCTGTTCAGGATGGGAAGCACTGCCTTGAGATTGATGGATACAGCCCGCCCCTGCACAGAGAGGAATAGCCACTCTGCCCGGCTTGCTCCTCTCTGCTCCCTGGTGGGTGGAGTTTGACTGTTGGGAGGCAGCATTGAAGGAGTGTGTGTCTGGGTTGATTCAAAGAAGGACATGACTCTGAGGTGGAACATTTCCATCCAGAAGGGATGAGAGAGTCGTGTTGAGGACTTGTGAAGGAGACAGTGCTGTTCAGTGAATTCATCACTGAGCGTCTTGTTGCCATGGCCTAGCAGAAGAAAGAGAAGGAAACGAGCTAGACACCAGGCAGAGAGAGTTAATCTGTGTCCAGCGCGTTTCGGAATAATAAGACCCGAGCAGGCTCACTGGATACCATCCATTTCCATTTCATGCCTTCAGCGCCTGAGGGCAGACTGATGAGTTTGTCTGGCAGAGCTCTGTCTTTCCTTGGCTGGCTACCCTGCTTAGGTTTTGCTCCTGGGATGGTGGAGCAAACTCTGAGGCCTGGAAGTCTGACTTAGGAAAACAAACACCCAGGAATCCACAGCCTTCTTCTGGAATGGGGAGGGCGGGGGGAATGGGCAAAGCTTTTTAGGACATTTCAGTATCCTTGTCTCCTCTTAGTCCTTACCACACCCTTCCCCATGGGCTGGAAGGATGCCATCTCCAAGATCATTGCCAGGTAGAGCTCCTTGTTCTGATCATGTGGGTCACGACAGACAGACTGTCTGGGAAATGTGACTTGTGTCTCAAGCCTACGTTGTGGGCAATGTGTCCTGGTGCTGCCGGCCTGGAGCCCTGGGGTCTGCTGCTCCTCGATGCCCACAGGTTCTCTGAGCTTCTGGGGCCCAGGAAAGAGGCGGGGCACTGATAACCTGTCTGCTTCCCAGGATCCAGCCAACGTTGGTGCCACGACACAAGCAGAAAAGGAATAATAAGAAAAAAAATGACTCTCAAATCCTCCTTAATCAAAGCATTTGAAAGGGCCTGACATGTAGACATTGTGCTCCAAATTTATTACTATAACAGAACTTGGGTAATGCTAATGAAATTGCAACCCAAAGGAACACAGTGCACTCTTTATGGAAATGAAGCTCTGTCTGCAAGGAGAATACGATGGGGCCAGAGTGGGTGAAGGACTTTGACAGGTTAGGGTTTGCTGCTGTCCCGTGACATCATCAGGGCCCCAATAACGGCAGTAATGGCAGTCTTGGAGGAAGGACCCTCCTCTCAGACTTCGATGGATCCTCAAGCAAGCACTGCCGTAATTTGCTGTACCTATGTTTTCTGCGGGCCTCCATGCACGTGGGAACGAGAGGAGGAAGTGCTTATACAATAAGCATTAACTGAGGGACTACTGAGAGAGTCAGTTCCTAGGCAGGTTGATAAGAAGTCCAGGGTCCCTGAGGAAGAGACAGGGGTCTGGGGCTCTCGACGTAGAGATAGGGGTCTGGAATTCTCAAGGAGGAGGAAAAGACAAACTTTTTTTTTTTCCTGTACATTCCTTAGTCTTAGTCACATAAAACGTTTTTTTTTTTTTTCCCTTTAAGCCCTGAACTGATGATTGCACAACAAACAACTCAGTTTAAACTCTGTACTAAGCATCATATAACAACAATGTATCTTGCTTGAGGACAGTTTCTCCTTCCTGAAAAGCTTCTGACTAATCCTGATACTTTAAAATGTAAATTATGGGAGTGGGTCTAGTAAGATCTTTACAAGCTTGAGACGTTCTTCTGATTTATTGTAATAACTAATTTAAAAAGTATACAACTCCTTTGTTTAGGCTAGTGAAGGGGGCACTCTCCATCCCCTTTCTGATGTCTATGTCAGAAGCTTTCTCTGTCCCTTTTTATACTTTAATAAAACTCTGCTGCACAAAAGCTCTTGAATGATCAAGCCTGGTCCCTGGTCCCAAAGCTAAATCTTCTTTGAAGATCACGAATCCGACACTGTTCACTGTAAGCAAACTATCATCTTGGGGCTTGTCAGGGATCTTCAGGACAAGGTAAGAACACTCAGAGCTCTAGACTCTGTTTTCTCAGTATATACACTTTCTGCTTTACTTTACTAATTCTTCTGTGTGCTTGTGTGAACAAATGACACGCCCTGCACAAAGCAAGTGAGGAGCCCTGCTCTGCAGTTTTGCGGTGCCTCGTAATGACTGAAGGGCAGCTCCACAAAGGGGAGCCTTGTCGGGGGTTTATACTGACCTGCCAATGCCAAGAGACACCCAATGTCCCCACGAGGAGGGTGGCCAGAGATGGGCAAAGTGTGTGGACCGAACTTTCCTTTCTCTGTCACCTTTTCCTAGTCTCTGATCATTTTGTAAGTGCGTGGGGAATTAGAACTACTAACCTAATCTGTCTGATCAGAGACTTCCAAGGGACTCCTGATCCATGCTGTTACTATGTACTTTTACTTAGACCCCAAGTATGGAAGTGCCTAGTCTTGCTAGGAGCAGAAAGTTACAAGAGCATGTTTGGGAGCGAGTCGGAGCTCTAGCTCCAGGAACGTCTCTCAGTCTAGAGGTCAGTCTCTCGGCTGCCTGCCTCAGGGGCCAGCGACCTCAAAGTGAGTCTTTGTCATAGCTGTGCCTCTGATCTAAGTGGACAGAAGCGTTGCCAGTGACCATGAGGTTTTTGAGGATACAGATCAGGAATTTCAAGATGTGGTTATATTGAGATTACAATGGGCTTCTTCTTTTGGTAGTGCTAGCTCTTAGCAGACCAGAAAAGGCTCTCTGATGGATTTTGTGTAATCTGTGGAAATCAACTGGCCCTAGTAGCTTGAGGACAAAAATCACTTTTTCCTCGCTGGCCGATCCTTTTGCTATCACATATACTGGCATGGTGACAACTCAGAAGGGACATCTTGGTGGCTGTTTATCCCTTTATGACTCACCATTTCTACTGCAGTCAGGTCTGTCCTCAGCAATGTGCACAGGGACACGGAATGTGGATGCTTCCTCTAGTAGTCCTGGCTTGGGAGGCATTCCAAAAAGCTGCTCTGTTCCATCCCAGCTGGCATAAGAGGAAAAGGACAAATCAAACAAGGGTCTTGGTGGCCTGAAACTAAGTCAGTTTGGGATTCCATCAGGTCTAATCCTGGTGCATCTCCACCCCGCCTGTGAGTAAGGTACCTGTGTCAGTCAGGGACAGAGTAAGTCCGACCAGGGAAGGAAAGCTTCAGTGGAAAGTCTGTCTACACCCCCATCTAGAGCAGGGAGGGACACCTCCAGTGGAAAGAAGCCACGGCTGTGAATGCCGCTTTTTTCTCTTTTACAGATAGGAGCTATCTGTTCCAGAATGACTCCTTTACAATGTATTTAAAAAAAAAAAAAACCTGGGGAAAGTTTGACCCCTAGACTTTAAAAAAGACACACCTGAACTTCTGTGATACTAAATGGCCCCAGTATCCTTTGGAAGACAGGGGAATACTGGCCAGTTGAAGGGTCTCTCAATTGTAATATTGTTTTACAATTAATTAGATCAATTCTGTAAAAAAAAACAAGGGAATTGGCTGGAAGTTTCATATGTGTTGCTCTTTATCTCTTTGCAAGACATGCCAGACTTAAGTCCTAAGGGTGCAGATTTGGTTGTGAAATCTTCAGCTCCCTCCTGCACTTTGCCCTTGTATGGGGCTCCCAACTGAATAGGCTGAGGATTAAGGCCCCTTACAGGAGGGGTTGCCTGTCTTGGTAGAAATTCAAACAGTACCAATTCTGGTCAATATTATTTAGAGGATCCAAAAGGTACATAGAAGCCTTTATGGGACTAACTTTACTTTATGACCTTATTTGGAAAGATGTAATATATGTTGTGAGACAGACACTGACTCCCAAAACTTGAGTTTTGGGGGAAGCTACTACTTTTGGAGATAAATGGCTTGAACGTGAGACAAGGGGAAGGAGGGAACATGAAATCACCCTCCTTCCTACTGTGAGCCAAGCAGTTCCCATAACAATGCCACTTTGTCAGGTGGATTCTTAAAGGACTCAAGTGAGCACTCACTAAGACTTTACACTATGCTAAGTTGGCTGACATAGAATAGGGAGAGAAGAAAATACCTGGTAAATTCCTAGATAGACTATGGGAGGCTCTCTGAAAGTTTACTGACATTGGTCTTGAAAGTTCAGAGGGAGGAATGATCTTAAAAAATAGATTTCTCACTCATTTGGCTTCAGATATCTTCCATAAGCTACTAAAACAGGTGTTTGGACCAAATCAGTCATTAGAAAAACTGTTGCAGCTGGCTCAGATGGTATATTATGGTAGAAGATATGAGGAGGAAAATAGGAAAAAAAAAAAAAAAAGAACCCGGCAAAAGACTGAAGCCCCAACAATGGCTGTTAGATCTGCTCTGAAACAGCTTCAGGAAAAATGCCCAGAGGAACTCAGGTGAAAAGGGATGGACTTCTTATTACTATGGGAAGGAGGGGCATCTCAAGTGGGATTGCCCTCAGGCATCTAAGACACGCCCCGGCTCCATGTCCAGTCTGGAAAGGACCACACCCGAGGAGAGACTGACCCCAGGGGTGTAGGCTCCAGGGGTTGGGCTCTCAGGACAATCAGGACCAAAGGTGCCCCGGGGTCCCCACACAAGCTTCCATCCTAATAACACCAAAGGACCAATAACTGTGGGGCACCAAGTAGTTGAAGTTCTTTGGGAAACTGTGGCAACTTTCTCTGTGCTCACTGAAGCCTCTGGTCCACTTTCCTCCTGATCCACTACTGTAACGGAACAGGCAGAACAAGCCAAATGCTATTACTTCAGTCATCCTTTAAGCTGAAACTGGGACTCTATACTATTTTCTAACGAGTTTCTAACTCTGCCAGAGTCTCCCTCACCCCTTCTGGGGAGGGATATACTGAGCAAAGTTCAGGCCTCTGTTTTCATAAATAAGGAACCTGCTCTTCATATTGAACAAAATGTAAATCCTAAAGTGTGGGCTGATGGAAAAACTGTGGGCTGAACACGAAATGCTGTTTCTGTTGTTATCAAGCTCAAAAGACCCTCACCTATTCCCACATCAAAAGCAGTACCCACTAAAGCTCAAGGTTAAAGAAGTGTTATGACCAGTGTGTTCTCTTGGCAAAACTCTATTAGCTTTTGCCCTGCTTCATTCTGTACTCCAAGACCAAACTTGCCTGTTACTCCGGGTGTTTTTTGACTTCCTACTTTTTCTTTTCTTTTTTTTCCTAAAGAAAGGCCATGCCAAAGAATGCTCAAACTACTGCACAATTGCACTCATCTCACACACTAGTAAAGTAATGCTCAAAAATTTCCAAGCCAGGCTTCAGCAATACGTGAACTGTGAATGTCCAGATGTTCAAGCTGGTTTTAGAAAAGGCAGAGGAACCAGAAATCAAATTGCCAACATCCGCTGGATCATTGAATAAGCAAGAGATTTCCAGAAAAACATCTATTTCTGCTTTATTGACTATGTCAAAGCCTTTGACTGTGTGGATCACAATAAACTGTGGAAAATTCTGAAAGAGATGGGAATACCAGACCACTTGACCTGCCACTTGAGAATTCTGTATGCAGGTCAGGAAGCAACAGTTAGAACTGGACATGGAACAACAGACTGGTTCCAAATAGGGAAAGGAGTACGTCAAGGCTGTATATTGTCACCCTGCTTATATAACTTATATGCAGAGTACATCATGAGAAACGCTGGGCTGGATGAAGCACAAGCCGGAATCAAGATTGCTGGGAGAAATATCAACAACCTCAGGTATGCCGATGACCCCACCCTTATGGCAGAAAGTGAAGAAGAACTAAAGAGCCTCTTGATGAAAGTGAAAGAGGAGAGTGAAAAAGTTGGCTTAAAGCTCAACATTCAGAAAACTAAGATCATGGCACCCAGTCCCATCACTTCATGGCAAATAGATGGGGAAACAGTGGAAACAGTGGCTGACTTTATTTTTTGGGCCTCCAAAATCACTGCAGATGATTGCAGCCCTGAAGTTAACAGACATTTACTCATTGGAAGAAAAGTTGTGACCAATCTGACAGCATATTAAAAAGCAGAGACATTACTTTGCCAGCAAAGGTCCGTCTAGTCAAGGCTATGGTTTTTCCAGTGGTCATGTATGGCTGTGAGAATTGGACTGCAAAGAAAACTGAGTGCTGAAGAATTGACGCTTTTGAACTGTGGTGTTGGAGAAGACTCCTGAGATTCCCTTGGACTACAAGGAGATCTAACCAGTCCATCCTAAAGGAGATCAGTCCTGGGTGTTCATTGGAAGGACTGATGCTGAGGCTGAAACTCCAATACTTTGGTCACCTCATGCAAAGAGTTAACTCATTAGAAAAGACCCTGATGCTGGGAGGGATTGGGTGCAGGAAGCAGAGGGGATGACAGAGAATGAGATGGCTGAATGGCATCACCGACTCTATGGACATGAGTTTGAGTGAACTCTTGGAGTTGGTAATGGACAGGGAGGCCTAGCGTGCTGTGGTTCATGGGGTTGCAAAGAGACATGACTGAGCGACTAAACTGAACTGAAGAAAGGGTTAAAACCCATCACTGAAAATTTAAGGAAATAAGGACTATTAATTGTCTATAACAGTTCATACAACACTCCTATTTTAGGCGTTAAGAAGTAAAATGATACATAGAGACCAATACAAGAGATATGAATAATAAGTCCCTAATCCTTATATTTTGTTGTCTGAAATTCCTGAACAAGCCAAATGTTTCTCAGTCATTGATTTGAAGTTTGCATTCTAGAGTTGAACCTATAGTAAATCATCCTCTGCCTATGACTTTAAGACAATTGAGAGAATTCTTGGGCATTACAGGCTACTGCTGCATTTGGAATGTGGGTTATGCAGAACTTGCCTGGTCTTTATGTAAACTTATAACTGAGAATCAGCAGGCCCAAACTGACAAGCTGGTTTGGTCCCCAGAGACTCAAAAGTCTTTTAAGTCTCTTCAAACTGCTTTCTTGCAGGCTCACACTTTGAGCTTGCCCACAGGATCAGAGTTTTGTTAGTTTGTTACTGAAAAAAGGCTATGGCTACATTGCTTAAGGGTAATTATTACTATTGTTTTGCTAATGCCTAAAGCTCATAAGTTTATTAATAGGCCAAATCTTACTGTACTGACTTTTCATGATGTCAGGTGGATCTTAAACTCTAAAGTTTAGAGTGACAATGGCTCCAGCTTTAAAGCAGCTGTACTCAAGGGGTGTCAGAAGTTCTAGGAAAAAAATATCACTTACACTGTTCCTGGAGACACCAATCTTCAGAAAAAGTTGAAAAGGCTAATGACATAATTAAGAGGCATCTGCATAAGCTAACTCAGGAAACACAAGACAGTTTGTTTAACGTTTGACCCATAGCTTTAATGAAGGCTTGAACTGCCCCTAAGAAGAAGGAACTGTCTTTATGGTAGACTGTTTTTGTGCACAGATATTGTCATAGATCCCAAAGCCTGAATTCACTTCTGAATTAACTATGTAACTCAGCTTTCAGCTTTTCAACCTCCTCATCAAACTGAAGGCTTAGCGTGATGGGTTTCTCCACTTCAAGGAAAGGACTTTCATCAGCTCTTCTAATGCCTTTACCAACAGTCGTATGTGATGCACCTTCTTGATCTGATGGCATCTAACAATCCTAAGATGGACTGATGTAACTATGGATATAACGCAACTTTTCATTTTGATTGTGCTTTTACTTGGTGTAATGACTATTTTGCCTTATGTCTGTAACTGGGTTTGTTTCTAACTATCTGAAGGCTTTTAAGTTACAAATGGTTGTCCAGGCTCCTACAAGTGCCGCAACCTCCTCCAACTATTACTTGGGGCCCCTTGGTCAGAGATCCTCAATATGAAGGTTAGGAGAATATGTTGCCTCAACAATTTAGGGATGATGCCCCTCAACAGCAGGAAGTAGTTATGGAACGGAGACAATGCCCCATTCCCTTGGCAACATAATTCTAAAACAAAAGTGGGGGATGAGAGAGTCAATTCCTAAGCAGGTTGATCAGAAGTCTGCCCCTCCCCGCCCCTCCACCAACAAGGAGAAAGGGGCCTGGGGCTCTCAAAGCAGAGATAGGGATCTGGAATTCTCAAGGAGGAGGAAAGGACAAACATCTCTTTTTTTTTCCTGTACATTCCTTAGTCTTAGTCACATAGAACACATACAAAGTTTTTTTCTTTAAGCTGAGAACTGATGATTACACAACAAACAACTCAGTTTAAACTCTACTAAGGATAATATCACTTCATGAGAAATAGATGGGGAAACAGTGGAAACAGTGTCAGACTTTATTGTTTTATTATTATTATTATTATTAGCTTCAAAATCACTGCAGATGGTGATTGCAGCCATGAAATTAAAAGATGCTTATTCCTTGGAAGGAGAGTTTTGACCAACCTAGATAGCATATTAAAAGGCAGAGACATTACTTGGCCAACAAAGTTCCGTCTAGTCAAGGCTATGGTTTTTCCAGTGGTCATGTATAGATATGAGAGTTGGACTGTGGAGAAAGCTGAGCGCCGAAGAATTGATTCTTCTGAACTGTGGTGTTGGAAAAGACTCCTGAGAGTCCCTTGGACTGCAAGGAGATCCAACCAGTCCATTCTAGAGGAAATCAACCCTGGGTGTTCTTTGGAAGGACTGATGCTAAAGCTGAAACTCCAATACTTTGGCCACCTCATGTGAAGAGTTGACTCATTGGAAAAGACCCTGATGCTGGGAGGGATTAGGGGCAGGAGCAGAAGGGGACAACAGAGGATGAGATGGCTGGATGTCATCACTGATTCGATGGACATGAGTTTGAGTGAACTCCGGGAGTTGGTGATGGACAGGGAGGCCTGGCGTGCTGCGATTCATGGGATTGTAAAGAGTTGGACAGGACTGAGCGACTGAACTGAACTGAAGGATTATATAACAACGATTTATCCTGCTTAAGGACAGTTACTCCTTCCTGAAAACCTTCTGGCTAATCGTGTTATCTTAAAATGTAAATTATGGGAGTGAGTCTCCTAAGATCTTTACAATCTTGAGATATTCTTTTGATTTATTGTAATAAGTAATTTAAAAAGTGTATAACTCCTTTGCTTAGACTAGCGAGGGGGGCACTGTCCATCCCCTTCTGATGTCTGTGTCAGAAGCTTTCTCTGTCCCTTTTCATACTTTAATAAAACTCCTACACAAAACCTCTTGAGTGATCAAGCCTGGTCCCTGGTCCAGAAGCTAAATCTTCTTCAGAGATCATGAATCCAACACTGTAAGCTATCACTACCACGAGCCAAGATCTACACATTTTGTTTTATCTAATCCTCACGGTATTTTCACCATCCTCATTTTGTAGATGACATAATTCAAGCTCATTGTTGTTGTTCAGTAGCTCAGTTCTGTCCTACTCTTTGCTACCCCATGGACTACAGTGTGCCAGACTTCTCTGTCTTTCACTATCTCCCAGAATTTGCTGAAACTTATATTCACTGAGTTGATGATGCCATCCTACCATCTCATCCTCTGTCGTCCCCTTCTCTTCATGCCTTCAGTCTTTCCCAGCATCAGGCTCTTTTCCAATCAGTCAGCTCTTTCCATCAGGTGGCCAAAGTATTAGAGCTTCAGCTTCAGTATCAGTCCTTCCAATGAATATTTAGGGTTGGTTTCCTTTAGGATTGACTGGTTTGATCTCCTTGCTGTCCATGGGACTCTAATTTCTACTCAAAGCTATAGGACTTGCAAGTAGGCAGAAATTTGAATTCTGGTCTGTATAACTTCAAAGCTTGGGCCTTCCTGGTGGCTCAGCTGATAAAGAATCCACCTGCAATGCGGGAGACCTGGGTTCGATCCCCAGGTTGGGAAGATCCCCTGGAGAAGAGAACGGCTACCGACTCCAATATGCTGGCCTGGAGAATTCCCATGGGCTGTATTGTTGATGGAGTTGCAAAGTGTCAGACACTACTGAGTGAGTTTCACAACTTCAAAGCTTATACAGTTTAGCTTGCACTCATAGATCATGCAACAATTTTGTTTTTAGATTTTGGGGACGCGTGTCCATAATATTTCTTGTGAAATCCTCCTGCCTTCTACTTGTGTTGGAGGTTGGAAATGGAAAATACTGTCCTCAAATCCCCTTTCATGCTGGGTTTCTTTTTACATGAATGGCAGGGTTTGTTAGTGAGCTAATTAAACAATTAAACTCATGTTTATTGAGTACCTACTGTTTGCTGTGAACTGTAAAAGGTGCTGGCACTGTCATGTGAAAGAAGACAAATACAGCCCTGTTCTGGTAAAGGGAATAACTAATTAAAAAGGCATTAAGGAAGTAGAATCAAAACAAGTAATTATAGCTTATGAGTAGTGCTAATTGGAAAAAATAAAAAAAGGTACTTGATAAATAAGAGGGGAGCTAGGACAATGATTTTAAATTGTTTGCTTTGGAAGCTCAGCAAAGGCCTGTAGGATAAGAAGTAGCCACTTGATTGCAAGTGAGAGAAAAGAGGAATCAGGTGGTAGGAATAGCATGTGCAAAGGCCCTGAGGTGGGAAACTTCCCATCATGTTTAAGCAGGGAAAGGGGCTCTGAGAAGCTGGGCAGATGAAATGGATTGAGGCTTGCATACTCCAAAGGAAGAAAGTACAGACTGAATCAAACATGCTCCTTACTGACTGTGCTATGGAATCTGGCTGTGGTTATTCTAGTTCTTCCCAGGTGGTGCAGTGGTAAAGCATCTGTTTGCAGTGCAGGAGACACACAGGAGACCCGGGTTTGATCCCTTGAGAGGGAAATAGCAACCCACTCCAGTAGTCTTGTCTGGGAGAATTCCACGGACAGAGGAGCCTGGCGGGCTATGGTCCATGGAGTTGCAGAGTCAGACATGACTGAACACACCTATATAAGCAACTAAAGGATTTGCAACATGAAAGTTATATTATCTGATTCAGTGCTTATAATTATGTTTTTAATAGAAAAACATCTTTGTTGCCCAAAATTCAAACAATAAGCTTTTACAATAAAAGTATCTCCTTCTTATCTTTCTCCTTCCTTTCCCCTCCCAGGCTGTATATCATTCTGAATATATTTCACACATATAATGTAAGTACAATATTTATATCTATTTATATTATATATATATATAATACACACACACACGCCATTCTGTAGCGTGCCGTGTGTTGTGTTTTCTCTTTCATTTTATACCTTGGAGAGTATTCTATTTTGATGCATATAGAACCACCTTGTACTTGTAACTGCCTTGGGGTGGTCAGCATAGCGTGGCGGTTAAGAACAGACTTTGGAGCCAGGTTGCCTGAGTCTAAATTTTGTGTTACTTACTTAACTTCTTAACTTTTCTGTACATTTGTTGACTTACTTCTCTGTACATTGGTTGACTCATCTAGTAAACTGATATGAAGGATGCCCACCTCATAGGATCATTACAGGGATGAAATGAGCTAATGCTGGTAAGGCATTGAAAGTGGCCAGTGCCCGTGTGTTATAAATATGCTCCTGTTGTTATAGATGCACCAGCTCTCTGGGGATGGTCATTTAGGTCATTCCCAGGATTTGCTCTTATAAATGCATCAGTGAATATCCTTGCATGTGTGTAATTTCACTCATGGGTTTATATATGCATAATAAATATCTAGGAATAAAATTGTTGGGACTAGGAGAGGTGTCATTGTAATTTTAATAGATATTGTCAAATTCCTCTTCACAGGTTTTTTAAGTTACAAGTGCACCCACAATGTATGCCATCAAACTTCTTGATATTTACCTACCAGATAAGTAAATAATAAGAGTACTGGATTGTAATTTATTTTCTATTTCCCTTAATTTGGTGGAGTCTGAGCATCCTTTTTATACTGAATTATTGCATTTATCTTTTGTAAACTTTCTGCTCTGGATCTTTGCCCATTTCCTTTCGTGTTGATCTTTTCTTTATTCAGATATATTAGTTAGTGGGTGAGGGTACAGATTTTGGAGGAAACTTAGGTTAGAGTCACGGTTCTGCCTCTTACTAGCTGTGTGATTCTGGGCAGTTTAACTGTCTCACCATGCCTCAGTCCTCTCTGGATATCACAGTGTCTATACCGTATGGTTTTTTTTTATTGGAGTATAATTCCTTTACAATGTTGTGTTAGTTTCTGCTGTACAATGAAGTGAATCAGCCTTACATACACATATATCCCCTCCCTCTTGGACCTCCCTCCCCTCACCCCACCCCTCTAGGTCATCACAGAGCCCTGAGCTGAGGCCCCTGTGCTATACAGCAGCTTCCCACTAGCTATCTGCTTTACACGTGGCAGTGTGTATATATCACAGCTACCCTCCTAGTTTGTCCTGCCCTCCCCTCTGCCCTGCCCATGGCCACATGTTTGTTCTCTATGTCTGCGCTGCTATTCCTGCCCTGAAAATAGGTTTATCTGTACCCTTTTTCTAGATCCACACTTATGTGTAAGTATACTATATTTGTTTTTCTCTTTCTGTTTTACTTTACTCTATAGAACAGACTCTAGGTCCATATGATTGCGGTAAGTGAATGATGAGAGACTGGATAGACAAACAGACGATGGACAGACGTATTTAAAAATAGAACACCCCCAATCTTCAGTGACTAGTACAGGAAGTGACTAATTCAAATCACAACCTCTGCGGCAATACCTGCCAGGTTCCCTGAATTTTGCCTGTTTCCAACTTTGGACAAATTGGAGGAAACCAAATATGTTCCCCTATCTGGCCACCTAGTGTGTCCTCTTTCTAGCTGGCCCACCCCAGCTTGTCTACACCGATAACTTCCAGTCAGGGAATCTGAAGCCTTCCCCCTTTCCCAGTACACATGTTGGTGACTGCCTCCTTTGCCATAACAAGTTCTGAATAAATTGTTTTTTTCTCCTTTGGGTGATCTTCATTTATTTCCACAACTCAGTTCAGTTTAGTTCAGTTTCTCAGTCGCGTCCAACTCTTTGCGACCCCATGAGTCACAGCACGCCAGGCCTCCCTGTCTATCACCAACTCCCAGAGTTCACTCAGACTCATGTCCATAGAGTCGGTGATGCCATCCAGCCATCTCGTCCTCTGTTGTCCCCTTCTCCTCTTGCCCCCAATCCCTCCCAGCATCAGAGTCTTTTCCAATGAGTCAACTCTTCACATGAGGTGGCCAAAGTATTGGAGTTTCAGCTTCAGCATCATTCCTTCCAAAGAAATCCCAGGGTTGATTTCCTTCAGAATGGACTGGTTGGATCTCCTTGCAGTCCAAGGGACTCTCAAGAGTCTTCTCCAACATCACAGTTCAAAAGCATCAATTCTTCGGCACTCAGCCTTCTTCACAGTCCAACTCTCACATCCATACATGACCACTGGAAAAACCATAGCCTTGACTAGACGGACCTTAGTCAGCAAAGTAATGTCTCTGCTTTTGAATATGCTATCTCGGTTGGTCATAACTTTTCTTCCAAGGAGTAAGTGTCTTTTTATTTCATGGCTGCAATCACCATCTGCAGTGATTTGGGAGCCCCCCAAAATAAAGTCTGACACTGTTTCCACTGTTTCTGTATCTATTTGCCATGAAGTGATGGGACCGGGTGCCATGATCTTCGTTTTCTCAATGTTGAGCTTTAAGCCAACCTTTTCACTCTCCTCTTTCACTTTCATCAAGAGGCTTTTTTGTTCCTCTTCACTTTCTGCCATAATGGTGGTGTCATCTGCATATCTGAGGTTATTGATATTTCTCCTGGCAATCTTGATTCCAGCTTGTGCTTCTTCCAGCCCAGCGTTTCTCATGATGTACTCTGCATATAAGTTAAATAAGCAAGGTGACAATATACAGCCTTGATGTACTCCGTTTCTTATTTGAAACCAGTCTGTTGTTCCATGTCCAGTTCTAACTGTTGCTTCCTGACCTGCATACAGATTTCTCAAGAGGCAGGTCAGGTGGTCTGGTATTTCTACAACTAGCACATGTCAAATGCTTAGTGGAGACTCTGTTATATAGTAAACATACTCTATGTTCAGCATGACAACTTGTCATCTGTCTGTGATACATGATATCATGAATAATTTTCCTTGGTTCGTGTTTTTCTAGAATGCAAGCTCCATGAAGGAAGACACTGCCACTAACACTTTTAAACATATTCCATGGAACCTAAAATAATGATTTATGCATAAAGTGAACGTGTGGATTGAAGAATCAAATGAATCACTGGGTAGTTCAGAGGACAGTCATATTTGTCTCTTGGAATCTGAGGGATGGGCTTCCAGGTGGTACTACTGGTAAACAGCCCACCTGCTAATGCAGAAGGATGTAAGAGATGCAGGTTCCATCACTGGACTGGGAAGATCCCCTGCAGGAGGAAATGGCAACCCACTCCAATATTTTTGCCTGGAGGGTCCCATGGACAGAGGAACCTGGAGGGTTCCTACAGTCTATAGGGTTGCAAAGAATCAGACGAGACAGAGCAACTGAACAAGCACTCATCTGAGGAACATTGCTTCCAGGATCCCCAAAGATACCAAAATTCAAAGATGCTCACGTCTTTTATAGAAAATGGCATAATGTTTGCATATAACCTACACACATCTTCCCATATACTTTAAATCATCTCTAGATTACTTATAATACCTAATAGAGTGTAAATGCTATGTAGATAGTTGTAAATATGATGTAAATGCTATGTAAATCATTGCCAGAGCTTGGCAAATTCCAGTTTTGCATTTTGGAACTTACCAGAATTTTTTTAAAACTATTTTTGACACACGTTTGGTTCTCCTACAGAAGGCAGACTGAAATTATACTGCAGGTTAAAGTTTTAAGCCCAAACATGGACAATAGGAAGAATGAGAGGCCCAGTGGCTCCACTGACACTGAAATAGGGACAGAAAATGGAAGAAAAGAGTTGAAAGACGGAAGGGGATTGTGGATCCAGATGTGTGAGCTCTGTGACCTCCAACAAACATAAAATCGATTCTAATTGCCTGTGTTATAAACTGAGAATACTGAAGAAAAGTGCAGAAAGTGAAAGTGAAGTTGCTCAGTCATGTCCAACTCTTTCTGACCCCATGGACTATAGCCCACCAGGCTCCTCCGTCCATGGGATTCTCCAGGCAAGAATACTGGAGTGGGTTGCCATTTCCTTCTCCAGGGGATCTTCCCAACCCAGGGATCGAACCCAGGCCTCCCGTATTGCAGGCAGAAGCTTTAACCTCTGAGCCACCAGGGAAGCCAATAGCACAGAGGTATTGTAAAAAGTGGCTGGGATTATTGAGCAAAAATGTCCCTGATAGGGTGGAAGGCCGTGGCTCTTATTTAGTGTTTGTTAATTCATTTGCATTTATATCATGCTTTACTCTTTTTGTTGTTGTTCGGTTGCTAAGTCCTTTCCATCTCTTTTGCAACCCCTTGGACTGTAGCCTGCCAGGCTCCTCTGTCCACAGGATTTCCCAGGCCAGAATACTGGAGTGGGTTGTCATTTCCTCCTCCAGGGGATCTTCCTGAATCAGGGATCAGACTTGCTTTCCTGCATTGCAGGGGATTCTTTACCGCTGAGCCACTGGGAAAGTTTTACTCTTTACTAAACACCTACACGTGAATTCAGGGCTTCCCTGATAGCTCAGCTGGTAAAGAATCTGCCTGCAATATGGGAGAACTGGGCTCAATACCTGGGTTGGGAAGATCCTCTGGAGAAGGGAAAGGCTACCCACTCCAGTATTCTGACCTGGAGAATTCCATGGACTGTATAGTCCATAGGGTTGCAAAGAGTCGGACACGACTGAGTGACTTTCACTGTCATATATGAACTCATTTGATAACTGCAGTACACTGTTGATGTTGGTAGGGCTGGAATTGTCATTCCCCTTTAACGGGTTGAAGACCAGGGCTCAAAGTCAAGAAGTGGGTTACTTAATGACACAGGTTAGTGTTGCAGATGGAGTCAGGTATTATTATTATTACTATTTTTTAATTTAGCCATTCACTTGGATGTTATTTTACCATTAAAGAGAGAACTTCTAACCCTACATACATTCTTATCTTTGCATTAATAGTAGTGAAAGTGAAAGTGAAGTCGCTCAGTCGTGTCCGACTCTTTGCGACCCCATGGATGGTAGCCTATCAGGGTCCTCTGTCCATGGGATTCTCCAGGCAAGAATGCTGGAGTGGGTTGCCATTTCCTTCTCCAGGGGATCTTCCCAACCCGGGTCTTCAGCATTGTGGGTGGACACTTTACCATCTGAGCCGCCAGGACAAGCATCCAAATATTACACTTCCTTTCATCTCAGTTAATCTATATTTATGAAATGTATATCATTTTGCTTACTTTATTACTCATATCAGTTGATATTCTTTTAGAGTTGACTTTGTCATCAAATACATCTGTCAAGCCCCATGCCATTTATGTATCAGATTAGACTTTTTTTAAAGCTTTTAAAAATTACCTATTCAACACAATAAAATTCTTAAACTCCATCTTTAAAAAACAATTATTGGAGTATATTTGCTTAACAATGTTGTGTTAGTTTTTGCTGCACAGCAAGGTGAATCAACTATATGTATACATATATCCCCTCTTTTTTGGATTTCCTTTCCATTTAGGTCACCCCAGAGCACTGAGTAGAGTCCCCTGTGCTATACAATAGGTTCTCGTTAGTTATCTGTTTTATACATGGTAGTGCATATATGCGTGGGCACAAGCGCGGGCGGCTGCAATGGCGCACAAGCATGGCCAAGAGGAGCTACCCCATGTCCAAGGTCAGGGGCAGAAGCCGGGAGGACCCCATGCCCAAGGGGCAGTGGCCAAGAGGAGCTACCCCATGCCCGAGGTCAGGGGCGACGGCCGAGAGTGCCAGGCTGTGACAGTGCAGGAATGGCTGAGAGGAGGTCAGGGGCAGCCGCCGGGAGGAGCTACCTCATGTCTGAGGCCAGAGGCAGCGGCCGGGAGGATCTACCCCATGCCCAAGGAGCTGTGGCTGCACGGGCAGAGGAGGGCCTAGAGGAGCTACTCCATGTTCAAGGTCAGGAGGGGCAGCTGTGAGGAGACACCCCTCGTACAAGGTAAGGAGCAGTGGCTGTGCTTTGCTGAAGTAGCCGTGAAGAGATACCTCACATGCAAGGTAAGAGAAAATGAAGTAAGACAGTAGGTGTTGCAAGAGGGCATCAGAGGGCAGACACACTGAAACCATAATCACAGAAAACTAGTCAATCTAATCACACTAGGACCACAGCCTTGTCTAACTCAATGAAACTAAGCCATGCCGTGTGGGGCCACCCAGGATGGGCGGGTCATGGTGGAGAGGTCTGACAGAATGTAGTCCACTGGAGAAGGGAATGGCAAACCACTTCAGCATTCTTGCCTTGAGAACCCCATGAGCAGTATGAAAAGGCAAAATGATAGGATACCAAAAGAGGAACTCCCCAGGTCAGTAGATGCCCAATATGCTACTGGAGATCAGTGGAGAAATAACTCCAGAAAGAATGAAGGGATGGAGCCAAAGCAAAAACAGTACTCAGTTGTGGATGTGACTGGTGATAGAAGCAAGGTCTGACGCTGTAAAGAGCAATGTTGCATACGAACCTGGAATGTCAGGTCCATGAATCAAGGCAAATTGGAAGTGGTCAAACAAGAAATGGCAAGAGTGAATGTCAACATTCTAGGAATTGGCGAACTAAAATGGACTGGAATGGGTGAATTTAACTCAGATGACCATTGCATCTACTACTGTGGGCAGGAATCCCTTAGAAGAAATGGAGTAGCCATCATGATCAACAAAAGAGTCCGAAATGCAGTACTTGGATGCAATCTCAAAAATGACAGAACGATCTCTGTTCGTTTCCAGGGCAAACCATTCAATATCACAATAATCCAAGTCTATGCCCCAAACCAGTAATGCTGAAGAAGCTGAAGTTGAACAGTTCTATAAAGACCGACAAGACCTTTTAGAACTAACACCCAAAAAAGATGTCCTTTTCATTATAGGGGACTGGAATGCAAAAGTAGGATGTCAAGAAACCCCTGGAGTAACAGGCAAATTTGGCCTTGGAACATGGAATGAAGCAGGGCAAAGGCTCATAGAGTTTTGCCAAGAGAACTCACTGGTCATAGCAAACACCCTCTTCCAACAACACAAGAGAAGACTCTACACATGGACATCACCAAATGGTCAATACCGAAATGAGATTAATTATATTCTTTGCAGCCAAAGATGGAGAAGCTCTATATAGTCAGCAAAAACAAGACCGGGAACTGACTATGGCTCAGATCATGAGCTCCTTAATGCCAAATTTAGACTTAAATTGAAGAAAGTAGGGAAAACCACTAGACCATTCAGGTATGACCTAAACCAAATCCCTTATGATTATACAGGGGAAGTGAGAAATAGATTTAAGGGACTAGATTTGATAGACAGAGTGCCTGATGAACTATAGGCTGAGGTTTGTGACATTGTACAGGAGACAGGGATCAAGACCATCCCCATGGAAAAGAAATGCAGAAAAGCAAAATGGCTGTCTGGGGCAGCCTTACAAATAGCTGTGAAAAGAAGAAAGGTGAAAAGCAAAGGAGAAAAGGAAAGATATACGCATCTGAATGCAGAGTTCCAAAGAATAGCAAGAAGAGATAAGAAAGCCTTCTTCAGTGATCAATGCAAAGAAATAGAGGCAAACAACAGAATGGGAAAGACTAGAGATCTCTTCAAGAAAATTAAAGATACCAAGGGAACATTTCATGCAAAGATGGGCTCGATAAAGAACAGAAATGGTATGGACCTAACAGAAGCAGAAGATATTAAGAAAAGGTGGCAAGAATACACAGAAGAACTGTACAAAAAAGATCTTCATGACCAAGATAATCATGACGGTATGAACACTCACCTAGAGCCAGACATCCTGGATGTGAAATCAAGTGGGCCTTAGAAAGCATCACTACGAACAAAGCTACTGGAGGTGATGGAATTCCAGTTGAGCTGTTTCAAATCCTGAAAGACGATGCTGTGAAAGTGCTGCACTCAATATGCCAGCAAATTTGGAAAACTCAGCAGTGGACACAGGACTGGAAAAGGTCAGTTTTCATTCCAATCCCAAAGAAAGGCAATGCCAAATAATGCTCAAACTACCGCACAATTGCACTCATCTCACATGCTAGTAAAGTAATGCTCAAAATTCTCCAAGCCAGGCTTCAGTAATATGTGAACTGGGAACTTCCTGATGTTCAAGCTGGTTTTAGAAAAGGCAGAGGAACCAGAGATCAAATTGCCAACATCTGCTGGATCATGGAAAAAGCAAGAGAGTTCCAGAAAAACATCTATTTCTTTTTTATTGACTATGCCAAAGCCTTTGACTGTGTGGATCACAATAAACTGTGGAAAATTCTGAAAGTGATGGGAATACCAGACCACCTGACCTGCCTCTTGAGAAACCTATGTGCAGGCCAGGAAGCAACAGTTAGAACTGGACATGGAACAACAGACTGGTTCCGAATAGGGAAAGGAGTACGTCAAGGCTGTATATTGTCACCCTGCTTATTTAACTTATATGCAGAGTACATCATGAGAAACGCTGGGCTGGAAGAAGCACAAGCCGGAATCAAGATTGCTGGGAGAAATATCAATAACCTCAGATATGCAGATGATACCACCCTTATGGCAGAAAGTGAAGAGGAACAAAAAAGCCTCTTGATGAAAGTGAAAGAGGAGAGTGAAAAGGTTGGCTTAAAGCTCAACATTGAGAAAACGAAGATCATGGCATCCAGTCCCATCACTTCATGGCAAATAGATGGGGAAACAGTGAAAACAGTGTCAGACTTTATTTTGGGGGGCTCCCAAATCACTGCAGATGGTGACTGCAGCCATGAAATTAAAAGATGCTTACTCCTTGGAAGAAAAGTTATGACCAACCGAGATAGCATATTCAAAAGCAGAGACATTACTTTGCCAATAAAGGTCGATCTAGTCAAGGCTATGGTTTTTCCAGTGGTCATGTATGGATGTGAGAGTTGGACTGTGAAGAAGGCTGAGTGCCGAAGAATTGATGCTTTTGAACTGTGGTGTTGGAGAAGACTCTTGAGAGTCCCTTGGACTGCAAGGAGATCCAACCAGTCCATTCTAAAGGAGATCAGTCCTCGGATTTTTTTGGAAGAAATGATGCTGAAGCTGAAACTCCAATACTTTGGCCACCTCATGCGAAGAGTTGACTCATTGGAAAAGACTCTGATGCTGAGAGGGATTGGAGGCAGGAGCAGAAGGGGACGGCAGAGGATGAGATGGCTGGATGGCATCACCAACTTAATGGACATGAGTCTGAATGAACTCCGGGAGTCGGTGATGGACAGGGAGGCCTGGCGTGCTGTGATTCATGGGGTCGCAAAGAGTCGGACGCGACTGAGCGACTGAACTGAACTGAACTGAGTGTGTATATGTCAGTCCCAGTCTCCTAATTCATCTCAGCCTTCCTTTCTGCCCCCCACTGCAGCCCAGTATTCAACCATTTGTTCTCCTATGTCTATGTCTTTATTTCTGCTTTGCAAATAGTTTCATCTTTACTATTTTTCTAGTAAGTGAGAAAGAGAGAAATATCATATATTAATGCATATATGTGGAATTAAACTCTATTTTTTGCTTCTATGTTCTACTTTTAGTCCACTAAACTATGCTGCTTCACAGCTTGAGTATTTGTGTGAGAACAAGCAAGATGAAAGCTTCCTGGACTCCCTAAAGACATCTCTGATGTCACTTCCATGAGGTCAGGACCAGTGGAGAGGAGAGAGGTCCATCTGTGCCCACCATCTTCGCTCCCTGCCCATTTGATTCATTTTACACTCATTGCTGCTCTTCTTCCCCCAGGCCCTTGGCCGCTGAAAGAAACAGCAGCTGTGGCCATCTAGTTCATGTCACTAATTAAATGGAATTTACACTTCAAATTTGGAAATGTATACCTTCTTGCCAAAGCACAACAGCTATTCGAAACCAAGCAATCAAGTTCACTGAGCTTCAGAAAAAAGCTCTCTTTGGCCACACATCCCTCATTCCATTCCAATCAGCAGTGATTGATTAGTTGTGTGCCAAAGATGCAAGGACTAGATATCTTTGCCAAATCACCTCCTCCCCTGACAAATGTTTCTTGCAAACCCACAATGTATAAGATCATGTGCTGCGTTCATGCATGGAGAGTGTCAGGAAACTGGATGAGGAATTCAGAATACAGAGAAAATGGAACCTCAGACTAGGAAGGGAAACCAGTGCAAATGGAGATGCTGAGCTTGGGCAGTGCAAGAAAGATCAGGCAAAGTCAAGAAATGACTGAGATCCTTTTATCCATCCCTGTGTTAAGAACTTTAACAGAAATGCTGCGCATGTCATTTTAAGAACCTCTCAAATTCTACTGCTTCTGCTTGTCTTTGAACCCCCAATGACCATTTCCCCATGGGAAAGTGAAGTTGCAGAGAGGCCAGAGATTATGGAAGCCTGTCACCTCACTCTCTCATCACAGCCTCACTTGTGCCAGATCCGAGTCTGTTTGTTGTTGTTGTTGTTGTTGTTGTTGTTTTTCTCTCCCCTTCCCCAGTTATTCTGCCTGAGGTTTACTGGAACCACCCATTTTAGTTATTAATCACACGCAGCGTGCATCTCTTCCTTAGAATGCTGTTGTAGAGACACGTGCTTCTTTGGGGTGCCTGCCCCCTGTAACACTTACTGTAACCCCAACTGCATCACCTGGACCTATGGGATGGGAAAGGAACTTGGGGATCCCCTCCTGCCCCACCATCCTCAATGGATGTCATGCTGCTCCATGCCGTTCGCCTTTGTTCACCTCTGCAGAGCTTTAAATAGAATCCTGGAGGAATAACTCTTTTGAAAGGGAAGTTGAAAGCACTTGATTCAGCCAGGACTCTGTATGCATCAAAGGTTTGTGTCCACTCAGCTGGGGGTGTCCTTTTAGCTCTGCCCTGGTCAGGATTAACCACAAATGTCTTCTCACTAAGTGGTTGTTAAAAGCCTCCTTTTGAGAGATAGGAGGGAAAAATAATATAAAGAAGAAATGAGTCTGAGAGTTTTCTTCTGAGGCAACATAATTCTAAAATTATAGGAGTACTTTCCTAAAATTATGGGAATCTAAGAACAAACAAATGTGGGAAGCCAGATAATTGTACTCATCAGGGTTTTCTGAGAACTAGAACCAGAACCAACAGGAGATACAGAAAGACAGATAGAGATAGATAGATATAATTTCTTATGAGGAATTGGCTCCTGCAATAATGGAAGCTGAGAAGTCCCCAGATTTGCCATTTGTGAGCTGTATATTAAGGAAAATTGTAATTCAAGTCCAAGTCTGAAAACCTGAGAATCAGGGTAGCAGATGATGTAAATTCCAGCCCAAGAATAAGAGAAATTGAAGTGAGATGTTTTAGCCCAAGCAGAGGGACAGGAGGAAAAGGAGCCAATTCTCCTTCGTCACCTTTTTGTTCTATGTTGGCCCTGAATGGGTTGGAGGATGCCCACGCACACTAGGGAGGACCATCTACTTCACTGGGTCCACAGGTTCAATTGCTAACTTCATCCTGAAATGTCCTCCCACAAACACACTAAGAAAAAATATTTAGTCTGGACACCTCATTGCCCAGTCAAGTTGACATATAACATTAATTATCACAGTAATTTTTATCATTCTTCATCCTATCTCTGAAGAAAAATAACTTGGTTAAAATCTTTATTCTTACTATGAGATTTTGGGTAGCAACTTGGCAACTCCAAACCTTAATTCTGTAATGCGTTAAATGAAGACACTAACTTCAGTGACCACTACGTAGATTCTCTGAGTACCTTCAAAGAGATTAGCTGTAGAGAGAGCCTCAGAATAAGGCCTGACACATAGTAACCTCTAAGTAATGTTAGTTGCTTGTCCTCCTCCTCTTCCTTTTCATCATTATCATCATCACTGCCGTCATCATTTCCATTAATCTCATGAAGACTTGTTTCACTTTCATTATATTTTAGTTACCATGTTTGGTTCTATCAATACATAAAAATGAATCCAATGTGGTTCCTACCCTCGGGGAAGTTGAGATCTAAAAGGGAAGATAAGACACATACAGAAATAACATTAATACAAGATAGAAAATGAGAGTGCAGCAAGGAATATAGACATGAATTATAATGAGAGAGCAGAGTTGCAAAAGCTGTTTTAGCTGGCAGCAGGATAGGAGGTGGGTGCTTCAGGGAAGGTTTGATAGAAAAGGAATGTTTGGTCTGGGCGGCTTGGATAATTAGGATTTGAAGTAGCAAAGGGGAAGAGTCATTCCATGGGGAGAACACAGCATCAGCCAAGTCATGGAAACTCATGACAAATGGAAGGAAAATCAAATAATTCAGTTTGGATTGCGTGCAGAATGTTTCAGGAGAAACGAATAGAAGGACAGAGTAGGAAGCAGCTTGGGAACGAATTGTAGAAGCACCACAATATTTCTAATAATTATGTCTTCATTAAAGGTCCTCAGCATGTTTTGTAGACACTCAGAATGCTTGGAGACACAGACACTTGGTGGTTGTCCACTCTGCTCTGGTGTCTGGGGAGAAACATCCCCGTAGCTCTTAGAGGTGAAAGCACGGCTGTGCCCTTGCAGCTCTGTAGGGAGGATAAGCCACGTGACACTGAGGCATCTATTCAGACGTCACAGGGCTGCTGGGAAGATGCTGGCCAGTCTTCTCTGCTGAGATGTAGTCAGACTGCACTTAGTTATCCAGCCACTCAGCTTCTCCTTTCCATGCCTCTTTTGTTTGCTTTTCTTGGGACTTTATGTCTTCAAAGGAAATCAGGGTGCTTGCCATTAACTTTTAGGATAGGAAATGAAAAAGGGAAATAAAATAAAGTTTTTCAAGCTTCTTTTATGTGATCAGTCCTACATTTCAGACTATCTTGAATTTTTTGTTTTATGTTTGATATTATTTAGCAAAATCAATAACATATTTACAAAGTTTTATCAATTGTGTTTTGATAGAAATTATGATAGTAAGTAAATAAGAGCATTTTTAGCCTTATGGTCACAAGTATAAAACAAATTTATAATTTTGTTGCAGAAAATTATAATAGGGTTACTATAAAACATTTTCAAGCCTAATATTTTCATATTGATAGAAAATGTGGGGAAGTTTATATCAATCATACAAAAGTCTGGAAATTATACCTTTTGCAACTATTTTAGCACGTATAATATTTTAGATATTGACATAAATGTATAAGGGATTGTATGAATGTATGTGTGTGTTCAGTTGTGTCTGACTCTTTGTGACCCCATGGACTGTAGCCGACCAGGCTCCTCTGTACATGGAATTTTCCAGGCAAAACACTGGAGTGGGTTGCCATTTCCCCCTTCAGGGGATACTCCTGACAGGCTATCTTGTAGTAAATTTCATTTAATTCTCATGATTCCTCCAAATGTACATTATATCCCAGTTTTTGCAGATGATGAAACTGATGCTCAGAAAAGTGAACCTCCTGACGTTCCCAAGGGCATTTAGCCAACAAGCAGTAGAGGACAGATGTGCACAGAATTCTGCCTGGTTACAATGCCTTTCCATCTGAAGGTCTATTACTTCATCCTCTGGTCATAGGTTTGTTTCCAAAATATTTTGAATGGGCTATCTAATTTCCGAAGGACAGCCCTGAAGTGAGGTGAGGAATGTTTCTTCATTTTTTCCAGCTTGTATAACTTGATAACAAGTTTACCTGGGGCAGTAATTAGGTTTGGTTTGTTTATCATAATATATTTAGTACCTAGCATGTACCCAGTGAATATTAATTGAATGAATGATCTCCTGGTCTCAATCCAGATTATGTAGCTGCAGATGGTTTGTACAGTGACTTTGGGACAATGGTCAGTGGCTCAAGACCTGATTTACCAGTATTTACCATATGCACATGGGCAATTTTGAACCTCTCAGAACGTTGTGTGTGTGTGTGTGCACGTGCGTGTGTGTGCGTGTGTGTGTGTGTGTGTGTGTGTGTGTGCTCAGTCTCTCAGTCATGTCTGATTCTTTGTGGCCCCATGGACTGTGGCCTGCCAGGCTCCTCTGTTCATAGGATTTCCCAGGCAAGAATACTGGAGTGGGTTGCCCTTCCCTACTCCAGGGGATCTTCCCGGTCCAGTAACTGAACCCAAGTCTCCTGCATTGGCAGGAGGAATATTTACCACCACCCGGGAAACTCCCTCAGAGCCTTGATATTCATAGAACAAAAATAGCCAAACCTGCTGTGTCCATCATCCAGAATTGTAGTCCTGGGGATTAAACAAGGTAATTACTCTCAAGAAATATTTTCCAAACCTCTGCTCTGTACAAGATCAAATCCCAAGCATGGGCAATGATTAAAAATGACTGAACCTGGGAAGAAAACTATTTTTATACAAACAAAAGTCAAGGGGCGCAGTTATTATACACAAGGAATCATCAGGGGAATATCAGGAAAATCTTACCCCCAAGACCTGACTGAGTTTCCTACTGGATTTTTTTTTCTCCCTGTTGAAAAATTGGGCACATTCTTTTTCTCATGACATTTCATCTAAATCAAGTTGTCAGGAAGGTGTAATTTCTTCTAGGTGTGCGTATGAAAATAGATAGGCTGCTTTCTTCTTGGGGTCATTAGTGCTTACCTATTTTCTGGGTCCCTGGTTTGCTGAAAGCAACAATGGATGACATTCACGACCAGGATGACTGGCTGAATGTGTTCCCTAGGATATCACAGTTTTTTGCCTTGGCTTCCCCTGGGCTGCTTAGTAACTTTATTCCTGGTCATAGCACACATTTTTCCTGAACATGCTCATCTTCTCAATTAAAAAAAAATTATTTATATATTTTTATTTGGCTGTGCCAAGTCTTAGTTGCAGCATGTGAGATCTAGTTCCCAGACCACGGATCGAACCTGGGTTCCCTGCACTGGGAGCATGGCGTCTTAGCCACTGGACCACGAGTGAAGTCTCTTATATTCACGTTTTTAAGGTTGGAGCATATCTGAAAAACAGTACTGAACACAGACTGAAGGATTACTTAAAATATAGGTCAAAACTTCAAACTTATAATTTAGCAATGATTTAGTTCAAGTTTTTCAGTTTACAAATTAGGAAATCCAGTCGCATCCATCCATTTATTTAATCATTATTGCAACACATATATTTTTTAAATTTTTATTTTTACTTTATTTTGTTTTACAATACTGGTTGGTTTTGCCATATTTGTTTTGCCATACATTGACATGAATCAGCTACAGGTGTATATGAGTTCCCAATCCTGAACCCCCCCTCCCACCTTCCACCCCATATCATCTCTCTGGGTCATCCCCGTGCACCAGCCCCAAGCATCCTGTATCCTGTATTGAACATAGACTGGCTATTCATTTCTTACATGATAGTATACATGTTTCAGTGCCATTCTCCTAAATCATCCCACCCTCTCTCTCTCCCACAGAGTCTAAAAGTCCATTCTATACATCTGTGTCTCTTTTGCTGTCTCGCATACAGGGTTATCATTACCATCTTTCTAAATTCCATATATATGTGTTAGTATACTGTATTGGTGTTTTTCTTTCTGGCTTACTTCACTCTGTATAATTGGCTCCAGTTTCATCCACCTCTTCAGAACTGATTCAAATGTATTCTTTTTAATGGCTGAATAATACTTCATTGTGTATATGTACCACTGATTCAAATGTATTCTTTTTAATGGCTGAGTAATACTCCATTGTGTATATGTACCAGAGCTTTCTTATCCATTCGTCTGCTGATGGACATCTAAGTTGCTTCCATGTCCTGGCTATTATAAACAGTGTTGCGATGAACATTGGGGTACACTTGTCTCTTTCAATTCTGGTTTCCTCGGTATGTATGGCCAGCAGTGGGATTGCTGGGTCATAAGGCAGTTCTATTTGCAATTATGAGCTCCTACTGTATGCCAGACCCTGGGGATAAAATATTGAATTAGTTGGGGAGCAGTCTCAAGCCTTAGAAACTTTGATAATATTTGCTTTTCCATATAACAACAACAACAACAATTATTTACTGACTACTCCATATGGTCCAGAGTAGTGTTTTTCATGCATTGTTCTATTTGACTGTCATAAGTATACATGAATAGGTACTATTATTGTTTCTATTTTACAGATGCTAAATCAGAACGGAAGGAGATTAAGTGACTTGCCAATGACCACATAATTAGTGATAGAGTTAGTGTCACAACACGGATCTAACTCACAACCCACACTTTTTATATTCATGGTGAAGTACTGTGGTCCCGAGAATTGGAGAGTTTGCCCGAGAGACCACAGAACAGCTTATTGCAAGAGTTAGTGTTTTCTGAATCAAATTGCTATGTATAAATCCAAATATGTGTTTATACTCATATTTTCCTTAAACATTGCACTTAATCAGTTAAGAATTTGATATTTGGCACCTGTGTGAAGAAAGGCAATGATTTTATTTTTTCCTTTCTATAATAACCTGTTAAACTATTCAAAGCTTTTCCATTGAGTGTGAGAGGAGTGCAGAGTAAAGTTTGAAATGTATTGTGGTGATAATGTAATTTCTAAGTGTTTCTATAGAGAAATCATGTAGGAATGGGAAATTCTTGAGGGCTGCTGGAGGGCACATGTGGTGACGTCCTTGAAAAATTATTACCCTGGAAATTGCAGCCCCATCAGTATCTGGGCAATCTTAAGGCAAGCTATTAAACTACCAAATTATAATCACGTAGGAAAGCTTAGTATCCTTCTTCAAAAAATAAACTATCTAGACCAATGGTTCTCAAACTTGAATGTACATTTAGATCACCAAGTTTGTGTTAAATGCAGATTTTTTTATTCAAGTTCAAAGTCGGTCTTGTGATTCTGCACCTCTAAGACGCTTCCAGATTATGCTGATGCTTCTTGTCCATGGACCACGAGAGGCTGATGCTGCTTGTCCATGGATCACATTTTGACAAGTGAGGCTTCTAGACCGATATATTTTCCTGTTATGTCACTTAGATGAAGTAGACAGTGATCTTTCTTAATCTCAATCAGTTTTTTTTTTTTAAATTGTGAATGATATTTTCAATTGTAGATTTAAAAGTTCTTGACTGTTAGATGAATGGTCAAGACTATTCCAAAATGGTAATTGTTGCCAGCTTGACAGCAGAGGAGAGGTGCATTTCAAGTGTGTCTCAGAGAAAGGTCCTGGATGAGGGTCAAATTATTGCAGGTTCCAAGTACAGAGTGAGAAAATGTGAAAATAATCCTACGTGTACTTCATTGCAAAGAAAAAAAATCAAAATGACCTTGTCAAGTCATTCAAACGAATTTGACAAGCTGAGGAAAACTCAAAATGAAGTAGTAAGTAATACGCTTAAGGCCAGGAAACCAAAGTATATATGACCTGGTTAAGACTGGAAAATTTCATAGTAATGATCTAAAAACACAGAATCACAAGCTGCAGTTAAATCACAATAGTGAAAGTGAAAGTGTTAGTTGCTCAGTCCTGTTCAACTCTTTGCAACCCCATGGATTGTAGCCCACTAGGTGCCTCTCTCCATGGAATTCTCTGGGTAAGAATACTGGAGTGGGTAAGTCATTCCCTTTTCAAGGGGAATAAGACGCTATAATAACATGGAAATAAAAGTGCTAAGATACTGTAAAAGTTTAAAGTAATCCTTTTATAAGAGCTGGCCCTGTGCTATTAGGGTTTCACATGTTGCATTTTACAGGAGCTATAGAAAAATTGGAAAATTTAAAAGGAGATAACCTCACAAATCCTTGGGTCAGAAAAACTTCCTCCATTCTGGAGAGTTCTCCCCTCTACCCTCTTTGCTCAGATTATTTTTTCCCTTCCTCTTTTCATTTATAATATTATATTAAAGTGAGTTGCAGAAAAACTCAGATTTCACAGGTTGTTGTTCAGTTGCTAGGTCATATCTGACTCTTTGCAACCCCATGGACTGCAGCATGCCAGGCTTCCCTGTCCTTCACTATCTCCCAGAGTTTACTGAAATTCATGTCCATTGAGTCAGTGATTTCATTGGAGCCACTGTCAAATCTGTTGGCTTAGCCATAAAGTACACATGTCTGGAATTCAAGTCATATAAACTAGCAAGTTTATTTAAAAACATTTGAAATGCACTATGTTACTAGGACTAAAAAATAATGTTGGAAGTTGTAGAATTGCCCCATGGCAACAGAGAATCACAAAATTGACCAATGTCTCCAACAGAATGAGCCTGGGAATTAATCCCTTTCTATCAACCGACAGACACTTGACATGCATTCAGAACTTCGAACGCAAACGTGTCAAAGACTATAGGTCCATTGGCCATCTGGGAATTTTCGTGGAAAGCCAGAACTCATGAAAGACCGTAGGACCTCTCATAGCATTTCTTTTCTCAATTTGTTTTAGTCCGGTTTTGGGTTGTTGTGGGGATGTTCTCTTTGAGCAGCCAATGACCTTGTAGGTAAGAGCTTAAGGGCTGAGCTTATTTGGCTCAGTTTTAGAGAACACTGACTTCTTTCCGCTCCTTCCCATATAACCAGTGGGTCTTTTGGATTCTGCCTCGTCTAAACCCCCCCACCCCCCATGGAGAAAATTACCTCCTAGAGACACCTGTCATGCAAGTAGCATACTCATCTACTGAAGAAATTTCATTCATTTGTTCATCTGTTTGGTAAGCCAGTCATTTAAAGAAAAATATCTGCTGAAGAACAGAACACCTTTCCATCCACACATTGCTTCCTCCCTTTCTGCTCAACAAAGAAAACAGCAGCATTTTTTTTACTTAGAGAGAAACACAAGTGCCTGTAGCAGATCTTTGCATGGGCTCCACCACGTAGTTGCTAGTTTAGATGCAGGAGTAGGTGGAAAAGACTGGCTGGAACAGAGTTACAAATGGTTTCAGTTTCTGGAAGACAGTGTGTACGTGGAGACAATGGATGATTAGATAAATGAACATTTTTATTGGTCTTCAATAGTAATAATTGTAGTAAGTCAGCTCCTGTCCTGAGAGCTTGCACTTTTCTTTCTTAATTTAGATTTTTATTTTTTATATTAATTAATTTACATTAATTGGAGGCTAATTACTTTACAATATTGTAGTGGTTTTTGCCATACATTGACATGAATCGGCCATGGGTGTACATGTGTTCATCAGAATTTTGATCTTATTCTCTTCAGTTTTTTGATAAAGATGTTGAGACTCAGAGAAGTCATGAACTGCTTAAAATCATAGAAAGAATAGATACCAGATACTCCATGGTCTCGTTTATTCTTTCCTTCCTTTCGTCTTTGTGCTCATGTGCTGCTCAGTTGTGTCCAACTCTTTGAGACCCCATGGACTGTAGCCCACCACCATGGGATTTTATAGGCAAGAATACTGGAGTGGGTTGCCATGACCTTCTCCAGGGCATCTTCCCGACCCAGGGATCAAACCAATGTCTCCTGCATCTCATGCATTGGCAAGTGGATTCTTTATCACTGAGCCACCTGGAAAGCCCTCCTTTTGCTTACTGAGTTCTGTTATATGACATACTTTAAAACAGGTGTGAATAAAAAGACCACGAAGACATGCATCTTGCCCTTTAGGAACGTAGTGTCTAGTGCTAAGGAGAAGTGCTGTGCTCTTGTAAGTGTAGTTGCAGAAGTGTGCAGATTTACACTAGGGATGCAGAGAAGAGTGCAACTGCCTCATCTGTGCTATGTGGACCCAGGAGCGATTTTACAGAAGGACTGACATTTGTGTTGAATCTTGTAAGGTGAGGTACTATTTACAGGTTCATGGTAAACAAGCAGCTGGGATTAGAAGAGATATTTTGAGCAGGGAATTTAGTGTTAGAAAAGGGATAGTGGCTTAACATGGTTTATTATGAATTGTTAGTGATTTCACGTGGCTGGAGATTAGGAGAGACAGGTGTTCAAGTCCAGCCAAGGGAGGGTCCTGGGCACTGCATTATGGACTTTAGCTTTCAGGACAACATTTCTTGCATTTGAATCAGTATATTCTATTTTTTAAAGGAAAAATAAAAATTCCCATTATTCTGGTTATTCTTCACTCCCTCCTCCATCCAATCTCTACTCTCGTTTGCTGTGCATACTCCAGGTTCCCTTGTCCTCTGGCTCTTGGGTGGCTGGGGCAGTCTCTGGGGTGATCAGAGGGTGATGGGAACAGTGACAAGTATCTATTCCCCTGCTGCCTCCCTGCTGTGGTGCTGTGTTCAGAAAGGGGTCCAGTGTCTCTAGGTTATTGCTACCATCGGGCAGCCCCCTTCCAGCTGCTCTGGCTCCCTCTGCTCTCCAGGAGACCTCTCTTTGCCCTTTCAGCCCACTGCTGCTAGTTCTTGGATTCCTCACCAATGTTTATGGGTGCTATTAATCTGCTCAAACCCCTTCATTAAATTACTTTCAGGTCAACTCTTCCACAGGGGTTCTCTCTCTGCTGGGGGGACCCTGATTATCATACCCATCAACCCTCAATATCAATAAAATATTTTGGTTGTAAAGCAGCTTTTTATTTACCAACATACTCAAGGATGCTGTCCTTGTATCTCTAATAGAACAATACCAACAACAACAAAAATCAAAAGAAATGTGTAACTAAATCACATGAAACTAAAAGCCAATAAAATAAAAATTAAACAAAGTTAATATGGTGCACTAGGTTGTTGGTCTAAATAGGAGTTATGTGTGTGTGATTGATTACCTCAGTGCAGCTTTTGTATTTGTCATGCTTTTATTACCCTGTGCAGTGTGATAACTCAATTTCTCCACTGTATCTCTCTATCCAAACTACTGGGAAATCTTCATTCATATAGTAAACATTGAGGTCATTTGACCTTCACTTTGAAAGAAAGCATAATTTATGTATTGAGTCGGCCTCTGTTCTTTTATCATTAGCCTTCCGTATGAAAGAAGTGCAGCTTGTCACCATCGTCATTGTAAACACAAACACAGACACAAACACTTTAATTGCTTCACAGTATTCTGTTCAAGGTGAGTATCTTGGTGACCCCCAAAATCCCTGGGTAAATTTTCATATTATCAGAAATTAAAGCATACACTAAAACTCTTAATATTATAGAATTCTGTCTGAAGACCTCCAGGTATCAGATGCCTGAGTTCAAGCGGGGCATCATCAAAGATCCATAGACAGGGGACCGACAGGATTAGAGATTTGAGTGGTGTGAAGGGGAGGATGCTGGAGGCAGAGGGACCAGGTAGCAGCATCCTCCAATCCGGGACTCCTTTGATTGCATCAAGCCCAGGTGGCTCAGTGGTCAAGAATCCACCTGCTGATGCAGGAGATGTGGGCTAGATCCCTGGTCTGGGAAGCTCCCCTGGAGGAGGATACGGCAACCCATTCCAGAATTCTTGCCTGGAGAATCCCTTGGACAGAGGAGCCTGTTGCTTTATAGTCCACGGGATCTCAAAGAGTCAGACACAACTGAGCAAGAGAAATAAGTTTCTGGTGTAATAGTAAAATGTGATTGAGAGTGAGCAGTAAGGTTTCATCCTCTCTCCTCATCACCCCATCCCAAGTTAATCAGATCACATGCCTCATCTTTTTCCTGAGTGAGGAGGAATACTGCAAATTAAGAGGGCAAGAACTTGAGGATTGATGATTGGGCAATGTTACAGAATGAGTGAGACAATTTATCCTCAAAAGTAAAAAAAAACTCTAGTTCAAAAAGATGCATGCACCCAGTGTTCATGGAGGCACTATTTACAGTAGCCAAGACCAGGAAACAACCCAAGTGCCCGTCAGTAGATGATTGGCTTAAGAAGATGTGATCCATACGAATATTACTCAATCATGCAAGAGAATATTGCCATTTGCAGCAACACGGAAGAACCTAGAGGATATTATACTTCATAAAGTAAGTCAGAGAAAAGCAAATATTATATACTGACACTTTCATGTGATAGCTAAAAACATACAAAGAAATATATATACAAAACAGAAATTCACATACATAGAAAGCAAACTTATGGGAGTTCAGGATGGGGGACACATTATACCCGCGGGTGATTCATGTTGATGTATGCAAAATCCACCACAATATTGTAAAGTAATTAGCCTCCAATTAAAATTAATTAATTTATAAATAGAAGACAACAAACATAGTTACCAAAAGGGAAAACAGGGAGGGGTAAATCAGGAGACTGGGATAACAGATACAAACTACTATGTATAAAATAGATAAGTGACAAAAATGTCCTGTATAATGCAGGGAACTATGTTCAATATCTTATAATAACCTATAATGGAAAATAATTTGAATATATATGTATATATATATAATTACTAACACAATATTATAAATCAAGTGTACTTTAATAAAATATATTAAAAATGGGAAACTAAGAACAGAAAGGTAATAATGAGAGAGAGATGGTGATTCATCAATAGAGCAGTAGGAAAATCACTCCACAGAGTTTAGAAAGCCTGCACCTTTGGGATTCATTTATTTCTCTTCTCTATACAGTGGGGGAGGAGGACTGAATTTGAGGATTTTAAGAAGCTGCTGGAGCACAGTTGTTATTGTTGTTGTTTTAAACATGATCCAACTTAGGCGTGCAAGTGCGTGTGTCAAGAAGTCCTCCATAAATTAACCTTTGAACTGGTTCCTAAACAAACCAGAGCTGCTCTGTAATGTCAGCCCTCTCAGCACTGGCTGTGCTGCGGCTCCTCTCCTCACGCTCCTGTTGTCTTGGTCGCATGATAAACACACTTCAAGAGGAGGCGAGGGACTCAGGCTGGCAGTGGAGGTCAAAATGCAGAGGCCTGAAATAGCTCCATCAGCCGCAGAGCCTCCTCGGCATCCCGTTTGTCAGCCCAGAGGAAGCAAAGCTCCAGGTGAACTTCCGTCTTCTTAGTTACACCCTAATTGGGCTGGCCGTGTTAAAAGGGGGACTCATATTCCTGCTTTCCACTTCGAGAAAGGAGAGACCCTTTGCTGTTTCCCTCTGCACCAGAGGAATGTTGGAGAAACCACTCCCAGCCCCTCTGTCCCATCCCACCTCCTCGAAGGAGGAGAAGCCGTGAAGCCAAACATTTGGCCTTGGAGGTCCATCAGTCGTCCTTTCTAGCCGGGGAGTTTGTGCCGAGAGGGCAGGGATCAGTCCAGCAGCATGGATCGTGGTCTTCAGGGCTTAGGTGTAGTGGGCACTTTCATTTCCTATCTCATCAAGGTAGGCACACCTGGACAAGGCTTGAATGCAGAGTGGGAAGTAAGATGCTGCATTTTGGTCTCAACGAAAAGCTGTATTGTGCAATGGAGTTTAGTGAAAGCCCTGCATTGTGGGGCCATGGGATCATTTCTTAGGTTAATAAGGGGAGTATTTAATTCTCAGGCAGTTGGTGATCTGTGTGTGTCTCCATGTCTCTGGAAGGGATGAGGAATAACATTGAAAAAGTTAAAGTGTCAGTCACTCCGTTGTGTCCAACTGTTTGGGACCCCCATGGACTGTAGCCTGCCAGGATCCTCTAGCAGGATGAATTCTTCAGGCATGAATACCAGAGTGGGGAGTCATTCCCTTCTCCAGAGGATCTTCTCAATCCAGGGATCAAACTTGGGTCTCCCACATTGTAGGCAGATTCTTCACCATCTGAGCCACCAGGGCAGCCCATAAAGTATAACCTTAGGAGATTTCAAAGCCTAATGTACTGCACTTCTGCATGGATCAGCCCCAGCCTGAGTGCCCATCTGTCAAGTACCGTTGCTATCACTGGAGACTGAACATACCTCCAGACTTTTTCTGCAGTGACCTCAGTGCACAGTCCAAGCCCACAAGCCTGGCAGTCAGTGCTACCCTGCACTAACGGGTGCCACAGCGCGCCTGGCTAAGCAGAGCTTGGACTGGCTGAGCACTGCTAGCTCCACTGCCGCCTGTTCTAGGAAAAAAAGAAATCTATTACTGCTCTGCCTGTTCTGCTCCCGGACACAGAGCCAGCAATTACCATTCACCAGGTGGCCCTAAGCTTTTCCTTGGCTTTGGGGGCAGAAGCAAATGACTGAAGTGCTAAGCTCATTAAATCCACCCCATGTGGGACAGGTACGTCATGGGTTTTTTCTATTTACTTTCAGGGCACAAATAGCTACCCCCGCCCCCGGCCCCGCCCGCTGTGCTCAGATGGAATTAAGGAACTCACGGCCCTGCACACAGGTGATTTCCTGGACTCTTACACATCCCGACTATGGTTGCTGCGGTGACTGTGCAGCCAGACTCCTGGCCACATCATGGTGCCCTCTGCCTGCTCGTACGAGGCGGGTAACTTGTGCTTTTCCAAATCCTCAAAACCCTCCTGAGGAGCTGGTAAGTTTGGTGGTGAACTCTATTTCCCACATTTCAAAACTGTTTCCTTGAACCTAACTTGGCTTATGTACCTGCAGATAAATCCAGAAGATTTGGTAATGTTTCCCTGAGCTGTCTGCCAGAGAATCCCACTTTTACATTTATCCTTGTGTCAAACCCCTACTCTTTGGAACCTCCAGGGTCTTCATAGAGACCCTATTCGGGCTATTGTTTGTTGCTTTCCTAAACATTCTCCCTCCCCGGTCTTATCATACTATCTGAGATAGTCATTATTTACATGATAAATACAGTCTCCCAATTTTTTATGTGTGAAACACATCTGTTTGTCTGTCTAGCTATCTGTCACCTGTCGATGTGTCTTCGTATCAGTCTAGGTACACATGTATTTATTATCTATCCTCATATCTATGTGATGGTGGTGTTCTAGTCGCTCAGTTGTGTCGGACTCTGTGACCCTATGTGGCTCCTCTATCCATGGGATTCTCCAGGCAGGAATACTGGAGTGGGTTGCCATTCCCTTCTTCAGGGGATCTTCCTGACCCAGGGATGGGCCCTGAGTCTCCTGCCTTGCAGGTGGATTTTTTGCCCCGGAGCATCAGGGAAGCCCTCGTGTCTATGTATCTCTGTATGCTTGTTTACGTGCTAAGTCACTTCAATCATGTTCGACTTTTTGTGACACTATGGACCATATAGCCTGCCAGGCTACTCTGTCCATGGGGATTCTCCAGACAAGAATACTGGAGTGGGTTGCCGTGCCCTCTTCCAGGGGATCTTCCCAACCCAGGGATCAAACCCAGGTCTCCCACATTGCAGGCAGATCCTTAACCACCTGAGCCACCAGGGAAACCCAAGAATACTGAGGTGGATAGCCTTTCCCTTCTCCAGGAGATCTTCCCCACACAGAAATCAAACCGCAGTCTCCTGCATTGCAGGCAGATTCTTTATCATCTTAGCCACCCATATCTCAGTATGTTGCTACTGCTGCTGCTGCTAAGTCGCTTCAGTCATGTCTAGCTCTGTGCGACCCCATAGACGGCAGCCCATGAGGCTCCCCCGTCCCTGGGATTCTCCAGGCAAGAACACTGGAGTGGGTTGCCATTTCCTTCTCCAATGCATGAAAGTGAAAAGTGAAAGTGAAGTTGCTCAGTCGTGTCTGACTCTTCGCGACCCCATGGATTTCAGCCTTCCAGGCTCCTCCGTCCATGGGTTTTTCCAGGCAAGAGTACTGGAGTGGGCTGCCATCGCCTTCTCTGATCTACCAATCTATCACTTATTATTTCTACACACATGCACATACTAATAAAAACTGTCCATATTTCAAAGCTCCTATCACTATAGGATTCTAGTCCCCTGGAAAGTGGGCCAGATCTATTCCAGCTATTTGATTCTAAAGTGTCAACCCTCCTACCCCTTCAAGATTGGTAAAGTTGAGACCCAGGTAAAGCTGAAAGCTACCCTGTGTGCTATGCTGGTTGCCCTGCATGGCTCCCTTCCATCCTTCTCCTGACTCTAAGGCAGAGTTGCTGTTATTATCGATATTTCTAATATGCGGAAGGAACAGACTTAGACCAACAAGCTTGAGGTTAGTGTTAGGAGGTCAAAGCCATGCTCCATGTTCTCTATCCCAGCTGTCTACTGTATCTTGACTCCGGTATCACTCCTGGGGAGGACCCTGGTTTTTACTTTATTTCTTATTCTTAGAGCTGCAAGCTGTGATCTTCCATTTCTGGTCATTCCAAGCTGAATGTTTGAGCCTAGAATGAAAACTTATCTGCTTCAAATAGTTTCTCAGGGATTAACAGAGAAACAAAATAAAAACAAAACCAAATTGCTCAAAAATATGCCTGCTTGCACAAAGAGCATTTACTTGAAGCTAAACCATAAACCCTACTTTTTTCCCTTTTCAGATGTAATTGTTACATATGTTCATTATGAATTCATAATGAGGGCCCGGAACAGATGGTGCTGACTTAAAATGACATGCACTGCAAGCGATGCTGGTCCATAAGGGGGCTGCTGCTGTCCCTGAAGGCACCAAATGAGGGGGTAGTGGTCGGCAGAGAAGCCCTGAGGCTGGTCTGGCTTGCCTGTGGCCCGGAAAGGAGCTGCTGGGCACTGAGCCATATCTGGAAGAATATTGGAGCAGAATTTGGAGCTAGCCCTGTACTTGTCACAGCCTTCTTGGTGTCCTAAGGTATGTCCTAGCAGTCAGAGCAACAGGATCTAGGGACTTATCCTGCCAGAATCGGCTTGAGTCCTGGAGGAGACAGGCAGGGCTCCTATCTGGTGTCAGAGCCCCCTCACTGTGGGGGGTGTGGTCTTCTGCCATGTGCCCCATGCCTGGGTGATCTGTCTCGTCTGGCGGACTTGGCCTGACTCCTCTTCTGAGCTCGTTTCTCCTCCCAGTGTGAATATGCTGCTCTTCCTCTTATACCCAAGCCTGGGTGGAGGATGGGGTGCTGACCTCAGTAATCTGACGTATTAGTTCATGCTAATATTATGCTAATATCATGGAGTGGAGGTCACGCCGTCACATCTCTTATGCCACTTAATCCACACAAGTTTCCAATTATTTGTCATTGTAGGCTTTTGGAATCTCCTTCTAAGTGAAAGACACCAGGCTTGAATTGAGGTCCATTTGATTGCAAAGCCCTGATTTGTCTAATAGAGCCTCTTGTAAGCATTAAGGTTGGTTAAAGATTAAATTTGTAATCCTCTTCTGCGAGGATATTAATGATTTTTTTCAGGAGATGCTTACAAGTGAAAATCTGAGCTCAGACAGTTGGCTATTGAAGGTGGAACCTCAGTTTTGAGGGATGAGAGTCATCTCCAGGTGGAGACCATGCAGACGTAATCTTCAGAGGACGTCACAGACATGCTACTTACATTTCACCATGAGCTCGTGTTAGTTCTTCCCTGCTGCCCTTTGCTCCCGCAGATTCCCTCTAAATGGCCATGATGTCAACTCCGAGGACTAGAAGAACTTTGCAGAGAGTTCTGAGCCATGTGTGAAGATGGAAAAGCACTATAATTCCATGTCCTCTTGCAACTATTCAGGTAGGATGAGTACTGACTGGTTAAAGGAAAGTGAAATCTGGGGAGTGGGCTGTAACTGTAAAGGCCACATACTTGGACTTCTCTGAAAACTAAAACTCCTTTGAATATTACTCAGCCATCAATAAGAATGAAATAATGCAGTCTGTGGCAACATGGACGGACCTAGATTGTCACACTGAGTGAAGTCAGACAGAGAAGGAGAAATATCCTATGACATCCCTCATATATGGAATCTAAAAAGAAAGGATACGAATGAACTTATATTTGAAACATAAACAGACACGCAGACTTAGAGAGTAAACGTATGGTTGCCAGGGGAAAGGATGAGGGGAAAGAATAGTTAGGGAGTTTGGAGTAGACATGTACATGCTGTTGTATTTAAAGCGAATAACCAACAAGGACCTACTGTATAGTGCAGGAACGCTGCTCAATTGTTATGCACCAGCCTGGATGAGAGGGGAGTTTGGGGGAGAATGGATACATACACGCATATATATACACATGGCTGAGTCCCTTTGCTGTTCACCTGAAACTGTCACAATATTGATAATCGGCTAAAACCCAATACAAAATTAAAAGTTAGAAACACCTAAGACTCCTTTTGCAGGTTGGAGGAATTAAAAAAAAAAAACCAGTTAAATAGATGAATATCATTTCTGTCATGTACCAACACTCCATCCTACTGGAAAAAGAAAGTGAAAGTGTTAGTTGCGATCGTGTGGACTGTAGCCCACCAGGCTCCTCTGTCCATGGAATTCACCAGGCAAGAATACTGAAGTGGGTTGCCATTCTCTTCTCCAGGGGATCTTCCCAACCCAGGGATTGAACCCAGGTCTCCCTCATTGCAGGCAGATTCTTTATAGTCTGAGCCACCAGGAAGACTACCAGTAAGCCATGTGTGTTTATCACTAAGGTCCACTTCATTGATTTAGTGCATAAATTGTGGAGATTTTGTTTCTGTGAGATGCATCTCACAGACTTCATGCTCTATCATACGATGGGGGAAGCAATAAGCATTTGGTCTCTCTTTTCTCCAGAGACTGTTGGAAGACTTTGTATGGACATAAAGCTTCCTGGAAAGAGGCAGCTACATCACCCCTCACCTGCACCCCAGCTTGGCTGTATCAGAGGATGACTGTCCCTAGAGAAGGGGATGGGGTGTGAGGTCCCAAGGGTTCCATTATTGGCCTTGCATCCTGGCCACCTCAGACAAACCCCCACCACCTGAGCCTCAGTCCTCATCCATGAAAGAAATGAACATGGTGAAATCTCTTCTCCTTATTTCAGAGAAATGTTATAAGAGCAAATGAGAGAACGGGGTCAAAAACCTTTTGTAAATTTTAACCTGCTTTGCAGATATCTGCCGCTTCTAGAATCCTATTAACACAAGGTTTCACAACTTTAGTACTGTTGATATTTTGGGTCAAATCATTCTGTTTGGGGGAAAGACAGCTGTCCTGTGCATTCAGTTCATTTCAGCTCAGTTGTGTCGGACTTTTTGCAGCCCCATGGCCTGCAGCACACCAGGCTTCCCTGTCCTGTGCATTACAGGATTTTAAACACCATCCCTGTCTTCAACTCACTAGATGCCAGTAATAGGCTTCCCTCCATATACACTCATCCACCCAGTCTTGACCCCTCCAAAAGTGTCTCTGGACATTCTCAAATATTTCCTGGTGGGCAAAATACCTCCATCAATTAAGTATGACCTTGGATAAATTTTTTAAGCTCTTTGAGCCTTAGTTTCCTCATCTGTGATATATGAATAATAATAATCACACCAACCTCATATGTATTATTTTATCCTCACTGTGAGGATTAAATGAGATGATGCACAAAATACAGTCAACAGTGTGTATGGTATACACAATACATGATCAGGAAATATTTGCTTTTATTTGAAGATAGTATCTCTAGTGTAAAGCTGTCCACATAGAAACACAAGCTGGGGAAGTGACTTTTCTTGGCCCCTAACCCTGCATTATACTCTATGCAGTGTGCACACAGACTTCCTACACCATGTCCCAAATATGTTCCAATGAGTAATTGTCAGGAAAACAAGATTAGGCTCGGGGGGTGGGGATGGGGGGCAGATACCAAATGCAGGCTTCCCTGGTGGCTCAGATGGTAAAGAGCTCACCTGCAATGCAGGAGACCCAGGTTCAATCCCTGGGCCAGAAAGATCCCGTGGAGAAGGGAATGGCAACCCTCGGCAGTATTCTTTCCTGGAGATCCCATGAATAGATGGAGCCTGGCGGCTATAGTCCATACGGTGGCAAAAAGTCAGACGCAACTGAGTGACTGACACACACACGCACTAAATACAGCGGTGAGACAAGTTCGGGAAAGTCAATGGTTTCCTTTTGCTGTATCAGATTTCTTAGAGCTATTAAGACACAAATAGGCAAGTGTCCAAATATTTGGTTCACCATGCAGACTTGTCCACACTGATGGGCCTGTTCTCTTGGGCACCAAAGGCACCTTGATAAAGGATGTATTATGCTAAATGTGGAAGAGGGCGAGGTTTGCTATTCTTTAAACTAACAAATCAAAGAGGATTGGAACCCTACTAATGGAAAGAGAGTCATGCAAAATGAGCTAAATTGCCCACATTTAGCCTGAGGGAAAAACTGAGACCCATAGCTTTTGGAGTAGTATTCTGCTCTATCAAGAGGATATTTATTAATATACATATATATATATTTATCTTTCTAACTATTAAACCTTTTTTCAGTGCAGAAATAGAGATGCAGACATAAAGAATGGACATGTGGAAACTGGGGGAAGGGGAAGGTGGGAAGAACTGGGAGATTTGGATTGACGTATATATACCACCATGCATAAAATACGGCCCTAGTGGTACTAGGTACTTTACTAAGCTGCTGTAAAGCACAGGGAGCTCAACTCGGTGCTGTGTTGACCTAGAAGGGTGGGATACGAGCAGGAGGGAGGCTAAAGAAGGAGGGCAATGTATGTGGACAAAGAGCTGATTCACTTCTTTGTACAGCAAAAGTGAACACAATCTTGTGAAGCAATTATAAAGTAACAAATAGAAGAGAGGATATTCATGTAGGCACATGTAATGCAAAAACTTGATTATAGATTTGAAACAAATACATATAATGTATGATGTATGTACACACAGATGTACACATACACGTAAGTTCAGTTGCTCAGTCGTGTCCGACTCTTTGCGACTCCATGAATCGCAGCACGCCAGGCCTCCCTGTCCATCACCAACTCCCGGAGTTCACTCAAACTCATGTCCATAGAGTCCAGCCATCTCATCCTCTGTCGTCCCCTTCTCTTCCTGCCCCAGTCCCTCCCAGCATCAGAGTCTTTTCTAATGAGTCAACTCTTCCCATGAGGTAGCCAAAGTACTGGAGTTTCAGCTTTAGCATCAGTCCTTCCAAAGAACACCCAGGGCTAATCTCCTTTAGGATGGACTGGTTGGATCTCCTTGCAGTCCAAGGGACTCTCGAGAGTCTTCTCCAACACCACGGTTCAAAAGCATCAATTCTTCGGTGCTCAGCTTTCTTCACAGTCCAACTCTCACATCCATACATGACCTCTGGAAAAACCATAGCCTTGACTAGACAGACCTTTGTTGGCAAAGTTATGTCTCTGCTTTTGAATATGCTGTCTAGGTTGGTCATAACTTTCCTTCCAACACATAGTTTCCTGACGATGAAAGGGTAGTTTTCATTTTCTGTTGGCTTTTTCCCCCCGATGTCTCATGTGACATCAATGAGCATTTTATTTGTTTTCTCCTGTGTGACTTGGGACCTTTTTACTAATTTGATGAAATTCCACATGATCTCAGGATGGTCCATGGAAGTAGAGCAGTGAAGTAGTTGATAGAACTGTTGGAGAAAGAAACTCCCTTTGTGTTAATATCGGCTCCCGCTTCCTTGCAGAGTTACATTTTATGCTGTGCTGTCTACCAGGAAAGCCTGATCCCATCACCTCAATTCTAAACTGGAATGGAATGTTAAGATAACTGGCTCAGGGACCGTCCCAGGGAATTGCTCAGAGAGGCTTGGGGGCTGGCCAGAAGGGAATTGAACCCTGGTGAACTCTCCCAGAGCCCTGGGGTTATCACAGCCTCCTAGTGACAGTTGCCTCAAGTCAGAACCCAGCGTCCTTCATAATTGATTTTTCTCTAGTTAGAAAACTTGCCATTCTTGCACTAAGTTTTTCCCCCATGCAACTTGTGTGTCTTTTTAGCTGGAAGTGGAAGCTACTGGGAGATGTGATGATCTAGAAAAAGACAACTGCATACCATGGTTGTCCTTCCAAGCATCATTTAAATGCTCTGTCTTATTACAGTGCCTGTACCTGGGGACAGTGTCACACTTTTGTGGCAAAGTAGTTACAGCTGCGATGGCACTTCCATTATAAACCCCTGTCTTCAGGTGCTCATGACAGCCTTGGGGGAAAATCACTCTTTGGGCTGAAATTTCTCATATCCGTTCTCACCTCCGAGGTGAAATTCTTGTTTTAAAGTCTGGTAGAAAGCTCTGTATCTGTGACTATGTAAGGCCTCTCAAAGGATCCTGGGAGTGGGGCTGAGGGTAGGCATTAGCCATCAGGAGAGTGAGATTTGGGAAATTCGGAGTCCTCATCTGCGTTCTATTTGGGAGTCAGGGCCCCAGGACCACTTCACGGATTCTGCCCTGGAGTGATACGAGGTGATTTAGCAAGTGAAATTTACTTCTCTGATTCCTGGGTGTTGGAGCGAGTGTGTCCATTCTAGAAGCAGGAGGGTAAAGGAATTCTGCAGGGAACCTTAGATTCACTTCTCTCACATCTGTCTAGGCACCCTATGTCAAAGTGGACACGAGTCTATTGGCAGTGATCTAACCCCACCATCATCCGTGCTATTGTTCAAATGGCTTTCTCAGCCTGGAATTCCCTTTCTGCCCTATTCTATCAAAGCCCCAATCTTCCCATAAAATCCAGCTCATAGGGCACCTTCTCTGAGCCCCCTATGCCACCTGTTGTATCCGTGAAACCCTTCTTGTGCTGTATATTTCCAGCATGCTATTTTTACTGTATAATAATTGCTTTGTGACATTGTGTTAGTTTCTACTGTACAGTGAAGTGAATCAGTTACACGTGTACATATATCCCCTCCCTTGTGGACCTCCCATCCCCCACCATCCCGCTCCTCTAGGTCATCACAGAGCACTGAGCTGAACTTCCTGAGCTGTATAGCAGGTTCTTGCTTCAGGATTTTCTACCTCTACCGGAGTCTTTCTCATAATTTCTGCTGCTCCTCTCTTTCAATACGTCACAAACTTCCTGGGGGTAAAGGACTTGAACTTTTGTAAACAACATAACAGCAGTATTTCCTATTAGATACTCAACAAGTGTTTGTTAGATCAGTTCATTATCACCACTTATGCAGCAAACTGTGGAAAATTCTTCAAGAGATAGTAGTATCAGGCCACTTGACCTGCCTCCTGAGAAATCTATATGCAGGTCAAGAAGCAACAGTTAGAACAGGACATGGAACAACGGACTGGTTCCAAATCGGGAACTGCTTATTTAACTTCTATGCAGAGTACGTCATGAGAAATGCTGGACTGGATGAAGCACAAGCCGGAATCAAGATTGCCAGAAGAAATAACAATAACCTCAGATATGCAGATGACACCACCCTTATGGCAGAAAGTGAAGAAGAACTAAAGAGCCTCTTGATGAAAGTGAAAGAGGAGAGTGAAAAAGTTGGCTTAAAACTCAGCATTCAGAAAACTAAGATCATGCCATCTGGTCCCATTACTTCATGGGAAATAGATGGGGAAACAATGGAAACAGTGAGAGACTTTTTTGTGGGGGGGGGGGGGGCGTCCAAAATCATTGTAGATTGTGATTGCAGCCATGAAATTAAAAGACACTCCTTGGAAGAAAAGCTATGACCAACCTAGATAGCATGTTAAAAAGCAGAGACATTACTTTGCCAACAAAGGTCCATCTAGTCAAAGCTATGGTTTTTCCAGTAATCATGTATGGATGTGAGAGTTGGACTATAAAGAAAGCTGAATGCTGAAGAATTGATGCTTTTGAACTGTGGCATTGGAGGAGACTAAGAGATCCAACCAGTCAGTCCTAAAGGAGATCAGTGCTGAATATTCAATGGCATGACTGATGTTGAAGCTGAAATTCCAATACTTTGGCCACCTGATGTGAAGAACTGAGTCATTGGGAAAGACCCTGATGCTGGGAAAGATTGAAGACAGGAGGAAAAGGGGACGACAGAGGATGAGATGGTTGGATGGCCTCATCGACTCGATGCAGATGGGTTTGAACAAGCTCTGGTAGTGACAAGGAAGCCTGGTGTGCTGCAGTCCACGGGGTTGCAAAGAGTCTGTCACAAATGAGCAACAGAACTGAACTCATGCAACAGTAGCCATATTCTAACAGTCTTCAAAGTGATAGCACTCTTGGAGACGTTGAACTCCCAAACCTAAATAGATATGACTCTTGTCCTTGGCAAGCATGTGATTTGGGCTGTGCAGCAAGAAGGAAGGGGAAAAAAAATGAAAAGAAATAGTTATAAGACAAAGCTGGATTAGAACCATGGTGTGCCCAGAGTAGAGTTTTAGCATCAGAACATTGATGGACAATGCCTTTGTGAATGGAGGGTGTGGGATGGATATATGGTTGGGGGAAGGATCTAGGCTGGGGAGGTCTGTTTGGATCCACTTCACTAAGTCATGGAAAGCTTCCCTGGTGGTTCAGTTGGTAAAAAATTTGTCTGCAAGGCTGGAGACTGCCTGCAATGCAGGAGATGCAGGTCCGATGCCTAGATCAGGAGGATCCTCTGAAGAAGAAAATGGCAACCCACTCCAGTATTCTTGCCTGGGAAGTCCTGTGGACAGAGGAGCCTGGCAGGCTACAGTCCATGGAGTCATAAGTACTGGACACAACTTAGTGACTAAACCGCAAAGTCATGAAAAGCTTTATAAGATGCTATCAGTAGAGGTTAATCCAAAGCATTTTCTAGGATGGTTTTCAAAATGGTTCAGGAAATAAATCAACTTGCTTTTACACCTCCAGCAAATGTTAGTCTTTTTAACAATACACCTCAGGAGGGCTCACAGTCTTCCTTAAATGGACCCCCACCAGACTCATGTAAGATTGTTGAAAAGCCAAGGTAACTTTAAATACAAAGTGTGTCTCAAAGTGAGGTTTGAAGTATCCTCCATCCCCCATTTTTAGCATCTCTGTTATTCAAGTCTCACCAGCAATTGATTGCTGGTGTTTTGTCTCCTCGTGTCTCTGTTGTATTGAATTTGAGGTCTGTTCTGCCAGGGAGACCCAGCCTGACGGGGAGGATGTGGAAAGTGATCAGAGCCAGCACTTGCTCCTTAATTCCGCCTGCTGTGTTTCTCCCCGAATGACACCAGGAACCAGTGCGCAAACGAGCCACTGTGAGTCCTTGTCTTTGTGCGGCGGCTGCGTTTGCCACCTTATTACTGAACAAGCTATCTTTTTGGATAGAATGCCCCTCCGGTCAATTTTCAAATGGATTTGGATGTTGGAAGATCTTCTCAGCTTCTGTGATTAAATCCAACTCAGGATTTAAAAGCAGGCATTCTGCACATTTGGGATAATTAACTAAAGCTTATCCCACTTTATCCCAAATCTCTGTTGACCTATTTTAGGTGTAATGTTTCAAGAGTTGCGATCCAAAGATGGAAACAGTCAGTCAGCAGCCTCTTGCCACTCCCTCCCATTCCTTCTTCTCTCCCCAGTCCCCCATGTTTTCAACTTTCATGCCTAACTATCCCCCTGGAAGTTAAATTGAGTTCAGCACTCTTTTTTTAGAAAGCTCACCAGATGCAAACTTGGCACAAGGTTCGAGTAGAGAGCACTGAGACCCAGGGAGTCAAACGGGTCGGCTCACCTTGAAAGCTCTGAATGCTCCCATCACATGACCTTGAGTATGTTAGCTGTGCATACTCAGTGCGCTACAAGACTGTTCCTTTCTCCAGGCTGCTAATCACTACCACCCCGAAAGCTCCCTCTCTCCTCCTTCCTCTGGCTTTGACCACCTCTCTCTCTCTCTCTCTCTCTCTCTCTCTCACCCTGCATCTAACACCTGTGCAGAGTTGAGGAGGTAAAAGGCAAAGAAGTAACAAAGAAACCCAGCAGAAGTGTCTGAGCCCTCACATAAGACACACTCTTTCACTATGCACTCTATTCTACTCTTAACTAGAAGGAAAAAAAGAAAACAAACAAGCAAATGACCCTGCTAATTGTACAGTTACAAAATAAGGTGAAATGACATTTAAGCGGGCATGGAGAGTTGTTCTTTACATGAAAAGTTTTCCCATTGTACAGCAAGCACCCTTTCTTTTCCTTCCTTTCTACTTTTCTGACCTCTGCCGTTATCTCTAGATTTATCAGCAATACTAGATGGCTTTTTCACATCAGTAAGCACCATCCAAAATATAACAATCAGAAAGAATCAGAGAAAATAAATCAATGTCCACAAACAACCGACCAATTTTGGCAAGTACAATTTATTCATAAAAGCTACAGTTCACTGGGGATTCTCTTGTCTTGCATCCACAATGCCCTTGATTCAGATGCCAGCATGGTGAGCGCCAGGTGGCAGCCAAGATGGGAAGACGAGCATTGTTCCATCCTCGCTGCTTTGTTCTCTTAATGCCTCTGGTCTCCTTTTTAATCTCAGAGGCACATTTCATTCTAGGAATTCTATAGAATTGTTATCCTAACTAATTGAAGGTAGAAATTAAAGTTGAAGAGGCCTTGGGTTTTTCGGTGTGGGGAGAGTGGTGCAGGGAAGGGTTTATTAAAAGGAGGGTTGCTGGTCCTGTTGAGAGGCTCACTGCTCCGAGAATTTCCGATGCACCCTCCTGATCATGCGTATCATTGCCCCTCAGAGGTCAACATCATTCACCAGCAGAAACTATCTTAGCAGAAAGGCTGCCATATTTCAGTTCTATATTCTGTCTGGATTAATCGCATGTTTTTCCCAAAAGGGACTCTATGTTTCCCAGCCAACACTACAGATATTTTGTGTCAGATCTCCTTTTACTTTCTTACACTCACTTTCTTAAGGATTTTGTGTCCTCTCTTTTTGGAAGTCTGCTTACGTCTGGATTCTGAAGGGGAGGCTGTATACCTTACATTTCAGTTAGGGATCTGAGGAAGGTCAACAGGAGAAAAATGGGGAGAATGATGGAGAGATTTCCAACCAGCCAGAACTGTGGATGGGAGACACGGGTGGAAAATATACAAGAAAAGCATTCTTTGACCTGTAAACAAGGGCTCCTAGCCCTGAAAACACAGAGTAAATTGTTCTGCTGACAATAATTAATTAGCAATAATAGTTTGCACTCCTAGCTCAGCTTTCATCTGACAACCTCAAAGCACTTCACAAACTGCACTTAATTAGGGCTCTGGCTCCCTGCAGAAGGTGAGCAAGTATTAACTGCACCCTTCATCCTGCGAGGACACAGGTTCAGCGGCCCATCCAGTGGCTGGTTGCTCTGTCCAGTGGGGAAGAAAGGAGCCCTTAGTCAGTTTGCCAGGGTCCATGTCTGTGTCACCGAAGTGGTGGGCAGTGACCTGCCTGGGCAACCGGTGGGTACTGTTGCTGATCAGTTGCCAACCTGGCACAGTCGTGCTGTGAGTATAGCCCACTGGTCCTGTCCTCACCTGGGCTGACTAGCTGGCTCGCAGCCTCTTACCAGATCACAGTGTGGAAAATCTCAGCTTCCTGTTCCCGAAGCAAGCTGGGAGGTGAACTTGCCTGCACAGACAGTATTTAATTTGTGATGGCTTGATGAGGTTAGTCACCTTGCTTGTCGCCACTGTGTTCTCCCTGCCTGCCGTGTGTTCGCCAGACTCACTTTCTGCCGGTGCCTTGTCATGAGGGCGGATGGGGAGGGAAGGGAGAGGAAAGGAGGGGAGATGCTCCTGGGACGGGGGTGCGGGGTACGCTGCCACTGCCCTTTTCTGCCCATCCTCCTGTTGGCCCTGGGCTGGCAGCTGCTGCTGCCTGCTCCCCCACCCCCGGGCCCCCCAGATGGAAGGAGGGAAGATTAACTCTCCCTGCATCTCCTGCCAGGGCTGTGTGGTGGATTAGGTTGGCAGACAGACCCAGATAGCTTCATCTTTGGGAGCTGGAAGATTTCTCAAGGTCATTCTGCAATACACATATGTTTCTGAGTTGCTCTGGGAAGCCAACTGCTAGGTCCACTCAGATCCTGGGTTTTTTACTTATGAGAGGGATTCCTAAGCTCTGCTAGCACTGGCATTGTTTTTCATGTCAAACATTTTGCAGAACACACCCCGTGCAAATTTCCCCACAATGAAACATTAAGGTATTATTAGTCCTTTTAATACTTGTATTGTGGGAAATGCAAAATGACAGACAGCTATTGTAAAATTTGATAATGATCTTGTACAAATACACATTTTATTTATGACAATATAAAATACTCTGGAAAATAAGTGTGGATGTTTTTGCAAAGCACTGATTTTTTTTAATTTTTTATGCAAAAAATAAAAAAACACTTAATGCACACTCAAATTTGAAACTGCTTACAATAACTATATCCTTCAAGGGCCCTTGGCATGTAGGTTGGAAACTTTTGATTTATAATATAAAGCAAATAAAAATTGGAGATGACTAACCCTGTGAGAATTCTCAGAAATGGACCTAACACTTTCTGGATGATTGGACTATTTGGCTGAATATTTATGCCAAGGGAGGACCATTTGGGGGAATGCCTTGAATCCTCAGAAACATCTCTTTCATGAGTTTCTTCTACCTTTCATGCATCCTGGATTTCTCTTTAGTGTCTTTTTTCCCCACTGGAGATATCAAAGCATTTTTTTTTTTAATTGACTACAGTGAGGATTACAAAAGTTATACAAAACAGAACCATGGTGGATCTGCAGTGTATCAGAGAGGCTCTAAATTATTATTTGAATTCTTTTTCTTTTTCTGCATTATCAAGTTCTAGAAGACCAACAAAGAGAGCTAAGGAGGATCCAGGGCTCAGCGAAATTATTGAAAGGAGAACAGATTGTTGTAGCTTGATGCCATCATGGCAAGCATTTATCGAGCTCCTACTTTGTCAGCATGTCCACAGAGATAAAATGACAAGGCATATGAACAAGGTGTATGCCACCGCATATGTTGTTGTTTTCTGCACAACAGTAGGGAAGGGTAGCTACCTTTCTTCCCATTGTTGAGAAAACACAGTTCCTGTGTGGTATGACGTGCTCAAGGTCACATGTGGGAAATGGCAGAGCTAGACTCAGGGGCAGGTTTAATTCAGGATGAGATGCTCAGGTTGTGGCTGAGCGCACCTCTTCTGGCAGGGGCTCCCTTGTTCCTACGTGTCACTTGAAAAGCAACTTGCTTCACAGCCGTGAGGGCTCACACTGCTGGTGCCACTTTTGGTAGATGGCTGGCTGCCCCACGTGCACCGGGATGGGAATCACTGGGGGTTCTGCTACCCAAGGAAAGAGGTGATGGAGAGTCTTCCCTTATGGAGCGTTTTCCCAGATGTGGCAACTTGTAGAATCAGAGATACTAGTATCAGCTTTAAAGGAAAATCTGTGACCTCAGAGCCAAGTTTGAGGCCGAGATACACCAGTGTTTGACTTTTCACAGGATGCCTGACTTCCCTAGACTTCAGTTCTCCATTCTATAAGCTGATGACTCATTCACTCGCTAGGAAATTGTTTGAGTCTCGATCATTGATCTAGCCCTGTGTTGGGTGGCTGTTCTCTGCCTTATAGGAACTCAATCCAGTGGTAGATGAATTAAAATGGAATGATAATTCACTGAAACATGTGGAATAATACAGACTGAAAAACTTATGGATGCCTAATGAAATCAAGGAAGGTGTCGCAGAAAAGGTGACATTTGAATCCAATTTTGAAGACATATAAGGCTTCCCTGATAGCTCAGTTGGCAAAGAATCCACCTGCAATGCAGGAGACCCTGGTTTGATTCCTGGGTAGGGGAGATCTGCAGGAGAAGGGAAAGGCTACCCACTCCAGTATTCTTGGGCTTCCCTTGTGGCTCAGCTGGTAAAGAATCTGCTTGCAATGCGGGAGACCTGGGTTTAATCCCTGGGTTGGGAAGATCCCCTGGAGAAGGGAAAGGCTCCGCACTCCAGTATTTTTGCCTGGAGAATTCCATGGACTGTATACATAGACCATGGGGTTGCAATGAGTTGGACACGACTGAGTGATTTCACTTTGAATTGATCAGATGAGTTCAATTCATTTTAATTGGGATGTGCGTGTATGTGTGTATTTGTATGTGTGTGTGTCTCTATTATGTGCCTGTGCTAGGTTTTGGGTGAACAACTGTAAATAAGACAAATACCCCATTTCTAAGATGTTTAGTCTGATTAGGGAATGAGGTCACTCAGCGTGGAGCATTAAAATCTGCACTGAGCGTGCACAGGAGCACCTCCGACTCACCTAGGGCAGGAGGAGAATTTTAAGTAGAGGAAATGGCTGTGTTGAGGCGATGGAGGGCGAATGAGCCCCACAGGCAGCAGTGCTGTGCTGATGGATGAGATGTAGATGATAAGGCCGGAGAACCTCCTAAGGGGTGGCTGGTAAAGGGTTACCCATGCTTAGTTAGAATTTTACCTCGATGTGATGGAGGACTTCAATCGAGGGAGCAGACTAAAGGAGAGCTTTTGGTGGGAAGAAGGAGGAATTTCTTCTGAAACTGGAAATAATAGCCCAAAGGAGAGAGTATGGGAGTAGGACACCCATATGGGAAGTTCTTGCAGTGGGAGCAATAGGTGGATTGGCAGATTGAAAATAGCTGATGCAGGAAATGGTCCTGAATTAGAAGATGCAATTCACAGATTGATGAGGTTTTGGGGTAAAAGAAGGACTCAGGGGAAAGGGCAGGATGAGAATGGTATCTAGTTTTCCAAAGAAGAGAAGGCCTTATGGAGAAGTCTTGAGTTCCCATCTGGATGTATTCAGTGAGGTGCTTTTTGCTCAGGCGGAGGTGTCCACTTGGTCAGGTGGGGATTCGTGGTCAGATCTCCAGAGAAAGGTAGGAGCTGGAGGTTTGGATTTGGTCAACATGATGATGTGGGTGTACCTGTGGTGATGAGAAGGATGAGAGCAAAGGACCAATGATACCAGAGAAGGAGAAGTCTGGGAGTTGCACTAGAGTGGATTCGCTCTTAGGAGACCAGAGAGCTTTGAGGAAGATCAAGAATGACTAAGATCCTGGAGGTTAACATAGGATGGGCAGTGAGCTACAGAAGGGGATGGAAATGGAAGATGAACCATTGAAGGGCCACTGCTGGGCTCGCAGAGCACTAGCGTCTCCTTTATGCATGTCACGAGGCAGTTCCATGGGCCGAGGAGCCACCACATGTGAAAACAATAGCCTATGAAATGCTGGACAAAGGTCAATTATGTGCTCGCTGCCTGCATCTCTTCTCCTTCCCCTTCTCCAGTGTCACACACTCCTGAACACTATTTGCAGCTGCCAGCCCCTTCTAGAGAACAAAGCCACCTATATTGCTAATCCACCTCTTCCTATGCTGCTGCTGATCTTTATTTCTTTGTTTGTGCTGTTCGCTCTTCCAAGAAAGCCTTGCCAACATCAGCTTGTATCTTATTAACCCCTGAAGATTTTTTGGGGCTGATTTTTAGCACCTCCTCCAGGAAGCCTTTGCTGATTCTTGGCAGTGGAAACCACTTCCTCATTCTCTTCCACTAGGTACACAAGGCTGGGTAAAATGTCCCTTCTCTGGTCTTCCCTGACATCCAGTGCCTCTCAGTATCATACATTCTCGTTCACCATTCACTGTCTGTGTGTGGGTGCATGCTCAGTCATGTCCAACTCTTTGTGACCGTAGCCCGCCAGCCTCCTCTGTCCATAGGATTTTCCAGGCAAGCGTACCGGAGTGGGTTGCCATTTCCTACTCCAGGAGATCTTCCCCACCCAGGGATCAAACTCGCATTTCTGTGTCTCTTGCCTTGGCAGGAGGATTCTTTACCATTGTAACACCTTGTGCAACATATTCATTTAATGTCCATCATCTATGTTCTCTTTATCAGTAACATCTGTAACCTATTGCTCTCAGAGTCCCCACAGTCTAGCTCAATGCCTGACACTTACTAGATCCTCCCTGAAGAGTTGTTGAACATGAATAAGCAAATAAAATGCAGACACCCAGGTGTTGTTTTCCTTTTCTTGAAGCCAGAGCACTCAACCTCTGAAGAACAGCCCTCGACCACTCACCTAAGAAGCAAAGCATTTGGTGGGTAGCTGTGACCAGACTGGCTGGCAGCGCTAATGAAAACATTCAGCCCACGCATATGTAAATCCAGAAATAGCATGCCAGGGAAGCTAACTCCTGATCCGAACTCATCCCCAGAGCTTTTCCTGAACCCAGCTGTTTACAAGCAATCTGCAGCATGGGCACTTGATAAAATTATTTCTGTTTGGTAAGTGTGGGTGGGCAGGCAGGCGTGTGAAACCAGGACAATCAAGGGGCAGGAGCTGATGGGAAGTTGAATCTCAGAAGCTTTGGGAATGAAAGCACCCTGAAAAAAAATCCCTAGGGACCTCATCAAGTCTGGGGTTAGAGAGCATGAAAAGAGGAAGGCGTATCTGATTGTTACACTCTCCTTAGACTCGCAGACTTTAACGTTCAGTGCAGCATCAAGTCACAAATACACATTCCTAGACACAAACCTGAGACAAAGTCTCTTGCAGCCCTTCGCCTTCGGAGCTGGTATGTAACCCCTTCCAGTCACCAGATTCAAAACAGAGCAAGCCTGGAAGTTTATTTGGCACAGAGGGTTGTCTTGTAACAATCTGAGATGCTATCTTCTGCGAATCTGAGAAGCACAGTGCTCGAGAGATGGACGGAGAGAGAGAGATTTGGGTCCTCGGCCAAGCTCTAAGGCAAACTGGCCACGTGATCCCCTGCCACACCCTTGGCTCCTCCCAGCCCCTGTCCCTTCACCCTTAAAATGAGTGACTTGAAACTAAGAACTCTAGAGATTCTTCTTACACCACGACTATGAAATGTGACGCTCTCAATCTACAGGTGAGAGCTGTGCTAAGTCCAAGTTCATACAGAGAGGGTGAGTCAGACCCAGACACATCTGCAGGAATGCTGTCTCCTAGGTTACGGGTTTGGACCATCCTCTTCCCTTTAAACTCAGCCCCTGGTTTGTCATGTCCATAGTACCCCCTCCCCCACCCCGTGTTGTTTACTTGGCTGAAACTCTGTTATCTTCCTTCACCAGGCCTTTGAAGAATCCTTTCTTTCTTGGTCTGGCTTTTGGCCATGTTCCTGGTCAGTTGTGAACAACTAGTCGGGCGATTGCCTGTCTTGTCATGGAGTATGTACGGAGAGGAGAGGAAAAATGAAAATCTGGTACATTTATGCCAGTACAGCCTCATGGAACCCACACAGCTCTCTGCAGCTGGACACAGACTGGGCCAGGAGAATCATCCAAAGTGCCCTCTGGATGTGCCCGTGGGGTTTTTCCATCACAGAATCAGAAGTGGGGGAGCTCCCACAGGGCTCCAGCTTCCTGCTGTCTTCAGGCTTCTTCAGTCAATGGGAACATCCTCCATTCTTTTTAGCTGCACGGGGGTGGTCAGAGTTTTCAGGGGCTGGGAAGACCAGAAATCCCTCCTGTTCCTGGAGAGAGAAGGCATGACTCGATGACCCTCTAAGAAGGGTCTTGCTTTGCATGTGCTTCTTTCTAGATTCTCAATTGCTATCATTCTAACCTCAGCCTTCATCATCTGTGTTCAAGGAAGTCAGCAGAGGATCAGCAAATAATGGGACTCCATAGGTTTTATTCAATAGCTGTAATTCATTTAACCAATATGTATTAGGTGACCACTATGTGCCCGTCATTCTGCTAGATGCCAGGAATACAAAAATGAATAAGCCTTATACTCTGGCTTTCAAGATTCTGAATCTAGTTAGAGATTCACCTTCATAAAAGCTGTATGAGGTAGGTATTATTGATCCCATTTTACAGAAGGGGACATCAAGCCAAAAAGTGATTCAATGTATGTCTTAAGGTCATCCAGCTCCTAAGTTAGAAAGTAATGATGCAGGCTGCACAAGTTGTTATATCTGGGAGGAGAAATCTGAGTGAGCGACTTATTCCAAGAATGTGCCAGAGGTCTCCATCCCACCTCTTCAAGGAAACAGTCTGGTTTGTGAATTCACCCTGCTTCCGGTGGGGGAGGGGGAAAATGATCCATTCTCCAGACCTGAAATCTCAAAACAGCTCTGCAGAGAGGAGATAACTATAAACAGGCATAGGGTGAAGTAACTCAGCAAAGGCATAATGAAGCCTACTCTCTGAGGCTATGGGGGGGAAGCCCTGCTCTGCTCACCTCTCTGATAAGTGCTCACTGATAACTACCTATTACCTCTCAGAATCACAGGCAGTAATTACTAGACAGGAATTTAGTCTGAAAGGTGAGATGAGCGAGATTGGAGCTGATTTGCTTTGCCTCTCCCTCCCGTGCTTCGTGTTGTGGACATGATGGTGTGCATCCTTTTTCATCTAAAAGATGGGATGAATTTGGGAATTCTAGGAGCCTTGTGTCCGATGGCTGGAAAGTCTCAAATACCAACATTCAGTGCTAATACTGACCTATTCCAGATGCCTTTACAAACAACCAAAGTAAGATATTAGACAAATTCAACCTAATTCCTCCACTGTTTCATTAGAACAGAGCCATTTTGAGGGTCCCAGTCCAAGACCTTCAACCCATCCTAACCCAGCCCCATGAGAAGACCCTCACCCTATCCTGGTCACCTGGTAGGGATGTTTCATTTTAATTTTTGTTTTCATTTTTTTTTTTTTTAATTGAAGTGTGGTTGATTTACAATGTTGGGTTCCTTTCTGCTGTACTGTTTCATTTCTTGATTTGGCTCTTATTGCCTGAACCTCACTGTGTTTTGTTCCATGGCTACTGCTATTTTGGGTCTGTGAAGTCATTTCTTAAGTGAGGAAGTGTAATCAGACACAGGAGCCCACACTCAGGAGCTTGAGCAGCTCCCCTGGCGAACAAGATGCACAGAGCTTATCCAGTCTCCCCGCTTTGCTTTCCAGGAGGCATCTGAGCTGATTTCAAGGGGGATATGACAGGGTAGCGTGGGATCTTTATGCTTGTCTCTGGGGCCACTTGTCAGACTTTCTGAATAGGCAGGTCAAGACCCCATGTGGCAGGAAGGTACTCTGCCAGCCTGAAGCATTAAGCCTGGAGGAGAAGGCACACTGGTTCTGAACATCTCTGTAGCTATCAGCCAGCGTGGGCTTGTGATGCTCTCAAACCTCTGCCTGGGCAGGAACTGGTTTCCCTGACCTTAAAGATTGCTCATCAACTGTCCCCACAACAGGGCATCCATTCTAACCTCAGGCCCCAGACACATAAGCAGGGCATCTCCAGCAAGCCCATGCCGGCCGCCGCCCCCCCCCCCATCCCCCCCCCCACCTCCTTCCTGCTCCTACTATAATTGGGAAAATGTTTTCCTGTCTTAGAAATGCATGGGCACAGAAGATGAATGAGGACTGAGGGCTAAACCCATGATTCCTATTCTACTCGACCCTGTTGTTTTATTTTCCACAGAAACTAAATAATGGATCTAAACTGTTTGCTGTTATTTTAAGGAGCTGCTGATGCATGATAGACATCTTCGGAAACTTCTATTTAGATTCATGATTCTGCTTCAAATACAACCATTGTCTCCCCTCTTCCCCCTCCCTTACTTTTTTTTTCCTTTTGCAAGATCTTTGCAAGGGAAAAAGGCCCTTGTGTAGCCAGGAGTTTCAGCAATGTTTTCCTTCATCTTGAAGTGGAGTCACCAGCTTTGGGCTGGGACCCTGTTGATGATGTCAGGACATGAACTTCATAGTCACCAGTCCCATCTCTAATTCCAGGGGCTCGAGTGCTCTGATAGCACCTGTTTTTCTCTTTATGCCCTGGATGCGAGAGTGCCAAGGAGAAACTTAGCTGTGATTATACAGGAATTGATGACAGAGTTAAAATTCTTATCGTTTGATTTGATTCTTAGGATTCTTGATTCTTATTACTTTGGGTTTAACTCTCAGACCATGAACATAAGGATGGAGACTCCAAAGGAAAAAAATATATATATTGAATTCATTTAAAGTCCAGTATATAATTGTTTGTGACTTTCCGGTGGCGCTAGTGGTACAGAACCCATCTGCCAATGCAAGAAATGCAAGAGATGTGGGTTCCATCCCTGGGTCAGGAAGATCCCCTGGAGGAGGAAATGGCAACCCACTCCAGTATTCTTGCCTGGAGAATCCCATGAACAGAGAAGCCTGGCAGGATATGGTCCATAGGATTGCAAAGAGTCAGACACGACTAAAATGATTTAGCAAGCATGCATATAATTCTTTACAGTTTTGGTGTTTGTAGGGAATTTAGTATTTACTCCAGCCTCATAAAGCTACTGGTGAAGAAACTGAGTGTTAAGTGTGTGCCTAGCTCAAGGTCATCTGATCAGGTAGTGACAGACCTAGTCTGGGCTCTTGATTCCTATCTCCCTGGGCTTGTGATTTTTGCAAGAAACGAAGACTTGATGGGCATATTTGGTTATTTGGATTGTGCGTGCTTCCCTGATAGCACAGTTGGTAAAGAACCCACCTGCAATGCCGGAGACCCCAGTTTGATCCCTGGGTTGGGAAGATCCCCTGGAGAAGGGAAAGGCTACCCATTCCAGTATTCTGGCCTGGAGAAGTCCATAGGGTTGCAAAGAGTCAGACACAACTGAGTGACTTTCACTTTTGATGCAGACAAGACCTTGATGTGTACCGTGTGCGCTAGACCCTAATGACTACAGTGTTTAGAAGACATGGCCGCTGCCTCCTGGTGGCTAGAAGATGAGCGGCCCCAGGGCTCACTCATGTGCCTCCTCCGCTCTCTAAAGCAGGGATTCTGAGTCAGGACCTTTTGTGTAACCATCAGAAGACATTTAAAAGAACGCACCCCTAACCACTGAATACGAATCTCTGTGGGGGAAGTCAGAGGCACCTGTATTTTGTGCTCCCTCCAGAGGAGGACTTGAGGAGGCCCACGGCTCAGAGTCCCAGCTCTACCACTGCCCGATGATTGATGGGGATGGTTACGGAAACGCATGCAGTCTGGCCAGTGGGAGGGAGGGGGTGAGAGTGAGTTTCTGCGGTCGTCGGGAGGAAGTCTCTAGGACAGAAGAAGACTGGTGTTACTCTCTTTCCTAATCTCACCTGGGAGATGACTTGCTTGATGTCTGCATGGAGGGATGTGAAACTAGGATGTCTATATAAGATATAATCCGTTCTGTCTGGTTCTGTGTCTTAGCCCTCAGGGCTTCCAGGAATAATAACATGGAATGATTGGTCACATGACACTTAGATCTATCCCCAATCATGCACCATAATGCTCTGATTCATGTCAAAAGGCAGAACCTAAGAATCCTCCCTTAGATAAGTCTGAGTTGGAGGGAGCTGGTGGTTCTCACTCAGAGACGGTCAGCATGAGTCAAAGGCTGTTTGCAGTTTCTAACCTCTAGGATGAAAGGCTCTCCCATGGAGGAAAGTGAATTTCCCCCCTAATTTGCTTCTTATCTCATTCACAGGTCAGCACTCTGCTGTTGGGAGACTCCAGTGAAGCTTCTGAACAAGTGGAATGGGGCGGGCTTCTCTCCTGGAAGCCTGATCACACTGGGGTCAGGCTCCCACTTGCAGGAACTGGGAGAAGAGGAAGCCAAAGGGAGCAGGGCAGACAAGCTTGGCTCACAGCCACTGAGGTGCATCCTCAGATGGGCTACCTGCCATCTGTGCTGTTGGTGCCTGGATCAGGGTGGCAGCAGAAGTGAGGGGGCGGGGAGGGAAACAGAAAGGGACCGCGGTGGAAGGAGGCTGGGGAAGTACCTCAAAATAGAGACTGTTTCCAACCAAGAATCAGCAGTCTGTCCTGTCTTGGTGAGTGAGGGTCTCTGGGTCTACTAGGAACAGAGGGCACGCAGGATCTGGTGCGGACTGGGTATGTTTGGTGTGATCTGGACTGTCCTCGCTGGGGTTTCCCCTGGAGGAAATGACAGTAAGAAAACAACCACAGTCTCATTTTCAGGGCCAGGTATTTTCCTATGGAATCAATGCGGGTCGCATTTGACTGCCAGGTATACACTTGCCAGGTATTGGCTTGTTTCAAATTCAGTGGAAATGCTTTCTATGGGACATTCACTCACCATGGTGCCTCAGTCCTTTTTTCCTATTCTATTACCCATCTGCTACCCAGCCCCACCCCCCGCCCCCCGCCCAAACACACTGAGTCTGACTTTTATATTATTGCTTTATCATGGGCTCTGTTGCCATCTGATCTCTCTGAGCCCTCTGCCATATCTGTGAGCCCACACAGTGACTGCTGGGGGAAGCGCTGTTAGAAATCCTCCTCCTACAGGTGGAGAAGCTGAGACTGATGGAGCTCTGATTTGCCTGACGTTTCCGAGATGTTCAGTGTCAGATGCAGGACGTAAACCTTGGACTAGCAGACTGAGCAGCATTTACTCTTTCAGCCCACATGCAATACAAACTCTGGGACTTCACTGCCCACCCCACCCCATCCCAGTGTTCCACTTTCTTTCCCCTGACCCTCTTCTATACACATGTTGTGTTAGCATCCTTGGGCCTGGAAGTACCCTAGTACATCTCTCTTCCTCCTCCTTAGGCCCAAAGCAACTCAGAAACTAAGGGGGAAGATTTGCATCTCTCCAGTAGTTAATGAAGGGCTTCCCTTGTTGCTAAGTGGTAAAGAATCCATCTTCAAATGTAGGAGACACAGGAGACGTAGGTTTGATCTCTGGGTCAGGAAGATCCCCTGGAGCAGGAAATGGGTGCCCATTCCAGTGCTCTGCCCGGACAGAGGAGCCTGGGGGGCTACAGTCCATGGGGTGGCAAACAGTTAGACATGACTGAGCATGCATGCAAGGGGGTGGGAGTAATTCGTGATATCGAGCATCTTTTCACAGACCTGTTGACCATTTTCATGTTGTCTTTGGAGAAATATCCATTCAATTTCTTGGCCTCCTTTTAAATTGAGTTCTTTGCATTTTTGCTATTGCGTTGTAGGAATTCCTCCACTTTCAAGAAACAGAATATGGTGGTTGCCTGGGGTCGGTGGGGAGAGATGGAGGTGCTGTTGAATGAGTAGAAAGTTTTAGTCATGGGAGATGAATGCATTTTAGAGATTTACCAGGCAACACTGTGCCTCGAGTTAACAATGAAATATGTTCTTAAAAATGTGTTAAGAGGGAGACCACAAGTATTTTGCCACAATAATAATAATAAACAAGGAGAAGAAGAGAATAAGAGGGGAGCAGATGGGCCTGAGAGGAAGATGATGGAATTTACACCCTGTTTCTCAGAATCTTCAGACAGGCAACAAAAACCTAGATTTGTTTGATTTGGAATCTATATACCCTCTACCCTTCTCCACCTTATTATCACAGATTAAACCAGTGCTGGTGTTTAAGAAAAATGTGTCCTGAAAGAAATAAGAGCTGCAAGTGCAGAAAGTTTAACAATAGCTAGATTTGGCATTGAGCTCTCGCAATACTGGTGTGACTATGCACACATTTTGGGGATGCTGTTAATGGTTTCAAGATCCCCCTCAGCTTTAAAATTTGCATGCATGTCCTCTTGGGAGCTCAGTTCACTGGGACCTGTGGCCACCTACGCAGGTCATCCAGCAGCAGGTAATGGGCAGTCCTGGCTGATGGAAATTGTGGCTTTGCCCTCTACTGTGCAAAAAGCTGCCAGGTCCAGATTACTTTCTGCACAAGTGTAAACCATGAGCTTGTCATCCTGACCCTTCACGCTAACGTAGCTCAGAGGTCTGACCTTCCTTACACCCATGCCAAATGTTTTCTGTGATGAAAAAAGAATGTGTGTTTACTTCCCTTGGCGAATCATTCTTCTCCCGTACTGAAGGCCAGGGGTTACCTTCTGGATGGCAGTGAAGTGTGGGAAGGCTAAGCAGCCACCGGGATGAGGCCTGCTGGGGTCTTGGGTCAGATCCAGAACAGGGCGTCACCCCCTTTTGTTGTCCTTAAGGATGGATTCATCTTGAGGGGCTCATGCACAGCAGCATTAGATAAGGCATCATTTCACAGCCGAGTCCCAGGCTCAGGGCAGATTGTCTGTTCATGTCAGGGACAAATTGTACATCACTCTGCCCCTGGTTTTCTCCTGCTCTGACTTGGATGTTGGACCACCCCTCCCGCCTCCTTGTTTGACAGTTCTTGCAGGTGAGAGTGAAAGCAGAAATTGCTGTTGTTGTTTCATGGCTAGGTTGTGTCTGACTCTTTTGCAACCCCATGGACTGTAGCTTGTTCGGTTCCTCTGTCCATAGAATTCTCAAGGCAAAAATACTGGAGTGGGTTGCCGTTTCCTTCTCCAGGGGATCTTCACGACCAGGGCTCAAATCCCCGTCACTGGCATTGTCAGGCGAATTCTTTACCACGGAGCCACTGAGGAAGCCCCGAAGGAGCAAGAGGCCCCTCAAATACTGGAGGAGGAGATAAGATGGCTTTCCTGGTGTTCCAGCATCTTCCTGCCGCCCCCAGGCGTGTCTCATGACTCCTTTGGGGAACTGACTGGGCCCAGCCGAGGGGCTCAGCCAGGGTGTGGCCTGTGAGGCACATGAAAGGACGGCGTTTTCTCGACAGGATGTGAGAGGAGAAACCAGGAACCAGAAACTGTGGCACCAAGGAGCTGACCTGAAGACGGAGTGGGTTTGGAAGTAAGTCCAGTCAAGAATAAAAATGCGTGTTCATCTGGGAACCGGAAGCGGAAATGAATTCTGATTGGACAGAGGGGTGCTTGCGCAGCAGATAATGGATGAATGAGAGCCTGTAGAGCCTCACCTGAGATCTAATTGCGGCACAGTTCCGCCTTGGCTCCCGTTAGTGTAACTTGGTTCCCACTCCTTCCCTTACGAAGCCCCTCCCTCAGCTCCAGCGACACAGACACCTTTCAACCTTACAGCCTCTCACCCCCAGCCCTGCCAGTTCTTCGCATCCTCTCTTCTCTCTTCCTGGAACATTCTAAACCCAGCCTCATGACTTGGCTACTCATCGTCTTCATTTCAGCCACTGGGCTAACTGTCACTTCCTCTAGAAGCTTCCCTGACCACCATCCCCTCCTCAGTTTTAGTTAGCTGTGTCCTTCTTGTGCCCTGATAACTCCTATACCTTTTCTGTCCCAGAGTTGTCAGGTCTCTCTTTTTAAAAAAATTTATTTTATTGCACAAAGATTGAAAAGCAGTGTTATGTCAATCTCTGCTGTACACTGAAGTGTTATATATCTGTATACATTCAGTTATACATCTAGATGCATTCTTTTCCATTATGGTTTATCATAGGATATTCATATCATAGCTTGTCAGGCCTCTTTACAACTGTTTTATTAATTCTTATTGGAGTCGGGAAGATCCCCCTGGAGAAGGAAATGGCAACCCATCTCAGTGTTCTTGCCTGGGAAATCCCATGAACAGAGGAGCCTGGTGGGCTACAGTCCACGGGGTTGAAAAAAGTAGGGCACGACTGAGTGGCTAGCACTTATACATTGTATCAAATACTGTTTATTCACTGTTATTCTCCAGCAGTAGACTGTAAGGAACAGGAAAGCAAGAGGCCATGTCTGTATTGATTCTAGCCCCTCCAGTACCTAGACTGGTACTTGCCACCAGAAAATTACGAACACATTTTTATTTCTTCTTCTGAGGTACTTTCTTTCCCCTGCCCCAGAGAGCATGCCAAACATGGTTTTGGACAAGATAGATCAACTTTATCACTATCCATGATCCCTCTATTGTCCGAAGGAGTTAGTCTTGTCTCCTCCTCAGTCCAGAAGATCCTTGAGGCAGAAGCTGTGTGTTCTGTTCATCTCTCTCTCTCTCCCTCCAGAGGCTACTTCCTTCTGCAAAGTCCGGCAGAGCGCTGAACTTAACACTAGATGCTCAATAAAAAGTGGTAATTGATTGCAGTGCTTGACTATTAGAAAGAAGGTATTACCTCTGCTTTAAGGGATAAAACAATTTGCTTCAAACTTGTCTGAGTGTTTGGAATCAGACAAGAGTCCTCTTTAAAACAGGAAAATAGGACTTTAATAGGTCTTATTAGAAAATAAAGAGGGTCTCGCTCTCTTTCTTTCCTACAGAAGATGAAGCAGGAGTTTTGTTCGGTTGGAAATGCTGTCTGGAGCAAACAACCCTCGGGACTTGAGTGGGATGATTTGGCCACTGGAGGGCCCTTACATTTTTTCCATGGAATGCAATTGAAACCTATTCAGAGTGACTAAGTAATTAATGCCACGTTTTACCAAGTGTGCTCCCCAGTTCCTCTCACAACTTTCTGAAAATGCAGAATTTCAAGAAGAGCAGACTTAATTTACTGTGTGTTTTGCTTCTTCAACAAAAACATGAGGTGAATAATTTCCCCACATCATGGCTTTACATTTCCCCATAAATAGGGCATCTGTTAACATGGATTATTATGTATGCAATGCTAAAGTGATTAGGCTCAAACACTCACCCCCAAAGCTAACTTTTTAAAAGGAATGACTCATTAAAAAATGAAAATGAGAATCAAGGGAGAAAAAGATATTAAGGGGTAAGCCTGAGAGGGTGAGAAGTTAGGAAGAAGTGTGAAATTTTGGAGTCAGAGGATGAATACCAATTGTTTAGCAGCATTTATCATGAGCCTACTACGTGTTAAGCACTGAGTAAGCTAGTAGGCATACAAATAGGAGCTAATGACAGTAACAGTAGCAGCCTAGCTCAGTAAAGGTCAGGATTCTGACTTGTTGACAACTAATCCTAGAACCCTAGATCAGAGCCTGACTTGCAGTAGGTATGCAGTAATATTAACTCTACAGGGATTTTTTTTTAATTTACATTTAATTGAAAGATAGTGTTTTACAGTATTGCATTGGTTTCTACCAAACAGCAGCATGAATCAGCCATAGGGTTACCCACGTCCCCTTTCACTTGAACATCCCTCCCACCTCCCTTGCCATCCCACCCCTCTAGGTTGTAACTGAGCCCAGGTTTGAGTTTACAGGGAATGGTTTTTACTTAATTAATTTTTTGTTGTGCTGAGTCCTTGTTGCTATGTGACCTAATCTCTAGTTGCAATGAACCAGCTCCTCATCGCGGTGGCTTCTCCTGTTGTAGAGCATAGGCTGTAGGGTGCATGGGCGCAGGCGTTGGGGTTCGTGGGCTCTAGACTGCAGGCTCAATAGTTGCAGTGCATGAGCTTGGGTGCTCCATGGCATGTGGGATCTTCCCGGACCAGGGAGCAAACCCTGCGTTGGCAGGTGGATTCTTCTGAGCCACCGAGGAAGTCCTACAGGAACTATTTAATGAACATCTCATATATGCCTTGGATTGTTTTAAGAACTTTACATATACTGTAATTTTTAATCCTTATGATAGTATAAGATCAGTAGTAGCACGCCCCTAATTTTACAGATGAGGAAACTGAAGCCAAGTGGAATTAAGTCACCTGAGGTCACTAGAGATGGAACAAAAATCCAAATCTGTCTGACATCAAGTCTGATATAAAAATGTGCCTCCAGTCATTAAACTATGCTCTGGAAAGACAATGTTTCTGCAATCTGGGTGTTCACACCTAGTGCTGGAAATGAATGTGCAAGCAAGTAGCCAAAATATAAGTAATACTACTGGAGAAAGACACTTCTGTTGTCTGCCTAGAACTTCTGGCAAAGCTTCACATAGGAGTTATCATTTGATTTGGTCCATACAAGGATGTGAGTAGAGACATAGCTAACCTCCAAGGTGATATAGGCCTTTGTTGCCATGGTAATTTGGGATGATCTGTTATGAGACGAACACTTATCTTGTTTTTGCTGCTGAGGTGGGGCTTCCTAGGTGGCAGTAGTGACAAAGAACCTGCTTGCCAAAGCAGGAGATGCAGGGGATGCTGGTTCAAATCCCTGGGTTGGGAAGATCCCCTGGAGGAGTAAATGGCATTCTTCAGTATTCTTGCCTGGAGAATCCCATGGACAGAGGAGCATGGCGGGCTACAGTCCACGGGGTTGCAGAGTCAGATACAACTGAAGCGACTTAGCGTAGCATCAGTTCAGTTCAGTCACTCAGTTGTGTCCGACTCTTTGCAACTCCACAGACTGCAACATGCCAGGCTTCCCTGTCCATCACCAGCTCCCAGAGCTTGCTCAAGCTCATGTCCATTGAGTTGGTGATGTCATCCAACCTTCTCATCCTCTGATGTCCCCTTTTCCTCCTGCCTTCAATCTTTCCCAACATTGGGATCTTTTCTGATGAGTCAGTTCTTCACATCAGGTGGCCAAAATATTGGAGCTTCAGCTTCAGCATCAGTTCTTCCAATGGATAGCATAACATAGCATGTGATAAGAAGGCTTCTTTCAAAGTGTCATAAAGAGAAGCTATGGATACTTTTAAATTTTGAAGTACAGTATACATATTTCATGGTGCATATGTAGCAAGGAGTACAGTAAATGAATCTTCAGAAACTGACCATTGAACAAGAAACACAACCGTACCTGCATCCCAGGAACCTCTTCAATGCCCTATATTAGTTTCCTAGGGCAGCTGTTATAAATTTCCAAAACATGGCTGGCTTGAGACAACAGAAATTTATTCCCCCACAGTTCTGGAGGCCAGAAGTCTGAAATCAAGGTGTCAGCATGGTTAGTGTCTTCTGAGGCTCTGAGTCAGAATCCAGTCCATGCCTCTCCTGGCTTCTGGTGCCAGTCAGCTATCCCTGATGTTGCTGATTGTGTAGGTGTATCGTTCCAACCTCTGTCTCCACCTTGATGAGGCCTTTCCTTTTGTGTGTCTTGAATCCGCCTCTCCTTTCTAAGGACACCATCCATTGGATTTAGGGCCACCCTAATCCAGGATGGGGCTTCCCAGGTGGTGCTAGTGGTAAAGAACCTGCTTACCAAAGCAGGAGACACAGTGGGTGCTGGTTTGATCCCTGTGTTTGGGAAGATCAAACACAGTGTGGTCTTGTGTTGGGAAGAATCCCCTGGAAGAGTAAATGGCAACCCACTCCAGTGTTCTTGCCTGGAGAATCCCATGGACAGAGGAGCCTGGTGGACTACAGTCCATGGGGTCACAAGGAATTGGACACAACTGAAGTGATTAACACAATTGTACACAATCCAGGATGATCTCATCTTGAGATCCTTAGTTAAATCTCCAGAGACCCCATTTCCAAATAAGCTCACATTCACAAGTGTTGGGGTAAGGACGTGGGCATTCCTTTCTGGGATGCAGTTTAACTCCCTAGAGGTCTCTAGCCACACCTTCCCCAAGGGCAACACTATCAATGCTGTCCTGGTTTTTAATAGCTTTCCCTTTTTGTTTTGTTTTGTTTTCTTTTCTTTTGTTTTTACTTTGCATAAAAGGAATTATAAAGTTTGTACTGTTTGTACTTGGCTTTTTTTCCTCAAAATCATATTTGTGAGATTCATTCACATTATCATCTATAGCTCTAGAAAATGCATTGCCGTGGCTGTATAGTATTTCCTTGTGTGAACATAACATAGTTTATCCATTATACTATTAGATATTTAGGCAGTTTTCTTTGGTGTTATTCCAAATAACGCTGCTCTGACATCTTTGTACAGTTTTTTAAGGTGAACTTATGCATGGATTTATATTGGGTATGCAGGGGAGAAATTGCTAGGTCATAGGGTATATGATGATCAGCTTTAGGAGAACTGCCAAACGGTTTTCCAGGGATGAGAGGTGGATACAGATGGGGTAGAGGGGAGAACCATAAATGGTGCCTACAGACCCTGGCAGATCCTGAATATGTTGTGTGGGAGAAAGGGAGTTTGTCAGTGATGACTTCCTTATTTCCAAAATCTCTAGGATGCTGTGTCCAGGGCAGTGGTACTGGGGGTGAACTTAGCTTACCATTTTCACACCTACACTCTGGATGGGTTGTGTTTAGATTAGTATGTATGTTGTCCTGCTGAATTTGTGAAAGGATTTTGCTCTGGGACACTGCAAACATCTTATCACCAATGTGTACATCTCTCAGCATTGGACAGACAGCCCTGAGACTACCTGGAAATGTGCCCTCACCTCTGTATTTTTACACATCAGGGTGCAGAGGAAAGTGCATCCAGACTCATTAAACCAACATTTGAGAATGCATTATAAAACAAAATCTCAGCACAATGTTATTTTGATCACAAGCATGTCAGGGGAATTAGGACAGTCTGGAGAAGGAACCACTTGATCTGGCTATAGTGCTGGTAGGGAGAATGATGGTGGGGAACATTTCAACTGGGTTTTGACAGATGAATAGGAGTTCTCAGCAGGAGAAAGAGCTAGGGAATTGAGGCTGGAGAGTGGACTTGACTGATGGCCAGGAAGGTAGAAGGTCATTCCCAGGAGAGGAAATAGCATATGTAAAGACACCAAGGAATGAAAAATAATAGCCCAAAGGTAAATATTGTGCTCTTCTGGTGTACCGAGTCCTGGGCTAACCATTGGACTGGATCTAGGCTGCCTCACTGGACCTTCTCTACAACCCATCAAAGTGGGTGCACTTATTATTTGCATTTTGCAGATGAAAACAACTGGAGCCGAAAGAAGTCAAGCTTTTCCATGCAAGGATGTGCAGCTGGAGACAGGGGAGGAGTTCTGCCTCCAGAGCTTAGGATTTGAATCACTGTGAGCTCCCTCACCTCTGAGAAAGAAGTTGGGCATGGTGTGGACACTAATGCAGGCAGCTTGCATCTTGCTCACAGCGACACCACGGCCGGTGGACACTTCATCCTCAGCCATGACTCTGGACAGCAGACCGTACTGCAAAAAGCCCCTTCCAGTCCATGCCCAGAGAAATAGGAGTGTCATGTTAAGACTTTGAAAAATGCTGGTGACATTTGCCTGCCTATGTTGGTTCTTGAGAATAAAAATGTCCTTCCCTGACCCCCTCATTTAACCCCTTCTCCTGGGCACAGCATCCCTCAATTTTGCCTCTGCTCCATTTTTTTTTTCCTCTTTGAAGATGCATCAGGTCTCAAGTTCAGCTTAATCCAAGTGCTAGATGTATTATTCATTTCTATGCTTTAATGATGTGATAAGGTTTCTGGAAATAGGAAAAGGCTCATTAAACTGTCATCTGAATATAGATCACACCTAAATTCTAAGGAAGACAAAGTCTGCCATTCGATCATGCATTTGCCTTCTCAACACAGCTCTCTGCAAACTGGGAAGGCAGGATGAAGCTTTTCGAAGACAAGATCCTCCAGATTACCATGTTTTCATGATTTATTCTGTAATTGAGAACTCATAAACAGAACGAAGATTCAGAGAGACAGAGAATGAATACAGGCCAAATGAAGAAGGAATCTGGTTTTTTGGACGGTGAGATATGCATTTTGTCTGTGTCTGTGACCGGTGCTTGGTCAGACAGGGTCCGTTTGAGGTAGAGGACTATATGAGGATTTTAATTTGACTCACATGGCTTAGAACACGGCGTCACCCCTGGCCACAGAAAATTCATTTGAGAATATAACTTGTCTACAGCTTTCCCTCTCTGCATGCCTTTAAGTTCAAGTCGATGCTAGAAAACACAAGAGTACAGAAGAATCGTGTCAGATGCTGTGAATTTCTCCCTCTCTCAATCTATAGGGTTTCGGAAAGTAATGGGTTAACCTATATTGAGGCTCGTTTTGTTCCAGACCCTGGTCTAAGCACTCAGCACACATTTCCTCATCTGATTCTTATCCGGTTCTATGAGATAGGTCAGCTTCACCCTGAGATGCAGATGAGAGAAGCCTATACCTGGACTCCCTGCTTCAATGGGTCTATTTTGGCTCCCCTCCAGGTGCATCCCTACCCTGAGGGTAAGAAGCTGCTCTTTGAGGACAAGAAGACATACTTACCAGGCACCTGGGACCTTGGTTTTATTCTCTAATATCCTTGAGATAAGCTGCGGTTCTGAGCAGACCTTGTACCTGGATCTGGCCCTGCTGTCGGGCTGTTTACAGTACAATCCTGTCCCCAATCCAGGATTGGTCTCTGTGTGGCTGATGGACACAAGGAGTGTTTCGTGTGAGCTGGGCCATCAGCAAACTTACTTCCATTTGACCTGCAGTGCGGATGGAGCCAGAGATAGGAAGGGAAAGGGAGGAGGGTGAGCCATGAGCAGAAGCCTGGGACACAGTCTCCCCTACAGCCTCTTATTTCAGCAAGGACCTCCTAGGAGTCAGAGAATTCCAAACTCAGGCCTTGGGCTTCCGGGTCATTATAAACGTGCATTTGTCAAGGCAGGAGGATCAAACATGCTTTATTTAGAAATTTGTTAGCTTAGTTTTTATTTTAGTGTATTTTGACATATGGTGTAGAAGCTGCCACCTGTACTTTTCCTCTGGACCCCCAAAATGTTAGGGGTGGGCTCTACAGAGGAGGTGAACATCCATATTTTTTTAATGGGAAATGGAGAGTTTAGGCGCTTGCTAGTAAGAGCTGAAGTCAGAATTTGAGTACAGCATTCCTACTGCAGCCTCTGCACACTCAACCAGTATCTGGTTCTTCCTCAGGAGGATGGGCACCCTGTGGAGGTGCCCAGCCAACGAATATCCTGATGTGATTAGAGCCATTAGGCGTACACCGACAGCCTTCCTCTGCTGCTAGGCTCCAGGGGAAGTGGCATGTCCCCTGAGGCCTCTGGTAGGTGAGTAGGCTATGTGCGTGGGAGGGAATGGACCCAAAAAGCGGTTTGTTGTTCAGTCAATAAGTCGTGTCTGACTTTTTGTGACCCCCATGGACTGCGGCATGCCAGGCTTCCCTGTCCTTCACTATCTCCTGGAGTCTGCTCAGGTTCCTGTCCATTGAGTCGGTGATAGTATTTCATCCTCAGTGGAGGAAGGAAGGGCAAGCCACTCCAGTAATCTTGCTACGAGAGCCCTGTGAACAGTATGATAAGGGAAAATACTGTAACCTGACTTTAATCAGGAGGAAACAGACAAATTTGGCAAATCAAGAAAAAGTAAAACAAATGTCATATATTAACACAAACATGTGGCACCTAGAAACACTGGGGCAGGTGAAATTATTTGCAGAGCCGGAATAGAGACTCAGTGGTAGAGAACAGACATGTAGACACGGTAGCTGGGGGTGGGATGAACTGGGAGAGAAGCATTGACATATACACACCACCACGTGTAAAACAGAGAGCTGGGAGGGAGCTGCTGTGCAGCGCAGGAGCCCAGCTCGCGATCTGTGATGACCTAGAGGGGTGGGGTGGGGTGGGGGTGGGGGTGGAGGGAGGCTCAAGAAGAAGGGGCTATATGTATACATATAGCTGGCCCACTTCATTGTACAGCAGAATCTAACATACCATGATGAAGTGATTATCCTCCAATAAGATAAAAAATAATGAAGGACGTGATAGATTCCTAAGGCTACCTGCTGTGCCTTCCCTGCGTAACTCCCTGCAGTGGAGGGCAGGGCCCATGAATGATAAGCAGTCTCTCCCCTGATTGTTTACGTACAATCGGCCCTCAGTACCCATGCATTTCGGATGTAGAACCTGTGGAGTCAGAGAGCTGACTGTACTAGACAGGCTTCCCAGATGGCACCATGGCAAAGAATCGACCTGGCAAAGCAGAAAGCACAGGAGATGCAGGTTCAGTCCCTGGTTTGGGAAGTTCCTTTGGAGGAGGAAATGGCACCCCAGGCCAGTAATCTTGCCTGGAAAATCCCATTGATAGAGGAACCTGGCAGGCTACAGTCCTGAGGTCACGACGAGTCAGACACAACTGAGCATTTGAGCATGACTGTACTAGGCAATTCTATGTAAGTCCCTTGATAAGGGACACGAATATTTGTGAATTTAAGGGGTCCTAGAACTAATCCCTTGTGAATACTGAAGAACAGGGATAACTATAGGAAACAGGGAAATAATTTTTTCTGATGTAATTAAAAGTCCCTAATCAGCTGACTTATGGACAATTACTTGGGTGAATGTGGCTCGGCAGGAAAGGCTGAAATATGGGCTCAGCCCTTTCCCTGGGGAGAGAGGCAGCTGTAGACATTTTCTTTTCAACCTCAAAGCAGGAAACTGCTTTGTGGTAGAGGGTACAAGTAGCAGGACCTAAGAGCCTCAGACCAACAGTTGCAAGGAACTGAATTCTTTTAACAACCACTGAGTTTGGAAAAGAACCTTGAGCATCCGAGGAGATCTCAGAACTGGCCAACAGCTTGATTTCAGCCTCAGTAGTAAACCAAGTAACCAAGTGCAGACTCCTGTCCCATGGAAACCAGGAAGGGCAGGAAAAGTGTTATTCAAAGCTGCTAAATGCATGGTAATTTGTTTCACAGCAACAAGAAACTAATACAAGGGGCATTTTACAAGGCAACTGCTTGGTACTCTTCAAAAAATCATTATCATAAAAAGCAACAGACATAAAGGTAGATGGAAGATTCGGTTTAAGAGCAGCTAGAGAGCAAACAAATAAAAACAAAGAACAACAATGATAAAGAAGCACCTCTAGCTGGCAGTGATTTATGAAAGTTTACTCACACTGAGTTTTGGAAACCTGCTTTTGGTTCTCCTTCCTTTTGAACGTCCTTTTCCTTACAGAGATCTCTGCTTTGTGTTTTGAGCAAAGGTTAGAACTTATGGCTTTGATCTTCACAGTGTCCCATCGTGCATGGGGACAGTTACTTGAAACTGATTACACTGTCCATTAGCTATAGAGAGGTGACCTCCATCTCTAGCCGCGGCTGGAGAGCTGGGCTGTATCAGCAGTGGTGGGGTCATGAGAAGAAATGTAAGAGGTTACCACTCATCCTCCTGTCTCATGACTCTGAAGGTTTGGTGTGTTGGGGGGTGAGCAGGGTCTGAGCTGCATCAACAAATTTACAGCAGCAGCACAATGTATTTGGACAAGGACAATACTTTTGCAACAAGAAACATGTGTCTGTGAAGCCCCAGATAAAGTTTGTCTGCAGTCACTTCCCCACTTATAGGAACCTACCCCCTACTTAGTCTGCCGTCTTTTTTCGAGGAAGAAGAACTGCCTGCAAATGGAATTTATGTTAAGATATGAACGATTTTTCTATGGACCATAGAGGGTCCACTGCAAATTCAAATACTGAAGCTCTTATTCCCAACTGTGATTGTATTTTAGGGGGTAATTAAGAGTCCTGATTGGATAGGCTTGGTGGCCATATAAGAAGAAGGAAGAGAGAGATTGGCCTTTTCTGTGGGCATGCACTAAGAAAAGGCCATGTGAGGACATGGCAAGAAGGTGGCCATCTGCAGCCCACGGAGAAAACTCTCACCAGACCCTGACCCTGCTAACACCTTGACCGTGGGCTTTTCAGCCTCTAGCACTGTGAGAAAACACATCTCTGTTGTTTCAGCCTCCCAGGCTGTGGTATTTTGGTATGGCAGCCTGAGCTGATGAATATCGACCTTGAAATGGGGTTTTTGCATTAAAAAAGAGACTATTGGGTGAGCCTACATGAAAATCTCTCTAATGATGGAATTTCAGTCTTTGTGACAATCTGGTATTGGGATCCCAGTCTTAGATCTTCAGAGAGTTCTAATTATTTTAGAGGCTGGGTTTATTAGAGGAATTGCAAAACATATGTGCACACACACACAATACCAGGATAGCTGGATGGCAAACACATTCACTGAGACAGAAAAGATTTGTGGTTATAAGCATATTTCATTCATTCAATGAGTAGGTATTAATCATAAACTAAGGGTATCTAGCGGAGAAGGCAATGGCACCCCACTCCAGTACATTGCCTGGAAAACCCCATGGATGGAGGAGCCTGGTAGGCTGCAGTCCATGAGGTCGCTAAGAGTCGGACACGACTGAGAGACTTCACTTTCACTTTTCACTTTCATGCATTGGAGAAGGAAATGGCAACCCATTCCAGTGTTCTTGCCTGGAGAATCCCAGGGACGGGGGAGCCTGGTGGGCTGCCGTCTATGGGGTCGCACAGAGTCGGACACGACTGAAGCGACTTAGCAGCAGGGTATATAGCAAGCAGGGTATTTTTCTAGGCAACATGAGCCTGCAAAGAAATACAAAGTCCTGTCCTTGAAGGGTTTCCAGACATGCACAAACTCAGGGCAGTGCACCTGCTGTTTATTAAATGTCTAAAATGAACTTGGAGCTGTGTTAACATGACTTCTTTTAGATTTGCCCATTTATATGACCAGTCAAGGTGTATACAATTACTTCCATTTTATGTGTGTTCTACTGAGTCCCAGGGACTTTCAGTCATTTCCCCAAAGTCACATAGATAGAGCCAAGGCTCGTTTGCTCTCCCATATAGATAATAGGTTAATATAGTAGTGTCTGATTTACCATGCTCCTGAAAGAGAGAAATAGGCTATAAAATCTTAGAGAAATTCAGGATTAGGTATGGGAGCTAAAAGTCAGGGAAAGCTTCATGGAGAAAGTGGCATGAAGCTGAATTTACATAGATGAAACAGAAATGGGACAGGGGACAAACCAGGAAGTTTAAAAGGGCTCCACAAGGAGCTAGTGATGGGTAGAAGCTATGTGTGGGGGCAGTGAGCCACCCCAAGTGGCCACAGCGCTAAGGATTCATTTAGCAGAGTGACCAGAGTCAGTTTGAAAAAGAAAGGGGTGAGTAGGAGGAATTTGGAGTGGAGATGTTCTGGAGGCCATCGGCCAGCTTCCGAGCTAGAGTCTAATTCAGGCAATAGCTGGTGGGAACCCACATCAGTGCGGGAGGGGAGAGCAGTGGGGGTGGACCCTCACATTATTGTCATGGGAGGACAGTGGGTCCTGATCTGCCACCCAGTGATGCTGAGAGGAGGGAAAAAAGGGATGAGCGTTTTTAAGGATGAAGATGAAGATGATGATGAAAATGAGAGGGATGATGTTCAGGCAGCAGTGACTGTGTAGCATGCCTGTGGGAAGTATTGTTATGGGCAAACTCATAACAACTGCTCTGTAAGACAGACACTGTTAACACCTCCACTTGACAGTTGAGAAACAGATTTCAAAAGGATAAGTAATTTGTCCAGTTTCCCACAGCCTGCAAGTGGCAGGAACAGGATCTGAGCCCAGACGGGTCAAGCAAAGACTACGAGCTGAGAAAACAGAGAGGCTGTGAGATTCCAAACGTGGAAGGGTCTACCAGATTTCCCTTTATATTTGCCTTCCTGCTGCCCACACCTGGTGGCTCAGATGGTAAAGAATTCACCTGCAGTGCAGGAGACCTGGGTTCAATCCCTGGGTTGGGAAGATGCCATGGAGAAGGGAATGGCTACCACTCCAGGATTTTTGCCTGGAGAATTCCTTGGACAGAGGGGCCTGGTGGGTTACAGTCCACGGGGTCGTAAAGAGTCAGATTGGTCTAAGTGGCTAACGCTTTCATTTTCACTTTCAGCCCACACCTGGCAGGATGTGGTGAATGTGCAGAAAATACCCAGGCACCTGATTGATGAAAAGGGTTCTGAAAATATTTCCATGCTCCCTAAAATAAGAAGTGTCGGCTCTTCCTGCTGCTTCAGAACTCTTTATCTTTTAACCATTTTTCCCTTCAAATTTAACTCTGCGGCCTTCTGCACTGAGGATTACCTAAAGGCCACGTTTGACATTCTTAATCCAACCATTTCTGAGTTATCTGAGAACAGAAAAGGTACAGGGATAAATGCTTGAAGCATTAACTCTGGAAGTGCCAGAGGAAACTGAGATGGCCAAGTTTCCTTCCCCAAGGACCCTGCAGGCCTCAGAGCTGTGAAAGCCCCTATGAGCTGTGCAGTATTTTGGGGTCTCAGAGCTCTTGTTTGTTTTGGCTGTTTTTAAAAACTGCCCACAGATAAAACTACATGGCTACTGAAACTGCTGGGAAGGTATTATTTTCCAAAAAGAGCTTAGCTGGAGGAACTGGGGGGCAGCCTAAGCTGTCAAGGAAAATCAGCCAGTGTTTGCTGGCAGATAACTGCTGTGAGCCCTGTGGAATATGGACCAGGAAGAAGATACAGAAGAAATAGTCTATGGAAATAACCCGAACCTACAGAAATTGTTTCAATTCAGGCCTTATTGAGCATTTATATTGCGGCAGACATGGTGCTTTGTGTTAACTGGTAAATCAACAATGTACAGGAGAGGCCTTGTCTCCTCCCTTTGTGGAATTCTTATGTTTGCCTATTTATATGGAATTAATTCATATTTTCTTTTCAATTATATTCTGAATAGCAACAGACAATAAGAGGGAAGCATGGCAGTAATATCCTCTTCATCTGAATTAAAAGGTGATATGAGATTCTAACACACTATTCATTGCCAGCTAAGGACGATGGCACACACACACACACAGACACACACACACAGACACACACACCTCTTATCTCATGCATGAAGGATGTATTCTGCGTTTAGAATTAACTCAAAGAAAGTTTGCAGTTCTTCGGATTTTAATAAAGAGAGGAAACATAAGGCGAAATCCTCCTTGTTAAGTGACTTACATTTGGTTTGAAAAGACTCTCGAATGTGGATAAACCAGAGAACAATTCAAGACACTATAGTCAAGTTCGCCTATTACCCAGGCCACTTCTATCAAATTTAAACACAGATTCTGCCTCCTTAAGGGAACAGACTGCTTCTAAGAACTTGGCATTAATTACTGGGATGCAGATGGGTACAAATAGATGCTGCCAGCTACAAATGAGTCTTATCTGTTCAATAAATTAGGCCTTGTCAGGAACACGTTCTATGTCCTGAAAGTCATAAAAGTGCATTTCTTTATAATTAGACCACTGTCCTTTTAATTTCTAAATTCATTTGAATTGCTAGAGTCTACCCAACTAACCAAAAGCCTATTATGTTTGAGACATGACAGTGAATCCCCAGAGCAACCTGGTGAACAAAACTGTTCCAGAGGGTGCCTGCCCTCATGGATCTTATATTCTAGGAGGTGACTCAAGAACAGGTAAATAAACACTTGTATTAAATTGTTGCAAGCTGTGAGAAGTTTATGAGTATCAGTAAGGGGCCGGACAATAAGGGAGAGGATTTTGAAAAGGGTCTACTTTAGACAGAGAAGCATTCAGGGAAGGATCAGAATTAGCAAGGGACAGCATTTCAACCATAAGTAAAAGAATAAAAAGGTACAGTATTTTCTAGACCCATAAATAGTGTAGTTGTCTGGTGCCTATCGGCTAGTAAACAAGGAAAAGTATGGCCAGAAGCTGAATAGAGGAGTGAGGTCCAGATCCTATAGAACATAGAAGACCACTGTAAGGAGTTCGGGCTTTGTTCTAAGTGGAACAGGAAGTAATCTGAGTTGTTAAAAAAAATGTATTTATTTGGCTGTGCTGGGTCTTATGAATAGTTGCAGCATGCAAGATCTTTGATATTCATTGCAGCGTGTGGGATCTAGTTCCCTGACCAGGGATTGAACCTGGCCACTCTGCCCTGGGAGAGCAGAAGGGACCACTAGGGAAGTCCCTAACCTGAGGGTTTTAAGCAGTGTCAGGACATTATACAAATTGGAAGTGGACGAACAGGTGGACGAACACAACCTGTGTGGAGAACAGGTTGAGGAGTTTGGGGTAGAAAACCAGACAGGGCTGGGGAAGTTACTGCTTTAGTCCTGGTAGGAGGGACACTCTGACCTGGTGAGGGTTATGGTGGGGAGAGGGAATGTGTGGAAACATTTAAGAGATAGTGTGAATTCACTGCTCCATCAACTGAGGGGGATGGAGGAACAGGAAGAGTCAAAGATCACTCTTTTTTTTTTTCACTTGAGTGAATGAGTGGCTGGAATATCCCTTTGTGAAAGGAGAGAAAAAGAGAAATGAAGGGCAACCTTGGTAGATTTGATGCTCGGAGGTTGAAAGACTTCACGGTTTCTATTTTCCAGTAGAAAGAAAGATCCTGATCAACATTTTTTGTGGAAAAAAATAATTTTCAAAACCACATAGTTTCCCTTGGAGCCCTCCCACATATTTTTTAGCCAGGGAATTTTCACTGGCCATGCTTCCAATTCCCCGCTCTTAGCATTTTCGCTGCTTCCTACCACCTCTTCCTTCCAGTTGTCTCCCAGCTCCAAGAATGCAGACAGCTGAGGGCAGCAGACAAGCTCAGGGTCTTTCCCAGATCCAGATGAGACTGAAGTCCAGACTCAGGGAGGCTACGAAAGCAAGGTTCAATTTCTTTTATTATCATTGTCAGTCTCTCACTTCGGGACACCCTGATTGCTTTGTGGGACTGTGGAGCAGAGATGTTTTCTGCTGTCATTTTAAGGACCCTATTATGCTAACTGTCTCTTTCCCTATAATATTAATCCTTCCTCCAATATCTCACAGGCAAATAACCTGGCTCTCCAAATATGATCCATGGAGAGCTTCACCAGGCCCCTAGGTCCATAGCAACTCTATGGTTCTAGTGCTTGTTATAGTCTATTGCTCTAACATGAGGATATAGGAGGAAATGATAGTCTACAAATAAATATCATGTTATTACACTGTAACTTCCTACCATTGTTTGCAAAGCCTGAGATGCAGGTAGGCTGAAGGATGAGAAAGTCTGGTTTCAGCAGTTTGTATTTAGGGTAGAAATGTATGGAAGAATGATGACAAGTGAAGATATAACTTGGCAGAAGAGGGAATGGTGTTCACCCACCTGAGTCACCCAGTCATTTGCTGTCTTCCATATCTGAGATATTCATTGAGTGTATGTGTGTTCTTAGCACCAGAAATTTGAATGAATAATCATAAACTAATTATACTGAAGAAGAGCAAGTAGCTCTGACCTCAAGGTGCCACTGGGACCCTGATTTGGGGAAGACGGCTGTGCAGCCTGAGTGAGAGTGTTTGAGGTGCGGGTGGGGAAGTTCATGGTCAGGGAAGGCTTTAAAAACGAAACGATGTTTAAGTCCAGCCCCAGTAATAGTGGGGTTCTCTGGTGGCTCAGTAGTAAAGAATCCACTTGCCAAGGCAGGAAACTTGAGTTTTGATCCCTGGGTTGGGAAGATCCCCTGGAGAGGGAAATGGCAACCCACCTCAGTATTCTTGCCTGGAGAATCCCATGGACAGAGGAGCCTGGCCGGCTATAGTCCATGGGGTCCCAAAGAGTCCAACACGACTTAGAATCTAAACAATAACTCAGTAATAGTATGTGGCCATGGCATGGGATGCGTAGGTGAGAAAGAAAGTGGAGATGGGAAGAAAAGAGAGGTGAGTAGACCGATGTGGCAGCAAGAGCATGCAGGAGCTATTTCATCGGTCTGGAGAGAAGCTCTGTGTTACTTTCCATAAACATCCTGTAAAGCTTCTACAAGCATCGTGCGAACCTATGTTTACAAGTGTTTGTCTCCTCCGGATATTGCACCTTCATGCATCTCCTCTCTCAATCTTTATCTGCCTGGGTATCTTTGTCAAAAAGAAGGGCCCTATCATTTACTCAGTCCTATGACTGCTTCCTCAGACAGAAGCAGTTCTCTTTGCCAAGGCTGACTTCTCTCTTAGGTCCTTGTCCCCTCATCCGTCAGCATGATGTATGATGCAGAAGCCCAGGCATGGGGCTTTCTCGAGGTGTGGTGTTGATGGAGAATGGGAGAGAAAGAGAGACACAGGAACCCAGAATAAAGAAACGGAGAGCTGCCTTTGTCTTCACATTCCTTCAAATCTGATTGCGAGGAGAAAATATACCAACTTGAAGTGACTTGAGAGCACTTACGAAATAACCCTCAGAAACCACTGGTTCTCCCGATCAAGATGAGTACCTGAGCGCTGAGTGGAAGAAGATGCAATTACTGTCTGCTTCTGCCCATCTGTCTGGTTCCTTGAGGAAGGTTGCCAAGCCAGCTTTGATGAATTCTGTGTTTTTTCTCTCATGCAGAGAAGGGTGGTAGGAGGCAGATAGGGCCGGTAAATGGAGGGACCCGCTCTGACAACTCAGAACTGGTGAAATCGACTCAGAAAATCCCTGTGTGTTAAGTGACAGGAACAGCCCAGAAGATCGGTGCCCATTCATTTGCCTGACTCAGAATCATCATTCATAGAAAGATAAAAAAATAAAGAGAAGACTTAGTTTCTTTGGCAAACCAATAACAGGCTTTGGAATTTTGCTTTAAACATTTTGAATAATCCTATTAGCAGCTTAGAAAAATGGAGTTATTTTAATGACAAAGTGTGTGTGTGTGTGTGTGTGTGTGTGTGTGTGTATTTATATTTCACATCCAACAGTGTCTTCAGGAGATTATCCCCCATTGCTGAAGCCTACCCTTTTCGTGGAGTTTATCCCTGTCCCCAGGTTTGGAGAGGCAGTAGAGGAAACAGCTGCCCCACCACCCTTCTGGGGTTGACACTGCAGAATAATGTCTGCTTTGCCCACGTTCCAAATAGCAGGCAGACCTGTTGTCTTTGGTGCCAAGTCAGTCCAGTCCCATCAGGGATGGCACAGTCCCAGCTGTGGCATCTGGCACTTCTCTATCTAGGAATCAAACCCACATCTCTTGAGTCTCCTGTATTGGAAGATGGGTTGTTTACTACTGTGCCACCTGGTAAGCCCATATCTATATCTATATTTATATCTATCTATCACTCTATCTATCTATATATATATATAATGTGAGCTATGTGATTCTTAAGGAAAGAACATTTCTACAAGGTTAGGTTTTCTTAATAATCCTCTTAATGTTACCAGTGCACCTCTTTCCTCCAATTTCAAGAGCTGCGTTATACCTGGACAAGGGAAACATAGATGCTTACGTTAGAAATAGACCTGAATTTCTTCCAAAGCCTTCCTGTCTCCCTGATGTTGTTACTTGCGGGGCTCAGACGTGCCCGCTGCCAGAAACATTTCTCCTATATGTTGTAATGACTCATGTCCCCAGGATAATGAACAAGACTTGGCAAATGCCAGTCCCTGGTACCTGAGCCAACAGCAGCCGTGCACATCAGAGAGGCTAATAGCCAGAAGGTCCAACTAGAGACTCCATTAGGAATTTGCAGAGAAAAAAAAAGTCATTAGTCACCAAAACCTCTTTTGATTCAAACAGATGACTGGCCCTAGATATTGTTGCTTAGATGCATTTTCCTCCTTGATCATTTAAGTTTCCCATTTCGAGTCTTTATTTCAGTTGACCAAAGGGGCAAGGAAAGCTTTGGGAGATCTTAATTCATAGTTGAGGGTTTCCCTGGTGGCTCAGTAGTAAAGAATCTGCCTCCAATACAGGAGATATGGATTTGATCTCTGGCTCAGGAAGATCCCCTGGAGGAGAAAATGGCAACCAACTCCAGTGTTCTTGCCTGGAGAATCCTATGCACAGAGGAGGCTGGCGGGCTACAGTCCATGGGGTCGCCGAGAGTGGGACACAACTGAAGCAACTAAATGTTCATCTTTAAACCAAATCCCCTGTACATGGGATAACCATAGCAACCCAACAGAGTGGAACTCCCTCGTGGAGGTGGGGGTGGCGGAGAAAGGGGAGGGATTGGAAAAGCAGCCAGTAGTGGCAGTCAGAGGTTCAAGGGAATGATGCAAAGGTCAGAAGAGGTGCTTGAAGCAGAGGTCACACTCCAGGCTGAGGAAACCCCCAGGGTCTCTCAGCCACTTTCAAGGCACTAGAGGCTAAAACTATGGTCTGGCCAGAGAGGAACCATCCAGGTGGGGATGTGGGGTGAGCAGAGCACGGGGCTACACTCAGGAAGGGACTTCTCTGCTCCTGCATGTCCCACATCTGGTCAGCCTCAGGGTTCAGCACCACTCGGGTGCCCAGGACAACATAATGGAAGAGTAAGCAAGAACATTTGTTATTGCTACCCAGGCAGAAAACAAACAGCAGCCAGAACAGACGAAGAGCCCATGTAGGAACAGCCTACAAACTGCAGGCTGTAACCTCGGTGGTATTGATTGAGTGCACCTGTCCGTCTTCATTTTTAACTGTGAGCTTGATTGCTGGCAAGTTTATAGGATTATGGGTTTAATTGGATGCCTGTGTTTTACTGGATGTAAGTGAAATTTATGGCTGTGGGGTTTGTGGTGCCAAGGTTTATACCTCAGTCACTGCTTCCCAGCTGAGAGGGCTGAGACCTGTGAGCCAGTGGGACTGAACTCCAGGGCTCGCGTGCAAGGGAGGTGCTCTGGGGCTGCCGGCGGGCTGGGGTCACCTGGAGAGCGGACAGATCAAGACAGACGCCAAGAGCCTCATGGCTCTGACCTCATCTGCTGCTAAAAGGAACTGGTAACCGACATCCTGGGGAAATTATTGATATTTAGTTAGCTGCCCCAGTGCTAGCAATACACAGAGAGCTGCTGGATGGGAAGGCTGTGGTGCTTTTACTAAGGCGTGTTGCTATTCTAGAATTTGGGGACAGCTTCTAGGAGAGGCTGGGGGATGGGCAGGAGTAGGGGAGTGTGTCCTTGGGGGGAACGGTTCCAAGAATTCCCTGCATTTTCTAAAAGCCATGCATGCTCAAATCTCTTATATAAAATGCATTAATACAGCTGGCCCTCTGTATCCATGGTTGGTTGCATCTCTGAATGCAGAACCGTGGATATGGAGAGCCCACTGTATGGGGAAGGTTCTTAATACTTTGAGTCTAGGCAATTGAGGTACTCGTCATCTGCTACTTAACAATTTGTTAAGTAAATTGAATTCATTATTTCATTTTTCAAAGTGTGACTGCACCTAATGACTCATTGCTATTCATTCATGTGTTCACTTATTCATTTAACAAATTATTAACTGAGCATGTTCTTGGATGCTAAGTTACTTTGGTCATATCCAAATCTGTGACCCTATAAACTGTAGCCTGCCGCACTCCTCTGTCCATGGGATTCTCCAGGCAAGAATACTGGAGTGGGTTGTCAGGCCCTCCTCCAGCGGATCTTCCTGATGCTGGGATCGAACCCGCCTCTCTTGCGGCTCCTGCATTGGCAGGGGGGTTCTGTACTACTAGCAGCACCTTGGGAAGCCCCAACTGAGCTTGCAATGTGTGCCATTCTGTGGGCTTTTAGATGAAGGTAGGGGAATTTCTTATTTTATTTTGAGGTTGAGAAAGCAAAAGCCCAGAAAATGTAGTACTTTACCCTGGTCACAGAGGCTCCCTAGTAGATTCAGAACCAAACCCAGGTATTTTACTACAAGTTTAGAAAGAACCTGGTCAGCTGGTTTATGTGTCAGAGAGTCAGAGCCAAGAAAACAAAGGAAGGAACCTCCAGTTAGTAAATGAGTTCTTGGACTTCTGTTTGGCTGCACTGAAAATCCAAGTGATGGACTTCCCTGGTTAGGAATCCTGGTTAAGAGTCCAGTGGTTAAGAATCTGCCTGTCAATGCAGGGGCCCATCATTATAAAACAGTGTGATAAACTAAAAATAGGAGGCACTTAAAATGTCACCTATGTGCTAAGTACTCTGGAAAGCCTTTGCCTGCATTATTTCATTTGATTCCTAAAATGCCCATTTTAACCATGATAACATCAGAACTTAGAGAAATTATGTAATTTGTCCAGGGAATACAGCTCCCAGATGGGCAGACTTAGGATTCGAAGGTACTTTAACAGGACCACAAAGCCCTTGCTTTTCATCACTAATTTCTCCTGGAGAGTATTTAGAGGAATGGTATGGTACACAATTGTTTCACGAATGTACTGATGGCACGCTCATATTAAAAGAACTTAAACTCTTCACAGGTTGGCCTAACAGATGAATGAATAAATCTATGACAGGAAAAGAGCAAATGCTGAAAAAATAGGATGTGTAAGAGCATGGGTCAACTTGACCACAGGTCAAAGAGGTTGAATTTGATTCAATAGCCATAGGGAGCCTTTAAAAGCCCTTGTGCAGCGGCTGCCATGATGAGAGCTGCATTGTGTGAACTGTTGATGTCCAGCCAGAAGATTTGTGACCTAATTCAGCAAGAGATGGGAGTGCGGAGGCACTTGGCCAAGTTAGTGGACGTGGACTTGGCATCAAACAGGGATAGGCTAGTTGTGGTAAGATGCTCACTCTGGCTGTTCAACTTTATGTGTTGGTTCTGAAATTAGGTCTATGCAATTTATAGAACATCTGGGAACATTTGGAAATTCCTGACTGGAGATCAGCAGAAAATAGGCAGGGACTGAAGATATACATTTATATATAACTTTACATATAAGTGACATGTAAAGGATCTTAGGAAAGGGAAGGAAACTTATGGAACCAGGTGATAAAAGATGTGACCTGAGGTCCAGGAAAGAGAGAGAGGAAAGGGAACAGGGAGACCCAGATGGGGTAGAATTTCATGATATAGAAGATAATTGAAGGCTTCCGATTCTTTAGGGAATTCAGCAAATGAGGACTAAGAAACACTCAGTGGCTTTAGTGATTTAGAGATAACCAACATCCTCGGGCGGAGAAGGCAATGGCACCCCACTCCAGTACTCTTGCCTGGAAAATCCCATGGATGGAGGAGCCTGGTAGGCTGCAGTCCATGGGGTCGCTAAGAGTCAGACATGACTGAGCAACTTCACTTTCACTTTTCACTTTCATGCATTGGATGGGGCTATTTTTCGTTTCATTTCCCTGTTCGGGCGCCACTTGCCGGGGTCCAGCCCCAGTGGATCCAGGGTGATTCGAAGGTGGCGACGAAATCAGCGTCCTAGGAAAAAACTTAATCACAGATATATAGAGAGATTAGAAACGGATAGTGTAGTAGGAAATATTAGTGGAGAAAAAGAAGCTGAATAACTTGGTTTATGTGGAATACCAATCACCACCTACATAGGCCACAGGTGTCTTTCCGTTCTCCCAAAGGAGAGGAGGCACTGAGGCCTCCCCGGTCCGATCTTGGAAGCCCCGGCAAAGTTGGTAGGCTTGGTGTGTACCCTCATACCAGATGAGAATTCAGCCAGGAAAACGGGGAGCAAGAAAGAAACGACACAGGGGAATCAGTCTTTCCAGAAACTGATCCGATTTCTTTATTTTTCAGGTTTATTTATATACCTTTTGTTATACATAAGGATGAATACAGAGTCACGTGGGGGTCAGCAGACCTGACCCTTGTCACAATCAGGTGCTTCATATAAAATTATACAAAGGTCTTATGGGTTTTACATCATCTTCTGGCCATGAGGCCTGCTGGCATTTTATGATCCTTTCTTTCTGATAGCCAAAAAACTTATTTTTTCCAAGGGTGTTTTTTTCTTAAACCAGGCGCCACCCTCTGAAGGTAGCAGATAAAGTTGCACTCCTATAGGGTGAGGGTGTAGCGGGTTACAATCAAGAAAGGAACTTACTTAGCCTAAGGTTTAACATGATTAATCTTAAAGGTTAATACTTATTTTTCCTATATGCTAGTTATATTCATTATAAGGGCAAGGAATATGGAAATTTAGCAGCAAATATTGGCTCAACAAATGAAAACCCTTCATCAGTGTTCCCCTTAAGATCTATTTAGTCTTAAGATAGTGATAAAGTTACATTTTTGCATAGCAAGGACACAGTGATTTATAACAAAGTACAGTGATCTACAACAAGAGAAAATTCATTAACTCAAGAAGTCTAGTATTGCCAACATCAACAACTACTATATTTCTTTTTCTATATTCCAAATACATTGATTAATATATTCCCAGGTGCCTAAGGATATGGAGGCCTGGCAGCAATCACTGACTCAACAATGAGAAAAGCCCTATACTAATACTCCAAACTCTCTGTGCTGTTTATGGTTGAGAGGTTGTCACACAAGCTAGTCTGTCAGCAGAGAGGTTTGACCTGAGACACCCTTGTTACACCCAGGGTAGGGAATTAGCAGTGATTATTGGCAGGACAAATGAAAAAACCCTTCACCAATATAATTTCTAATCAACCCACTATACTATACTAATAATTTTCTAACTTCTCAAAAGAGTCTGTATTTAGAAAGTGTTAAAGCATCTCATGCCTCTCAAGGTTGGGAGGCTGTAAACAATCACATGTGGCTGGACGAACCTGATCAGGGAGGCTAGAGGACCTCCAGAGGAATTTCTAAGTTGAAACACTCTTGTCACGCCCAGGAATTTTTATTAACTGGAGCTGCAAGTTAACTCCTTCTCCGAGAGAAATGGTTATGGGCAAGAGCCCCCCGTAAAGTCAGAGGTGTAGGTGAGAGCATGAAACAGACTCTGGTTTTGGGGTTGGATGCTCTGGAACAGGGGGTTTCCTGAGGCTTGATCATGCCTTTGCATATGCCAAGCCTCCTTCCTCATGACCTTTGCCATGGGCGGAGTTCCTCACGCTGGCCCCTGGCATCGACCCACTCCAGTGTTCTTGCCTGGAGAATCCCAAGGATGGGGGAGCCTGGTGGGCTGCCGTCTATGATGTCGCACAGAGTTGGACACAACTGAAGCGAGTTAGCAGCAGCAGCAGCAGCAGCAGCAGCAATATCCTCGGGAGAAGCATTTTGAGACACTGATGAGGAAAAGTCATCTTGCAAAAGTTTAATTAGTGGATAGATGGTTAGTATATGAAGGCAAATGAGCTTGTTGAGGATTGAGGAATGGGAGGGGGAAAGGGACTCTGCTGAGGAAATAGGGTAGCTTTTAAAGGTAGTGAAAGATAGGTTAGCAAGAGAGCAGAAAGATGTTTTATATTGTGGTTGAGAAGAATTAGAGATACGTTTGTAAATAGAGCAGAAATAGGCAGAGAAGAGAGACTAACTGAAGCTATGAGACAGAAGGTGAGGACTGAGGAGATTTTTGGTAGAGTGAGATCTTTGAGAAAGGAGTGAGTGGTGGGAAAGGAATCCAAGTAATAAGCTTGGTGTTAAGAAGAAGCAATGGGGGTTTCTTCTGTTGTGGAGGGTTGATTGAGAGGGTGAGCCAAGAATGGCATTCTAGACTCTTTGCAGATTACGTCCACATTCTCAGGGTCATCCGCTGGAGCAATAGGTGGATTGAAAATAGAGATTCAGGCATCTTCCAGGGGAAATGAGACGTGGACTTGATATTAATATAAGTAGGTGATGAGATTTCAGATGAGAGGAAAAGGACAGCTGGGTTGAATTAAAATGATTGGTGGTTTTAAAAGATTAAACATGTTTTTATGAAGCCCACCAGTTGTATTTCATACATAGGACAAATGGAAAAAACAGAGGGTAGTTTCCCACAGTTGAGAACTGTCAAGGAGAAACAAGATAAGGAGGACAACATGTCTGTGGTGGGGCAATGATTCAGCATAACACAGGGGATTAGGAAGAGAGGTGAGCGATGGAGGCTGTGAGTTACAGGGGAACAAGGAATGGCTTGCTTACTGGGACTTAGGGCTGAGACAGAGAGCTGCTTTAGTAGAAGCAAAGCCTGAAGGGAAATAGCAGATAAAGATGGAGGAATCAGAAAGGAAATGTTTCAAGTTCAAAACCCTAGAGGTGGAAGAGTCAGTTCTGTGTGATGGTGATGTGTGACTATAAGGTGTTAAGAAGATTAGCTGGTCTCTGAAGATCCTAAGGTTAGAAGATCATCAGCATGAATGCTGATGTATAGGATCAGGGGGCAATAGCAGAATATAATGGCGTCCATGTATTGAAGTCAAGGAACCCTTAGGTGTCCTAGCGCTATATGGGTAATGAGGACAGGAGGGTATGGGCTTCCAGGATTAGCAGGCTTCTCTGCATGGTGAGGGGATGCTGGTTTGGAGGCTGCAGTGTGCACAAGCAGGCTCCTTCTGGTTTTGGCTGTTAGGAGTAGTGGAGTGAAGAAATGGAGCTTGTTGGAAGTCTTCTAGGGGAGGCAAGAATGCATGATGGTTACAGCAGTTCTTGGTCAAACCCCTGGTTTCTATATTGGTTCCGTCCATTTCTAACTCAGTGGTCCTGGGTGAGCTACTTGACCATCCCTTGCCTTGGTTTTCTCATCTCTAAAATGGCAGTAATGATGGTATCTACTCTATGGGACTGCTGTGAAGATTAATTGAAATAATAAGAGTAGTATAAAACTAACACAACATTGTAAATAAGCTGTATTTCAATAAAAATTTTTAAAAGATTGGGTCATTTATTTTTCTGGAATTGAGCTGCATAAGTTGCTTGCATATTTTTGAGATTAGTTGTTTGTCAGTTGCTTCATTTGCTATTTCTTTCTCCCATTCCGAAGGTTGTCTTTTCAACTTGCTTACAGTTTCCTTTGTTGTGCAGAAGCTTTTAATTTTAATTAGATCCAATTTGTTTATTTTTGCTTTTATTTCCAGTATTCTGGGAGGTGGATCATAGAGGATCACAGAGGATACTGCTGTGATTTATGTTGGAGAGTGTTTTGCCTATGTTCTCCTCTAGGAGTTTTATAGTTTCTGGTCTTACATTTAGATCTTTAATCCATTTTGAGTTTATTTTTGCATATGGTGTTAGAAAGTGATCTAGTTTCATTCTTTTACAAGTGGTTGACCAGTTTTCCCAGCACCACTTCTTAAAGAGATTGTCTTTAATCCATTGCCTATTCTTGCCTCCTTTGTCAAAGATAAGGTGTCCATAAGTGTGTGTATTTATCTCTGGGCTTTCTATTTTGTTCCACTGATCTATATTTCTGTCTTTGTGCCAGTACCATACTGTCTTGATGTCTGTGGCTTTGTAGTAGAGCCTGAAGTCAGGCAGGTTGATTCCTCCAGTTCCATTCTTCTTTCTCAAGATTGCTTTGGCTATTCAAGGTTTAAAACTGGAAATAGAACTGCCTTATGACCCAGCAATCCCACTGCTGGGCATACACACCAAAGAAACCAGAATTGAAAGAGACACATGTACTCCAATGTTCATCACAGCACTGTTTATAATAACCAGGACATGGAAGCAACCTAGATGTCCATCAGCAGATGAATGGATAAGAAAGCTGTGGTACATATACACAATGGAGTATTACTCAGCCATTAAAAAGAATACATTTGAATCAGTTCTAATGAGGTGGATGAAACTGGAGCACATTACAAAGAGTGAAGTAAGCCAGAAAGAAAAAACACCAATACAGTATAGTAACACATATATATGGAATTTAGAAAGATGGTAATGATAACCCTGTATGCAAAACAGCAAAAGAGACACAGATATATAGAACAGATTTTGGATTCTGTGGGAGAGGGTGAGGGTGGGATGATTTGGGAGAATGGCATTGAAACATGTATACTATCATGTAAGAAATGAATTGCCAATCCAGGTTCGATATAGGATACAGGATGCTTGGGGCTGGTGCACTGGGATGACCTAGAGAAATGATATGGGGAGGGTGGTGGAAGGGGGGTTCAGGATTGGGAACTCATGTATACCCGTGGCAGATTAATATCAATGTATGGCAAAACCAATACAGTATTGTAAAGTAAAAAAAATTTTTTTTAATTTTTTTAAGATATATATTTTATCTCTTAAAATAGAGAGTAATAGAAAGACACTGTGTAGCAACCATTTAATAAAATTAGCTTTCCTGTTGTTGCTGTTATTGTTGCTATTATTATTTTTGAAAAGATGTATAGGAAGGAGTGGAGAGAAGTGGAGAAAAGTGATTTTGCTCATGTAGACAGGTGGGAAGAATTATTTAAAGAAACTATCAAAGAGAGAAATTTTGTCTACAACAGAATTATGGTTCCAAGGTTCACCCTGGTGCTTCTCTTCAGGGAAGCAGTGACCTTCAAGAGGAAAAGGGGACAGATGGTCAGGCAAGTGACCAGGAGCTGGGCAAGGAGGGAGGGGTTCACACTGGACCTTCAAGAGTGAGTTATACAGTAAAGGGAGCCTAGGGTTGACAGTCTGGATAGAGGCAGAAACACTTCTGATCAAAGCTTTTTTTAATGTTCCTTTTTGGGCCTTAATTTACCCTACAATGAGTTAGAAAAATGCTTTGCTTTCTGTTGATGAGAATAATAATCCATAGCATTGCTTGGGAAATGTTAAGTTTTGAATGCAGGAAGTCTTTTGCCCTTGTTTTACTAATAAATATTAAATTTAATGAAGATCTTTTTTTTTTTTTTAACTAAGCTTAGTAGCTTCTAAGTCTTTTAAAATTATGTCATTCATTTGAAAGAAGCCATATTAAAGTATCAGTTATTACAATCCTAATCCCCTTTCCTGCCTTCTAAAACAACAGCTCTCAGAAAAGAGAGGTGATTTTACTGGCACTGGTTTATGTGTTCTTCATTGGAACCATGAGAAAGAAGGAGGCAGAAGTGGGAACCATTCAAAGACAGTTGTATAAAGAGACTTGCAAGCCATCAGACAGATATTTGAGTGATAAATTTAGGCTTTTCTGAGGAATGGAAATTTGGGAAAAGAAAGTGATATTAAAAAACACTTTTAAAATAAAATTTTGTTATACAAATGTTAAAGCTTATAGAAAAGCAGAAAAATCACTCAGTGAATGGCACCTACTCGCCATCTGTATTTGACAATTGCCAGTGCTGCATGTGACCAGTCTATCTCCATGGCTGTCTTTGTCTACACTTTGGAAAGTGAAGTTGCTCAGTCGTTTCCAACTCTTTGCGACCCCATGAACTGGGGCCTACCAGGATCCTCCATCCATGGGATTTTCCAGACAAGAGTACTGGAATGGGTTGCCATTTCCTTCTTGAGGGGATCTTCCTGACCCGGGTATCCCACATTGTAGGCAGAAGCTTTACTGTCTGAGCCACCAGGGAAGTCACTTTGGAGGGACCATTTAAAAGTAAGTTAAAGATATCAAGGAATCTCATTCCTCAGTTTTTTAGTATGCACCTCCAGAAAATACCAATGACAGTTGTTTAATTGTCAACTATTTCTGCTTAACAAAGCACTCCAAACTTAGTGGCTGGATGTAGCCATCGTGTCATTACACTCACGGGTTCAGGAATGGGTTAGGAATGGACAGAGAGATGGCTTACCCCTGCTCCACAATATCTGGGATTTCAGTAAGAAGTGTTCAAATAACTGGGGGTTGGAATTATCTGGAAAGTGAAAGTGTTAGTCATTCAGTCGTGTCCAAATCTTTGTGACCTCATGGACTGTAGCCCACCAGGCTCTTCTGTCATTGGGATTTTCCAGGCAAGAATACTGGAGTGGGTAGACATTCCCTTCTCCAGGGGATCTTCCTAACCCAGAGCTCGAACCTGGGTCTCCTTCATTGCAGGTAGATTCCTCACAGTCTCATTCATTAAGGAAGCCCTCTGTAAATAAGCCCAGGAATGACTCAAATCTTATTTTAGTTGGGCTTGTGGACAGAAGCCCCCATATGATCTTCCACGTGGCTTGGGAATCTCACAGCATGGGTCTTAGATTCTGTGAGGAGCATCTCAAGATAGGCATGGCCATTCCAGGAGAACCAGGTGGAACCTGCTTAGGCTTTTCTGCAACAGCCTTGGAAGCCTTGAAGCATCATTTACCCTGAGCCTTGTTGGCCAACATATGCACAAACACCCATATTCAAGGGCAAGGGGCAGAGATATCTTCCTTTTCATGGGGTCAAAGTCAAAAACTTTGTGGTTACTTTAAAAAGTCACCACAAAGGCAGTCTCCTACATAACACAATTCTATTATCATACCAATAAAAATGATTTATGAATATCATCTAATAGCAACTATCCACCAATTATTTCAGAAATATCTTTAATAGCTGACTCTTTTTTTCAAAACTGAGATCCAGCCATGGACAGTGCATTAGTTTTCTCATTTAATATCTTAGTTTAAGGTTTTAAAGAAGTCTTCTGGTATAATATGCAATATAACATCATTTGCCATTTGTCCAAGGAGCTCACTTTCAATAAAAACCTAAACAACACTTTAATACTTTCAGGACAAATTGGTGGTCTGTCTTTGTTTGCTTTGGATGCAGTAACTATGTGTCAGATCAAACTGAATATATTTCATTCATTCATTTGTTTATTTATTCACTTAATAATGACTTATTGAGTGCATACTATATTCTGGGCACTTTGCTAGACACTAGGCATAAAAACATGAGTGACAAAAATAATATGGAAAAAGTCCTCATACTCAATCAACTCTTGATTAGGCAGTGTAGACAGAAGCTCAGTAGGCAATTATAATACAGTGGGATACCTTAAGAATATGAGAGGAGGTTTAGTTGGAGCCATGGGGGCAGGAGATAAGTGGTCCCCTCTCTAAAGGAGTCAGTGCAGTGTCTAATAGGGATCTAGATATATCTGCAGATAAAGCAAAAGTGCTATTACAGATATAAGAATACAGCACATTGAAAAAAGTACATATAAAGTCATTTAATGACCCATTTCCCATAAAATGGAGTACAAATACCTTAGCAGATTTTGCTTTATCTCTCCTTCCTTCACTCTTTCCTGGTTTAATTTACTATACCCAAAAGTATGTTCCTAAGAGTCTTTGTCCTCCTTGAGTTGCTCTTGGGCCTAAGCCATTGACCCAACTGGCTCATTTGTACATTTTCTTCATAAGAATTAGACATCCCCCTGTTATATATTTAGACTTATTTCTGGACCCAGACACAAGCCTGCAAATTCTACTACCCTCTCTCTGCCTGCCTCCCCTGGGGTTCTCCTGTGGATGTTGGAAGCTGATGGACTCCCACAGGCTCTGCCGTTTTGGACAACATCACGGATGCTCACTGGGGAAGCAACAAAGCCCGTCTCATTTGCATGAATCTCTGCAGTGGTTCTTCTGACCCCAGGGCTGTTAAAAGTACTCATTAGATCCTTTTTAATTAAATATGTAACACACATCATGCCATCAAGCACAGGGGGAAAAAAATAAAAGAGGGAAAGAAAAATACAATCTAACAACGGCTCCTGCTCCTAATTAAAAGCAGGCTGTCTTTGCCCGAGAGCAAGCTGGGGACAGCACTTTTTATCCTGGGCACAGCCGTGGAACCCCTGGTGCCAAAGCCCAGGGGGCAGGGACTTGAGGCTTTGGATATGTCAAGGGGGCTGGTGTGTGCTGGGTGACACAGGCTCTCTCCCTTCACAGGAGGTGGGGTCTAATTTCAGCTCCTGGTTTGTCATTCAAGGTAAGGACAAGGTTTCATTTTCTTTCATCTGGCCTTTCAAATGCTCTTCAATTCAATATCACATCGTAGTATGGTAGGTAAACAGAATACGAACACAGTGGGGATGGTCTCACCAAGCAAAAGCTCATAAAAGCTCAAAGAAAATGAGCCACATGCATCAGTTGCTCATATATGATGCTGGTGGGAAGTGAAGGAGCAGACAAGCATGGGGCACTGGGAGGAGGGCAGCTCCTAGAGTCTTGATTGTTTGCAGAGCTGAAGGTTGAAAGGAGCATCTGTAAGCAGGAGGTTCTTCACTCACCTTTCCATAATCTTGGTTCTTAGATACCCTTTGAATGTTCTTCTCCCCTTCCCCTAATATCTTCTCATCTCCTCTCCACCCTTGCCAGTTCTCTTCCTTTTAGTGACACTCAGCAGATCCTCTCTGCCCCTACCCTTGAGTGGTCTTTCCTGTTAGATCTGAGTCTTGAAACAGCTTCACAGTGCCCAGCTGAATCAAAATACCTCTTACCTATCTTTTACTGCATTTAAAAAATGTTTTATTTATATTGGAGGATAGCAAATTAACAATGTTGTGAAAGTTTCAGTGAAGGGACTCAGCCATACACATACATGTATCCATTCTCCTCCAAACTCTCCTCCCATCCAGGCTGCCACATAACACTGAGCAGAGTTCCCTGTGTTATACGGTAGGTCCTTGTTAGTTATCCATTTAAAATATAGCAGAGTGTACATGTATTATTATATTAAAGGGATAACTTTGTTGAAAGGGAGGCAGGGCAGGAAGGGTGGCTGGGAAGGTCCTCATTCTGATGTTACTCATGCTTTGCAAGTTCACTTTGTATTGATTGTGTTTGTTTCTTTTGGGGGGGATAACTTTAAAAGGATGATGAAAGGCTCCACCTTAGGTGGTGTTCTCAGATTAACTCAGAATTCTGGATTCTTTATAAGTCTCACTTGAAGTGAAAATGGAAGATTTTGTTTTAACTCTGCTGTTATATTTATCTATTAAGTCCAGCCCTAATGGGCATCAGGGAGAGTAAGAATAAGGATATTCATGAGATTCATGTACCAGATTTGCTGCCAACTCTCTGGGCACAAGAGACATTGAATCTATTAAGACCTTTCAAGCACAAACACAATTATTTGGCAAATAATTATTAGACCCTATTATGTGCCAGAGACTTGTTTCAAATTACAGAGACCCAGCAGTGGAAAATGGAGAAAATGTCCCTTCACTCATAGAGTTTACATTTGCATGTGGACGTCAAATAGCAAAACAGTCCTAAATATATGAAATATTAGGTAGTAAAAATGTCACCTAAGGAAAAAAGTCAGAAGTTATAGGAAGTGATAGAGTCTTTGTGTAGATAGTGAGTTCCAGAAGGTATCTCTGATGAGTGCCTATTTGAGCAAGTCAGTCAGTCAGTTCAGTCACTCAGTCATGTCTGACTCTTTGCGACCCCATGAATTGCAGCACACCAAGCCTCCCAGTCCATCACCAACTCCCGGAGTTCACTCAAACTCACGTCCATCAAGTCAATGATGCCATCCAGCCATCTCATCCTCTGTCATCCCTTTCTCCTCCTGTCCCTAATCCCTCCCAGCATCAGAGTCTTTTCCAATGAGTCAACTCCGCATGAGGCGGCCAAAGTACTGGAGTTTTAGCTTTAGCATCATTCTTTCCAAAGAACACCCAGGACTGATCTCCTTTAGAATGGACTGGTTGGATGTCCTTGCAGTCCAAGGGACTCTCAAGAGTCTTCTCCAACACCACAGTTCAAAAGCATCAATTCTTTGGTGCTCAGCTTTCTTCACAGTCCAACTCTCACATCCATACATGACTACTGGAAAAACCATAGCCTTGACTAGACGGAACTTTGTTGGCAAAGTAACGTCTCTGCTTTTGAATTTGCTATCTAGGTTGGTCATATCTTTCCTTCCAAGGAGTAAGCATCTTTTATTTTATTTTATTTTTTTACAACTGCTTTAATTATTAAAGAAAATAGTACAAAGACCAGAAGTAGTGAATGTCACTTGTGCTACATTATTATATTTATATATTGATGGATTTGATTTGCTAATATTTTATAGAGGATTTTTTTTTCATCTATGCTCATAAGGAATATGGTTTGAAAGTTTTTTAGTTTTTCTGTTTTTTTTTTACTTTATTTTGCTTTACAATACTGTATTGATTTTGCCATACGTTGACATGAATCAGCCATGGGTGTACATGAGTTCCCAATCCTGATCCCCCCTCCCACCTCCCACCCCATATCATCTCTCTGGATCATCCCCGTGCACCAGCCCCAAGCATCCTGTATCCTGTATCGAACATAGACTGGCACTTCGTTTCTTACCTGATAGTATACATGTTTCAATGCCATTCTCCCAAATCATCCCGCCCTCTCCCTCTCCCATAGAGTCTAAAAAGTCCGTTCTATATATCTGTGTCTCTTTTGCTGTCTCGCATAAAGGGTTATCATTACCATCTTTCTAAATTCCATATATATGTGTTACTATACTGTATTGGTGTTTTTCTTTCTGGCTTACTTCACTCTGTATAATTGGCTCCAGTTTCATCCACCTCATTAGAACTGATTCAAATGTATTCTTTTTAATGGCTGAGTAATACTCCATTGTGTATATGTACCACAGCTTTCTTATCCATTCATCTGCTGATGGACATCTAGGTTGTTTCCATGTCCTGGTTATTATAAACTGTGCTGCGATGAACATTGGGGTACACGTGTCTCATTCAATTCTGGTTTCCTTGGTGTGTATGCCCAGCAGTGGGATTGCTGGGTCATAAGACAGTTCTATTTGCAATTTTTTAAGGAATCTCCACACTGTTCTCCATAGTTTCTGTACTAGTTTGCATTCCCACAAACAGTGTAAGAGGGTTCCCTTTTTTCCACACCCTCTCCAGCATTTATTGCTTGTAGACTTTTGGATTGCTGCCATTCTGACTGGTGTGAAATGGTACCTCATTGTGGTTTTGATTTGCATTTCTCTGATAATGAGTGATGTTGAGCATCTTTTCATGTGTTTGTTAGCCATCCGTATATCTTCTTTGGAGATATGTCTGTTTAGTTCTTTGGCCCATTTTTTGATTGGGTCATTTATTTTTCTGGAGTTGAGCTGCATAAGTTGCTTGTATATTTTTGAGATTAGTTGTTTGTCAGTTGCTTCATTTGCTATTATTTTCTCCCATTCAGAAGGCTGTCTTTTCAACTTGCTTATAGTTTCCTTTGTTGTGCAGAAGCTTTTAATTTTAATTAGATCCAATTTGTTTATTTTTGCTTTTATTTCCAATGTTCTGGGAGGTGGGTCATAGAGGATCCTGCTGTGATTTATGTCAGAGAGTGTTTTGCCTATGTTCTCCTCTAGGAGTTTTATAGTTTCTGGTCTTACGTTTAGATCTTTAATCCATTTTGAGTTTATTTTTGCATATGGTGTTAGAAAGTGATCTAGTTTCATTCTTTTACAAGTGGTTGACCAGTTTTCCCAGCACCACTTCTTAAAGAGATTGTCTTTAATCCATTGTATATTCTTGCCTCCTTTGTCAAAGATAAGGTGTCCATAAGTGTGTGTATTTATCTCTGGGCTTTCTATTTTGTTCCACTGATCTATATATCTGTCTTTGTGCCAGTACCATACTGTCTTGATGTCTGTGGCTTTGTAGTAGAGCCTGAAGTCAGGCAGGTTGATTCCTCCAGTTCCATTCTTATTTCTCAAGATTGCTTTGGCTATTCGGGTTTTTTTTTGTATTTCCATACAAATTGTGAAATTATTTGTTCTAGCTCTGTGAAAAATACCGCTGTTAGCTTGATAGGGATTGCATTGAATCTGTAGATTGCTTTCGGTAGTATACTCATTTTCACTATATTGATTCTTCTGATCCATGAATATGGTATATTTCTCCATCTATTAGTGTCCTCTTTGATTTCTTTCATCAGTGTTTTATAATTGTCTATATATAGGTCTTTAGTTTCTTTAGGTAGGTATATTCCTAAGTATTTTATTCTTTTCGTTGCAATGGTGAATGGAATTGTTTCCTTAATTTCTTTTTCTACTTTCTCATTATTAGTGTATAGGAATGCAAGGGATTTCTGTGTGTTGATTTTATATCCTACAACACTACTATATTCATTGATTAGCTTTAGTAATTTTCTCGTGGAGTCTATAGGGTTTTCTTTGTAGAAGATCATGTCATCTGCAAACAGTGAGAGTTTTACTTCTTCTTTTCCAATTTGGATTCCTTTTATTTCTTTTTCTGCTCTGATTGCTGTGGCCAAAACTTTCAGAACTATGTTGAATAGTAGCAGTGAAAGTGGGCACCCTTGTCTTGTTCCTGACTTTAGGGGAAATTCTTTCAGTTTTTCACCATTGAGGATAATGTTTGCTGTGGGTTTGTCATATATAGCTTTTATTATGTTGAGGTATGTTCCTTTTATTCCTGCTTTCTGGAGAGTTTTTATCATAAATGGATGTTGAATTTTGTCAAAGGCCTTCTCTGCATCTATTGAGATAATCATATGGCTTTTATTTTTCAATTTGTTAATGTGGTGAATTACATTGATTGATTCGTGGATATTGAAGAATCCTTGCATCCCTGGGATAAAGCCAACTTGGTCATGGTGTATGATCTTTTTAATGTGTTGTTGGATTCTGATTGCTAGAATTTTGCTAAGGAGTTTTGCATCTGTGTTCATCAGTGATATTGGCCTGTAGTGTTCTTTTTTTGTGGCATCTTTGTCAGGTTTTGGTATTAGGGTGATGGTGGCCTCATAGAATGAGTTTGGAAGTTTACCTTCCTCTGCAATTTTCTGGAAGAGTTTGAGTAGGATAGGTGTTAGCTCTTCTCTAAATTTTTGGTAGAATTGAGCTGTGAAGCCGTCTGGACCTGGGCTTTTGTTTGCTGGAAGATTTCTGATTACAGTTTCAATTTCTGTGCTTGTGATGGGTCTGTTCAGATTTTCTACTTCTTCCTGGTTCAGTTTTGGAAAGTTGTACTTTTCTAAGAATTTGTCCATTTCTTCCACGTTGTCCATTTTATTGGCATATAATTGCTGATAGTAGTCTCTTATGATCCTTTGCATTTCTGTGTTGTCTGTTGTGATCTCTCCATTTTCATTTCTAATTTTATTGATTTGATTTTTCTCCCTTTGTTTCTTGATGAGTCTAGCTAATGGCTTGTCAATTTTATTTATCCTTTCAAAGATCCAGCTTTTGGCTTTGTTGATTTTTGCTATGGTCTCTTTTGTTTCTTTTGCATTTATTTCTGCCCTAATTTTTAAGATTTCTTGTTCTTCATTTCTTCCTTTTCTAGTTGCTTTAGGTGTAGAGTTAGGTTATTTATTTGACTTTTTCTTGTTTCTTGAGGTATGCCTGTATTGCTATGAACTTTCCTCTTAGCACTGCTTTTATAGTGTCCCACAGGTTTTGGGTTGTTGTGTTTTCATTTTCATTTGTTTCTATGCATATTTTGATTTCTTTTTCGATTTCTTCTGTGATTTGTTGGTTATTCAGAAGCGTGTTGTTCAGCCTCCATATGTTGGAATTTTTAATAGTTTTTCTCCTGTAATTGAGATCTAATCTTAATGCATTATGGTCAGAAAAGATGCTTGGAATGATTTCAATTTTTTTGAATTTATCAAAGTTAGATTTATGGCCCAGGAGGTGATCTATCCTGGAGAATGTTCCATGAGCACTTGAGAAAAAGGTGAAATTCATTGTTTTGGGGTGAAATGTCCTATAGATATCAATTAGGTCTAACTGGTCTATTGTATCATTTAAAGTTTGCATCTCTTTGTTAATTTTCTGTTTAGTTGATCTATCCATAGGTGTGAGTGGGGTATTAAATTCTCCCACTATTATTGTGTTATTGTTAATTTCCCCTTTCATACTTGTTAGCATTTGTCTTACATATTGCGGTGCTCCTATGTTGGGTGCATATATATTTATAATTGTTATATCTTCTTGGATTGATCCTTTAATCATTATGTAGTGGCCTTCTTTGTCTCTTTTCACAGCCTTTGTTTTAAAGTCTATTTTATCTGATATGAGTATAGCTACTCCTGCTTTCTTTTGGTCTCTATTTGCGTGGAATATCTTTTTCCAGCCCTTCACTTTCAGTCTGTATGTGTCCCTTGTTTTAAGGTGGATCTCTTGTAGGCAGCATATATAGAGGTCTTGCTTTTTGTATCCATTCAGCCAGTCTTTGCCTTTTGGTTGGGGCACTCAATCCGTTTACATTTAAGGTAATTATTGATAAGTATGATCCTGTTACCATTTACTTTATTGTTTTGGGTTCAGGTTTATATGCCCTTTTTGTGTTTCCTGTCTAGAGAATATCCTTTAGCATTTGTTGGAGAGCTGGTTTGGTGGTGCTGAATTCTCTCAGCTTTTGCTTGTCTGTAAAGCTTCTGATTTCTCCTTCATATTTAAATGAGATCTTTGCTGGGTACAGTAATCTGGGCTGTAGGTTATTTTCTTTCATCACTTTAAGTATGTCTTGCCATTCCCTCCTGGCCTGAAGCGTTTCTATTGAAAGATCTGCAGTTATCCTTATGGGAATCCCCTTGTGTGTTATTTGTTGTTTTTCACTTGCTGCTTTTAATATTTGTTCTTTGTGTTTGATCTTTGTTAATTTGATTAATATGTGTCTTGGGGTGTTTCACCTTGGGTTTATCCTATTTGGAACTCTCTGGGTTTCTTGGACTTGGGTGATTATTTCCTTCCCCATTTTAGGGAAGTTTTCAACTATTATCTCCTCAAATATTTTCTCATGGTCTTTCTTTTTGTCTTCTTCTTCCGGGACTCCTGTAATTCGAGTGTTGGAGCATTTCATATTGTCCTGGAGGTCTCTGAGATTGTCCTCATTTCTTTTAATTCATTTTTCTTTTTTCCTCTCTGATTCATTTATTTCTACCATTCTATCTTCTATTTCACTAATCCTATCTTCTGCCTCCGATATTCTACTATTTGTTGCCTCCAGAGTGTTTCTGATCTCATTTATTGCATTATTCATTATATATTGACTCTTTTTTATTTCTTCTATGTTCTTGTTAAACCTTTCTTGCATCTCCTCAATCCTTGCCTCCAGGCTATTTATCTGTGATTCCATTTTGATTTCAAGATTTTGGATCATTTTTACTATCATTATTCGGAATTCTTTCTCAGGTAGATTCCCTATCTCTTCCTCTTTTGTTTGGTTTGGTGGGCATTTCTCCTGTTCCTTTACCTGCTGGGTATTCCTCTGTCTCTTCATCTTGGTTATATTGCTGCTTTTGGGGTGGCCTTTCTGTATTCTGGGAATTTGTGGAGTTCTGTTTATTATGGAGTTTCCTCGCTGTGGGTGAGGTTGTATCAGTGGCTTGTCAAGGTTTCTTAGTTAGGGAAGCTTGTGTTGGAGTTCTGGTGGGTAGAGCTGGATTTCTTCTCTCTGGAGCGCAATGAAGTGTCCAGTAATGAGTTATGAGACGTCTATGGTTTTGGAGTAACTTGAGCTGCCTGTATATTGAAGCTCAGGGGTGTGTTCCTGTGTTGCTGGAGAATTTGCATGGTGTGTCTTGTTCTGGACCTTGTTGGCCCTTGGGTGGTGCTTGGTTTCAGGGTAGGTATGGAGGCATTTGATGAGTTCCTATCGATTAATGTTCCCTAGATTCAGGAGTTCTCTGATGTTCTCAGGATTTGGACTTAAGCCTCCTGCTTCTGGTTTTCAGTTTTATTTTTACAGTAGCCTCTAGACTTCTCCATCTATACAGCACCAATGATAAAACATCTAGGTTAAAGATGAAAAGTTTCTCCACACTGAGGGACACCCAGAGAGGTTCACTGAGTTACATGGAGCAGAGAAGAGGGAGGGGGGAGTTAGAGGTGACTGGAATGAGATGAGATGGGATCAAAAGAGGAGAGAGCAAGCTAGCCAGTAATCACTTCCTTATGTGCGCTCCACAGTCTGGACCGCTCAGAGATGTTCACGGAGTTATACAGGGAAGAGGAGAGGGAGGAAGTAGACAGAGGTGGCCAGGAGGATAAAAGAGGGAAATGAAAAGGAGACAGATCCAGCCAGTAACCAGTTCCCTAAGTGTTCTCCATCGTCTGGAACACACAGAGATTCACAGAGTTGGGTAGAGAAGAGAAGGGGGAGGGAGGAGACAGAGACAACCTGGTGGAGAAAAAGGAGAGTCCAAAGGAGGAGAGAGTGGGCAAGTCAGTAATCTCGCTCTCAGGTAAACTTGGGTAGTGAAGATTGGGTTTTTAAATGTACAAAATTGACAACAAATACCAAAAAACAAAGTTTAAAAATCTAGAGTAGAGGTTGGATTCTCAAAAATACAATATTAAAGAAAAGAACAAGAAAAAAAAAAAAAAAAACAAAGTCACGAGAATTATTAAAAAACAACAACAGCCACAAAAATATATATATATGGCGTTTGCTTTAAAAATAGGGTCTTTTTTTTGAAAAGTGATAGTAGGTTATAAAAATTAAAATTAAAGGAGAAATAGAGGACTTAAAATTTTTTAAAAGTTTAAAAAGTGGAGAAGAAAAAGAAAAGAAGAAAAAACAAACAACAACATCAACAACAACAAAAAAAGAGAATGGTCATAAAAATAGTAAAGATATATCTGGGACTTTCTCTGGTGTTGTGGGCAGTGTGGGGTCACTTCCAAGGCGGTTCCCTCTGTTTAGCTTCTTCCATTTGCTGGTCTCTTCAGTGTCTGATTTCTGCCCTGACACAAGGGGGACGGTGGTGGACACTTTTTTTTTTTTTTTTTTTTAGGCTCACTTGTTCAGTCACGCTGTGGGGAGGGAGGGATGCTGCAAACAAATAACACTGGTGTGTGCTCGCAGTGTATCAGCCACGCTGGGCATGGCCCTATACACGGCGCACACCACTCAGGCTCTACGTTGCTCCACAGGGAACCGTTTGAGGCCGGCCCTAGGCTGCATGCACCTCCCTGGTCTAAGCCGCTCAGGCTCGGTGCTCAGGTAGCCCTCAGAGGCGCAGATTCGGTTGGGCCTGCGTTTTGTGCCCTTCCCAGGACCGAGTAGCTCAGATGTTTGGCGAGCACGGTCACTGCAACTTATCCCCTTTCCCTGCTGCTCAGTGTTCTGGGTGTACCACTGGCGTCCCTTGTCAGGCAGATGGTGACTGTCCAGAACCCCAAGAAGTCTTAGTTAGCAAAGAAGCCTGCTTGCAGTTTGGTAGGTAAAGTCTCTCCGGGGCTGCGATTGCTGCCTTCCAGCCCTTACAGCTCTGGCTGCCTGTCACCAGCGGGGGATGGTCTGCAGCCAGCTATTTCTGTTCCGTCCTTTGTTCTGTGCGTGGTCCTGGCAGTGTCTTATGTTAGAGCTCTTCCCGTGGTAACTATCCCACAGTCTGGTATGCTAGCCCAAGTTAGTTCACTCTGGTTACATTCGGGGCATTCCAGCCTGATTCTTAAAAAGCCCTGCAGCCCGCGCCTCCCTGCCCAGCCCCCACTTGCTAGTGGCGGATGCAGGCATCTGCGCTGCTTCTCCGCTGGGGGAGTTTCCTTTGGGCTCATAATCTGTTGGTTTTAATTATTTATTTATTTTTCTTCCCTGTTATGTCACCCTCTGTGCTTCCAAGGCTCGCCACAGACTCGGCAGTGAGAGTGTTTCCTGGTGTTTGGAAACTTCTCTCTTTTTAAGACTCCCTTCACAGGACGGGACTCCCTTCCTGGGATGGAGCTCCCTCCCTACCTTCTTGGTCTCTTTTTTTGTCTTTTATATTTTTCCTACCTGTTTTTGAAGACAATGATCTGCTTTTCTGGGTGCCTGATGTCCTCTACCAGCATTCAGAAGTTGTTTTGTAGAATTTACTCAGTGTTGAAGTGTTCTTTTGATGAATTTGTGGGGGAGAAAGTGGTCTCCGTGTCCTATTCCTCCGCCATCTTAGGACCACCCCCCGAGTAAGCGTCTTTTAATTTCATGGCTGCAATCACCATCTGCAGTGATTTTGGACCCCCCAAAATAAAGTCTGACACTGTTTCCACTGTTTCCCCATCTATTTGCCATGAACTGATGGGACCAGATGCCATGATCTTCGTTTTCTGAATGTTGAGCTTTAAGCCAACTTTTTCACTCTCCTCTTTCACTTTTATCAAGAGGCTTTTTAGTTCCTCTTCAAGACCTGTGTAAATTGAGAAAGTGAATTATGTGAGTATCTAGGGAAAGAGGAGAACCAGGCATAATGTGCAAAGGCACTGAGCCAAGAGTTTGGAGTATCTGAGAGCTAGCAAGGAGGCTACTGTGGCTGGAACAGAGTAAGCCAATAGAGAACTGTTAGTATTCTTCTGGTTGATTCTAAAGCATCAAGGTCTAACTTTTCACCTTGCTACTGCTTTGGACCATACCTATGTCTTCATCCTATTGTCTGAAGGTTGGAAAAAGATGATTGGCTGTTGTCATATTTCCAGCTTGGCTGTGGTTAAAAAAAAAAAAATCAGAGTGACCCTGGAATTACAGGAAGGCCCTCAGGAGTGCATGTTATGTGTTTCAATCATGAAAATGAGAAATACCAAACATAGACAACTCTTTCAAAACTTTGGCCTTTGAAAGATGGAAGAGAGATGAACTGGTGTTTGTGGTTTAACAAAAAACCTCTAATCAATACAGTTTGTCCATCCTCAAAGCCTCAGAAACACCATCCCTTTTTATTTTTTAGCTGTCTATTGACATTAACTTACTTTGGATATTAAAGTGTCCCTACACGCTGAAATACTAATAGGTTACTTTATTATTTTCAATTCAGTTTCATTTCCTCGTATACAGCTTAATCAAATTATAAGACAGTCTCCCTGTTCTAAATTAGCTTGATCTCTACAATGGCAAGCCATTTCTCTTTTTTTTGCCATATTATTTAAAAAATTCAATTATAAGTGTGCATTTTAACCTTTTTTGTTTTGAAGTGTATCATAATACTGAAGTTTATGTAAGACATATATACCATTATATACAACTTAAAGATATTTACAAGCAAAGCCCATCAACTAACAACCTGGTAAAGAATATACATATCTATTGCCTATTTTCTAGAAGACACTTCTGGGTGCCAAACACAATACATCTTATTGCCTTTCCTCAGAGTAAAAAATATTTTTTTCTTAATTTTTGTGATGAGCGTATCTTTAACTTTCTTTCTAATTCCATCATGTATATATCATAAGCGATATATTTTTAATTTAAAAACATGAAATGTATACATTATATTGAATATACTTTTTAAAATTGTTTTTGGATCAGTATTATGTGTGTAGAGCATTTTTTTCCCCTAGACCATCTCTTCCATGCAGTCTTTCCAGTCTTACTATCAGATTCAGTATACTCTAACAGAACGTTAAAGTTTTCCTTATTTTTCAGAAGTTCCTATATTCTGCCTTGTAATATAATCTTGCATCTCACATTTTTTTTTACTACTGGTTTGCTAGTCCTTTAAAGTGTTTATCTCAGTTCTTTTCGTATCCTCAAAGCACTGGATCTGGTGATTATGCATAATTTATACTTATAAAACAGGCTTTCCTATGACTCAGACCATAAAGGATCTGTCTGAAATGCAGGAGACCTGGGTCCAATCCCTGGTTTGGGAAGATCCCCTGGAGAAGGCAATAGCAGCACACTCCAGTATTCTTGCCTGGAGAATCCCATAGACAGAGGAGACTTGTGGGTTGCAGTCCATGGGGTCACAGAATTGGACATGACTGAGTGACTAACACACACTTATAAATTGCTTGTTAAATGCATGCTGCTGAGACCTACAGTATATATTTGAATGGAAGACCCTTTATTACACATTCTTCAAAGTCTAGATGGCTTAATAATAAAATATGTGTCATCTATTCTTCAGCTTACTAAACCATTATATATGATCTGCTCAGGGTTTGATTTCAGTTACATCCTCAATCGTTTTTTTTTTTTTTTTTTAATTTTAATCTCTCAAAATCTGTGTTTTGTATCTGCTAACCTGAATTTGGCTACCATTGAAATCTTTGCTCAAAAGAAAACAATTGGTAAGCAAAATGTAAGCAGGTGAAGGAGAGTACTTTTAATTCTATGCATCTTGGACTAACAGAAGTTAATGAGAGGGAATGCAGTAATAAAAACAGAAAGAGTAAAACAGTCCTTGAGAGCATGTGTGGGATGAGACTTTTTACCGAGGTCCCTGCAGAAAGGAGCACGGAGGTTCCCATGGCTTAAACCCCTAGAACTTCTGATTAGCCTTTCTGAAACTTCTGGACAATGCCTCGGCCTCATCTCAGCTCAAGAATGAGTGTATTAGGGAAAGCTAAAATGAATTCCCCTAAGCCCACGGCATATAGAGAAAGCACGATTTCCTTCTGAAAAGGAAATGAAGTGTTTTATTTCTTTATTTATTAGATTTGTTACTAACTGTACCCTGTGCCAGAAGCCCCAAGGCAGAAAAGCTTATTGTAAAATAATAGAGATAATTAAATTTTATATTATGAAACAGGGATCAATGCAGCAAAACTGGTATCTGGTCCACTGGGTATATCTAAACTAAAGAGGTGGGTTCTGCATGATATCCCAAGGCCAAACTCCATTGTTATCTTGAGTCCTTTCTCCACTCCTCATCCATTAATATTTATTAAAAATTGTGGTAGCTGGGTTTCATATATATATATGTAAAGATTGGAATGTAATTGCATCAACAACAGAGACAAATCTCTCCTGGATAATGGATAATGTACTGAGTATTGGCCCATGAAGAACTCCAAGAGTATGTGTGCCTGTGTGTGTGCGTGTGTGCGTGTGTGTGTGTGTGTGTGTGTGTTCAGTAGCTAAGTCATGTCTGATTCTTTGTGACCCCATGGACTGTAACACAACAGGCTTCCCTGTCCTTCACTATCTCTTGGAGTTTGCTCAAACTCATGTCCATTGAGTCGATGATGCCATCCAACCATCTCATCCTCTCTTGCCCCTTTTCCTCCTGCCCTCAGTCTTTCCCAGCACCAGGTCTTTTCCAGTGAGTCGGCTCTCTGCATCAGGTGGCCAAGTATTGGAGCTTCAGCTTCAGCACCAGTCCTTCCAATGAACATTCAGGATTTATTTCCATTAGGGTTGGCTGGTTTGATCTCCTTGCAGTCCAAGGGACTCTTGAAAGTTTTCTCCAACACCTCTGTCACCCTAAGACAAATTTGTAAAGTTGCTTAGTTTTGTTTTCAAAGAGCTTCTACCCCTTTGATACTGCTGTTTTCCTCTTGGAAGCTTCTTGTTCAGAGTTCTCACTGTTTGTATCACACTCCCAGCTCATCTATGTTTAATTCCATGTAGAATTCCCCACATCTCATTCCAGCATTCTTCTAAACCTACTTCTCTCTTAAATTTTGTATGCTTCATGATAAGACACTTGCATATTTTAATAAATATACTTGCAAGTATATGTTTCCCATGGAATAATGGTGTAGAGATTAAAAAACATAGGATTTAATGTCTAGGAGACTTGGCTTTAAGCCTTAGTTTCTCACCTAAGTCACCAAGTGGCCTTGGGAAAGTTTCTTTTAGATGGATTTTCTGGTTTCACATACGTTCTTATACTTATGCTTTAAAAATATAAATTTACTCTTCTTTGGAAAGAAAAACAAACTTATAACTTCTTTATTGATTATTGAATTGGCTGTCACAAGAAAGAAGGTTATATCTTGCAGGCATTTCAGAGACAGACCTCAACGTCTGGGATGACAGAATACTTGTCTTCAAACATCTCTTCATCACAGTAGCAGTAGGGCAAAAGATAGAAAGTTTACAGAAATTTCAGAGCAGCCACAAAAATCCCTGCTAATTTACAAATGACACTAGGCATCGAGGCCCATCACTTCATGGCAAATAGATGGGGAAAAAGTGGAAACAGTGACAGATTTTATTTTCTTGGCCTTCAAAATCACTGAGGATTCTGACTGCAGCCATGAAATTAAAAGATGCTTGCTCCTTGGAAGAAACACCATGACAATCCTAGACAGCATATTAAGAAGCAAAGACAGCACTTTGCCAACAAAGGTCTGTATAGTCAAAGCTATGGTTGTTCCAGTAGTCATGTACAGGTGTGAGAGTAGGACCGTAAAGAAGATTGAGAGCCGAAGAATTGATGCTTTTGAATTGTGGTCTGGAGAAGACTTTTGAGAGTCCCTTGAACGCTCAAGTAGGTTTAGAAGAATGCAAGGAGGTCAAACCAGTCAGCTTCCTTTAGGAAACTGACCTTGAATATTCACTGTAGGGACTGATGCTGAAGCTAAAACTCCAGTGCTTTGGGCACCTAATGTGAAGAGCCGACTCATTGGAAAAGACCTTGATGCTGGGAAAGACTGAAGGCAAAAGGAGAAGCAGGTGACAGAGGATGAGATGGTTAGATAACATCACTGCCTCAATAGACATGAATTTGAGCAAACTCTGGGAGATAGTAAAGGACAGGGAAGTCTGACATGCTGCAGTCCGTGGGGTCACAAAGAGTCAGACACAACTTAGCAACTGAATAAAAACAACAATTGACCTTTGAGATTCCAAGGAGACTGTGGACTTATAAGGTAGCTATGAAAATTAAGGGACAACTCTGGAGAAGATAATAGAGTTAAGGTAGAGAGTCTAAGTAACTCACTGGAGAGCATGGAGCTCGTAAGTCATGAAACTTGGAATCGCATGCAAAACCCTTTGATTTAAAGTCATCACCACAAAAATAATCAGGGTTCCTTGAGTTTTTGAATTTACTCGACTCAATAGGGACTCAGTTTGACAGTGTAGCCATCATCCATGCCAGACTCTTGACTCCTGGAAGCATGAGGTAAGTGAAATTTTAAGTAATAATGACATTCATTTTGATAAAAATACAACTCTGCATCATCTTCCCAAGTACTTGCAAGTGGGCAGGCAGAATCTAACTCTGAGGTATCTCTTTGAAAGTGTTTTTATAGTGTTTAGCTATTTTTATTATTAACTCATTTTTAATGCATTTTTCTGTCTGTTTCTCCATCCCTGGGTACTGAATACAACAACTACAAAAGGTCTGCTTAAGTGATGGGGGTATTTTCCAATAGAAGCGTAAGACAGGATGTTTGCAGAAGTGGCAGCATCTTGTGGTATCAGAGAAATAGAGCTGGTGTAGGGAACTCATACAAGAAGACACACTGTATAAAGCTGAGCAGCACAGAAATGGCCAGTGTACACGTGACACTGAGAATTGCAAAGTGGGATGCCTTCCTTGTGCATTTGTATCACCAAACATTCAGACCACCAGGCAAGCTGGGACTTCTCCGGTGGTCCAGTGGCTAAGACTCTGAGCTCCCAGTGCAGAGGGCCCAGGTTCAATCCCTGGTTAGGGAACTAGATCTCACATGCTGCAACTAAAGATCTGGCATGTTGTGTAAGACCCAGCACAGCCAAATAAACATTAAAAGAAAAGAAAATGTCTTCATTGACTCTGCATATCTAATGAGAGATGGAAACACCAGGGCTTTTTTTTTTTTTTTTTTTTAATTTCATTCCTATCTTCCCTGTGATAATAGCAACCAAGAGACCTTAAAATCTTTGGAAGCATCATCAAAAAATATGTTGCAGTACAGAAAAGAGCCAAAGATTTGGAATCAGACAAACAGGGTAATCGGTTGATCCACCACTTACAATTACAGGAACTTACTCTCCTTTTTTTCCCCATGTGCTATACAGTAGGTCCTTGTTGGTTATCCATTTTATTTTATTTATTTGGTTATCCACTTTAAATATAGCAGTGTTTCCATGTCCATGCCAAATCCCTAACTATCCCTTCCCTCCCCTGTCCCTCCAGAAACCATAAGTTCACTCTCTAAGTCTGTGAGTCTCTGTTTTGTAACTAAGTTCATTTGTATTATTTCTTTTTAGATTCCACATATAAGGGATGTCATATGATATTTCTCCATCTCTGTCTGACTTTGCTCAGTATGATACTCGCTAGGTCTCATATCTTCTTAACTAGGAAAAGGGCCAAGAATCCTCACCTCTCATGGTTGTTATGAAAATCAGGTACAAAATACATAAAAAACATTAAGCCCAGTGCATCAAAAAAACTCAATTACTTATAACTACAGTTGTTCTTTTTATTACTACTAGGAGGAGGAAATGAGAAATAATCTTCTGATTACACTAATAATAAGGAAAACATTGGTTTTCTGTGTCATGGCTTATTATAAAAGAATGATGCTCTCCAAGGAAATGATGGAGCCCATCACTCAAACACCTGGAAGAATATGTAAACACACTTATCAATATGATCAAAATAGCAAAAATAAACATTTCATGAAAAGGCAGAGGAAAGCCTACATTAAGTTGCAAAATTAACACCATGGAAAGCAAAAGATGTGCAGGGGGTTGGGAACAATGAGAAAAAAATTACTGTACTAGGAACAGCAGCAGTGGACCTCAGAGATCTCCAGGTCACACACCAACCATTGTCAGTAAATAAAACGTGGCTGTATATTTCAACATAAAGTGACATAGGAAATGGAAACCCACTCCAGTATTCTCACCTGGAAAATACCATGGACAGAGGAGCCTGGTGGGCGACAATCCATAGGGCCACAAAGAGTCGACACACTGAAGCGACTTAGCACACATACATTTACATATATATGTGTATCTATATAAAATTTGAACATGGCTGCAGTGTAGTAATGGGCTTCCCAGATGGCTCAGTGGTAAAGAATCTACTTGCCCATGAGGAGACACAAGAGACACAGTTTCAATCCCTGGGTTAGGAAGATCCCCTAGAGGAGGAAATGGCAACCCACTACAATATTCTTGCTTGGAGAATCCCACGGACAGAGGAGCCTGGAGGGCTACAGTCTGTGGAGTTCCAAAGAGTTGGACAGGACTGAGGGATGGAGCATGCGTGCACACACACACGCACAGTGTGGTAATAGAGGAGAATACTTGTGTCAGCAAAACTAATCTAATAGAAATAACAGAAGAATAGGACTACGTTAAGATACACATTGGAGAGGGAAAAGGCAACCGATTCCAGAATTCTTGCCTGGAGAATTCAATGCACAGAGACTGTCAGGAGCTGTCCATGGGGTCACAAAGAGTCAGACACGACTGAGCGCCTAAGCACAATATACACATATCAGTAGAGATCTTTACCCTAACGTTGGAACACGATGGCACATACTTGAATGTGGAATAAAAGCAGAAATAGATAAAAATGTTGTGATGGCAGAGCAATGCTGCAGCCTCTTTAAACCCACCATATAAATGCACCATAAAAATACACCTTAAAAGTGTGCTTTAAACATAGTGCAAAACTTCAGGGGAAAGATACTGACATCATGGAATATTCTGACCATCCAGGCAGCCCTTGCAGATCTGAATCTTCTAAAAGTGGAACAACCTGTTAAAGCAATGACATGAGTTGCTCTTATCGTGTATTTAAAGCGGTAAAGAGAGTCACAAGGAGGAAATGGCTGCACTGGTTTAATTCTGACCATTGAGGCAAATCTGGTCACCGTCAGGAGAGGATGTTTGGAAACAGCAATCTTGTGATGTTCACAGAAACCTCGAAAGACACAGACATGACTTCAGAACCACAAAGTTAAAAATAATCAGAATGTGTGTGGGTGTGTGATCCTAAGGAAAGAGGCTTGAAAGATAACACAGCTTAAGAGAGAGAGGATGGTGGAAAAAAAAAAAACCTCAAGAAAAATCACATATAATCAGAAATTATTTAAATGATAAAGAAAAAAAGATATACATCTGAAGGTACTAATGTCAGTGAAAGTCAAATTTGTATTTTAAAAGGACACCTAGTAAATATTGAAGGAGAAGGATAAACATCAAGAGAGTACCGAAGAGCAGCACCGGGTTGTGAGAATAATGGTAGGCAGCCTAAACGTTAAAATGAAACAAAAATCTGAGAAAGGTGTTTTAAAAAGCATAAAGAGATTTAAAAGCTATGTGCAGAGCAAGATGACCAAGGGAGGTGTCCCAGCTTGGGTTTCCCAGGAAGCAGAGCCCTAGATAAAGGTTCGGGTGCAGTAATATGTTTAGAGGGGATCCCAGGAAGCAGGCTTTGGGGCAGAGTGAAACAGGGGAGGAGGGAAAGCCATTACCAGGATGCGTTATAGAGTCAGTGACCTCAAACTGACTGTATGCTGGATTCCGTGAACCTTTTGAGGAGCCTTTGGAGGTGAGTCTCATAACTGCCTAATCTAGAAATGAAAGTGACATGTGTTATTCACCAGTTCTCATCCTTCTGTGCTTGAGGATGCTGCCCTGTGCTTCTGGGTAGCGACTGAGTGAGGACCACACCGGCTACCCAGGTCACCAGCGTGGACCTGGGCAGGAAGTGAGAGGTACGCAGCACAGGAGTGCTTGGTTTAGGCTGGAGGATGTCTTCTTGGAATGGGTTGCTGCAGCCATGGCTGGAGTGAGGGATGGAGTCCTGAAGTTTGTTCAACAGGTATTCGTTAAAGAAGGGCAAGCAACCTGCTTGAGAAAGATGATTCCTGTATATACAGAGAGAAAGGGAAAATTAAATGGCTCAATTGAAACGTCCTTCTTAAAGGGTTTAAAAAATATGAAACTACAAAGGATAAGCCACAAATAATTAAGGGGAATTAAAGCCATTTAAACATGTCTATCTGTGAGTCCTGTTTCTTCCCCTGTGATATCCCTGAAGACACAGTAAATAAAGATGTACTCAAACTAAGATTAAAAGAAAAATGATAAAAATTAAAATACACAACCATGCAGGCAGGGAGCACAGTATTTATGGAAGTGTTCCAACTTATGTTAAAAGGGGAGACATCTATATGCATATATGTGCATATAACCAAGCCATTTATTTTTGGCAGTGCGCCTTTGAATCCTGCCCCTAGAGGTCATCTCACATTATCTTCAAGGCTGTGTCCCCAGTGCTGAGAAGTGAACCTGGTACAAAGAAGGTGCTTACTAATGCTGGTTAAATGAATACATGAGAAATTGAAACAGGATTGTTACAGGAAGCATTAAAATATATCTTGAATACACAGGAAAATTTAATATTATAAAAAATTTTAATTCTAGTATCTACTGAACTGCACCAAGAGCATATTTCTTATTTTCAAATTTTAATGAACAATTATAAAAATTGATTGGATGTAGATCACAAATAAAATCCTCAAATCAGAAACTGAGCAGGAAAATGTTATCCCTGGTCACATTGTAACAAACTATAAATTAATAACCAAAGGTTAAAAAATAAACAAAAATAAAGCCCAGCAATTTGGTAATTTAAAGCATTCTTTAAAAAACCTATTAGGACAAAAAAGAAATTGAGATTACAATAATAGGCTATTTAGAAAATAACAGAAATGTTAAAAAACAACACATTACTTATTATTCTAATGCAAGGCAACCAGAGTTATTCTCAGAGGCAATAATCTTAAGTGCTTTCATTATTAAAATAATAATAAAATAAAGAAATTTAGTAAAGTCAATATGCTAGAAAGACATTGAGAAAACAAACCTAAGCAACTGGAGGAAAATATGTAGTAAGTATAAACAGAGTTTTATGATGAATTCAAAACAAAATAATATAGTTTCTTAGTAGATTCAAGAGCTTTTCCTTTAAATACAACACACTAATACCAATGAAAATACCTGAAAAGCAAACCCCATTGAGACAGAAAAGAGAAAACAAAAAGATTTTAAATGAAAATTTTAAATTTTAAAATTAGAAGGGATTTTTTTCTTAATTCAAAGAAATATTACACAAAAAATATGCTAAATAACTTTAAAACTACACTAAATGGATGATTTCCTAGGGAAAAAAATCAACTGGCCAAAATTAAATTAAGGAAAAGTAGAAAATTTGATTTGAACAACAATATAAACTAAATTACCAAAACGTCTTCAAAACAGATCCATAATCAAATAATTTTAGCATTAAAATTTCAAAGAGGAGATAATTTTCATGCTATATAAACTAATTTAAGCCTTTGAAAATGACAGTGTTACCCACTTCATTTTCTTAAGCTCAAATGCCACAACATATACGAGAAAGCTCCCACCTATAAAGAAAGAAAAACAGAGCCATAATTGAATTCACTGAGAAAAATTGATGCAAAACTCTTAAATGATTAACAAATCAAATTCAAGGTATCTTCATATAATCATCTACCCTGACCAAGTAGGATTTGTCCTAAGACTGAAAGCTGGTGTATTTTCAGGAGAGATATTATAACATGCCATATCACTACCTCTAATGCAAAAAACTCTTAACAATCGTAAAAGATGCTGTAAAATATTTGATAACAATCAACATGCTTCTTAATATTTTTGCAAAAAAATGCAAACACATTAATGAAACTTGATTTAGAAGAGTAAACCCTTTGTTGCAAAAGAATATCTATCTGAAATCAACTGCCAACATTGTATTTGATGTTAAAACACTAAATGTGATCCCATTAAAAACGAAAGGGAAAAAAAAAAAGAATGGACATAACTCATGTTGACTATCTTCTTTAATATTTGACTTTAAGCCAGGCTTGTACATGACTGAGGCTGTACAAAAGAAAGAGCTTAGGTATCAGAGACAGATGAGCTCTGAGTGACAAGACCAGTTCCATTATTACGTTTGTAACCTTGGACAAGCTGCTTAATTTCTGCCAATTTTTTAATAAGTATAGTTACTTTATGTGGAAATAATAGAAATTATTCAAAACAGTGGAAACAGTGTCAGACTTTATTTTGAGGGGCTCCAAAATCACTGCAGATGGTGAACGCAGCCATAAAATTAAAAGATGCTTACTCCTTGGAAGGAAAGTTAGAACCAACCTAGAGAGCATATTCAAAAGCAGAGACATAACTTTGCCAACAAAGGTCCGCTAGTCAAGGCTATGGTTTTTCCAGGGGTCATGTATGGGTATGAGAGTTGGACTATAAAAAAGGCTGGGCACCGAAGAATTGATGCTTTTGAACTGTGATGTTGGAGAAGATCTTGAGAGTCCCTTGAACTGCAAGGAGATCCAACCAGTCCATTCTGAAGGAGATCAGTCTTGGGTGTTCTTTTGAAGGATGATGATAAAGCTGAAATTCCAGTACTTTGGCCACCTCAGGCGAAGAGCTGACTCATTGGAAAAGACTCTGATGCTGGGAGGGATTGGGGGCAGGAGGAGAAGGGGACGACAGAGGATGAGATGGCTGGATGACATCACCGACTTGATGGACATGAGTTTGAGTGAACTCCGGGAATTGGTGATGGACAGGGAGGCCTGGTGTGCTGCAATTCATGCAGTCGCAAAGAGTCGGACACGAATGAGCGACTGAACTGAACTGAACTGAACTGAATGAAGATTAGAGCTAATTCACAGAGAGTTCTGGAGACAGTGGTGGTGGTGAACAGTACCATGTGAGGGAAGCTGCTGTTGTCCTAGTGGCTACTTCAAGGAGGCTTATTGTTGTTGTTCAGTCACTAAGTCATGCCCAACTATGTGACTCCAAGGACTGCAGCATGTCAGGCTTTCCTGTCCTTCACTGTCTTCCAGAGTTTGATCAAACTCATGTCAATTGAATTGGTGATGCCATCCGATCATTTCATGCTCTGTCATCCCCTTCTCCTCCTGCCCTCAATCTTCCCCAGTGTCAGGGTCTTTTCCAGTGAGTCAGCTCTTTGCATCAGGTAGCCAAAATACTGGAGTTTCAGCTTTAACATCAGTCCTTCCAATGAACACCCAAGACCAATTTCCCTTAGGATGGACTGGTTGGATCTCCTTGCAGTCCAAGGGACTCTCAAGAGTCTTCTCCAACATCACAGTTCAAAACATCATTTCCTTGGTTCTCAGCCCTCTTTACAGTCCAACTGTCACATCCATACATGACCCCTGGAAAAACCATAGCCTTGACTAGACTGACCTTTGTTTACCAAGTAATGTCTCTGCTTTTGAATATGCTGTCTAAGTTGGTCATAACTTTCCTTCCAAGGAGTAAGCGTCTTTTAATTTCAGGGCTGCAATCACCATCTGCAGTGTTTTGGAGCCCCCAAAAATAAAGACAGCCACTGTTTCCTCTGTTTCCCCATCTATTTGCCATGAAGCAATGGGACCGGATACCATGGTCTTCGTTTTCTGAATGTTGACTTTTAAGCCAACTTTTTCACTCTTCTCTTTCACTTTCATCAAGAGGCTCTTTAGTTCTTCACTTTCTGCCATAAGGGTGGTGTCATCTGCATATCTGAGGTTATTGATATTACTTCCGGCAATCGTGATTCCAGCTTGTGCTTCATCCAGACCAGCGTTTCTCATGACGTACTCTGCATATAAGTTAAATAAGCAGGGTGACAACATACAGCCTTCATGTACTCCTTTTCCTATTTGGAACCAGTCTGTTGTTTGACGTCCTGTTCTAACTGTTGCTTCCTGACCTGCATACAGGTTTCTCAAGAGGCAGGTCAGGTGGTCTGGTATTCCCATCTCTTTCAGAGTTTTCCACAGTGTATTGTGATCCACATAGTCAAAGGCTTTGGCATAATCAATAAAGCAGAATAGCATGTGTGTTAACCATATTTTTCCATTTTCTGTATTCTTGATGATCTGGTATCTGAGGCCTGACTGACTGGGAGGAGAGTACCCCACCTAGGACTATCTAATTCCTGGAGATAGTAAATATTCTCTACGCTGATCCATCAGTTCAGAACTCGCACTCCCACCTGCTTTCGTTTATCAGGTGTCTGCAGGCTGGTACATGCATTGGAGAAGGAAATGGCAACCCACTCCAGTGTTCTTGCCTGGAGAAACCCAGGGACGGGGGAGCCTGGAGGGCTGCCGTCTATGGGGTCACACAGAGTTGGACACAACTGAAGCGACTTAGCAGCAGCAGCAGCAGGCTCGTACACCATGCTCCTATCTTAAGTCACCCAGGATTGATGGGACTTCCCTGGTGGTCCAGTGGTTAAGATTCTGCGCTTCAGTGCAGGGGGTGCAAGTTCCATCTCTGGTCAGGGCAATAAGGTCCCACATATCTCTCAGTCAAGAAACCCAAAATACATGAAACACAAGCAATATTGTAACAAATATAATAAAGACTTTTAAAATGGCCCTCATTAAAAAAAAAAGAAAAAGCTTAAAAAAAGTCCTCCTAGAACTGTGTGTGTGTATTAGTCATTCAGCTGTGTCTGATTCTCTGGGACCCCATGGACTGTAGCCCACCAGGCTCCTCTGTCCGTGGGATTCTCCAGGCAAGAATACTGGAGTGGGTTGCCATTTCCTTCTCCAAGGGAACTTCCCTATCCAGGGATCAAACCTGGGTCTCCTGCATGGCAGGCTGCTTCTTTACAGTCTGAGCTGTACTAGACAATTTGAGACCACCCCTTTACCTCAGAGCACATGGAAATTATTCAAATGAGCCAATCTCAACTCTGCCTGCCCTGTCTACCCTGCCCAGCCCATTCCTTCTCATGCAAAGCACCTCCTACGTGAAGGCTCACCCATGATTTCTCTTCACTTCTGACTGAGGCAGTGTACTCTCGTCACTTCTGTGCTGAGTACTTCCCTGTGTGGCCCTGCTGGGCGTGCTGTGCCTCTTCCTTCCAGGAATCTGTGAATATAACCTTCTTCCCTCATGACAGTCATTTCCGTGTCTGTGTCTTTCACCATATCTGATTAGAACAAATCCTGGTACATTGTGAAACAGCTTGCTATCAGATTTCGCCACCCCCTGCCTTGTTTATTCTGATTATTACTGATATTATATAAAATGTTTAAAAGAAGCATAGAGTTAGATAAACCAGAGTTGGAGTAAATCATATTCTGGATAAGAATTAGATGTCTAAAATGCTTTGACAGATTGGACTTAAACAATTTTCAAAAAAATCTAAAAGAACTTTTTATATGTATATGTATATATATATATTCTTGTACTTGAAGGAAGTGAAAGTGAAAATCACTCAGTTGTGTCCAACTCTTTGTGACCCCTTGGACTATAGGTCCATGGGATTTTTCGGGCCAGAATACTGGAATGGATAGTCTTTCCTTTCTCCAGGGGATCTTCCCAACCCAGGAACTGAAGTGGGGTCTCCTGCATTGCAGGCATATTCTTTACCAGCTGAACCACAAAGGAAGTCCAAGTGTAAGGTATAGTTTGGGCCAAGGCAGAAAAGGAAAGACTACCTCAATGGAGGTAGGTTACCTTTATTCAAGCAAGGAGGGGTAACAGTCGGCCTAATGACCAGGCTGAGCGAAAGAGAGATCAGGGAGGTTTCATATTTACAGGAAATTTGTGGAAGCGATAGGGAAACATTAGTTGGGCAAGACATTTTGGGTAATTTTTAGTTGAGATGGCATTTGTAGTTGAACAGGGGGTGGCAGGTTTCTGGGCAGGGGGTGATAAGTCCCAGGTAGATGTAACTGGCCTGGAGCATCAGGGAGGGACTTAAAGTTCAATTTTGTTTTTTCCCAAAGTTAGATGATTCAGCAAGGGCCTTTGAGACTGTTGTTTTCCTTCCTAGGCCCAAAGACTCCTTCATCAAGAATACTGGAGTGGGTAGCCTATCCCTTCTCCAGGGTATCTTCTGACCCAGGAATTGAACTGGGGTCTCCTGCATTGCAGGAATTTTTTTTTTTTTTTTTTTTACCAACTGAGCTATTAGGGAAGCCCCATACTTTAAAAAAGTGATGCATTAAATGCACAATGGGGAAAACAGGGATTCATGAAAATCCATCAGAAAGAAAGAAAATGAATCTATACATATCTGTATGTTTGAATGGCTTTAATTGTTGGGATGAGGTTGATGGTGTGATGTGGCTGCTCTAAAGATAAATGGAGACCTGGGCTGTGCTAGCAGTGATTGTCAGCACAGAATAAAGGCTATTCTCACTGCACTGTGTGCCAGGTGGACAAAACTTGGGGCTTCTCTCCTTTAAAAATCCTAGGAACTAAAGAACCCCGTTAGAGTTGGAAATTTAGTACAGTGAGGGTGTAAAATCATGTTGAAAGAACTATAAAAGAGAAAGAAATGTAGTTACCTGTAAGTATCTGAAATGTTCTCGTGTGGAATAGGAAACCAAAGTTCTCCTTTCTTGTTAGGTAGAACCATGCCCAGTGAGTGGAAGTTTAAAAGAAGAATGTTCATCTCAGTAAGAGTGAAGGAGAAGAGTCGGCAGAAATTCACATTTGTTTGTTGAACTTATATTATGTGAAAGACATTTCCCTGTCTCATACATATATTTGTGTGTGTGCTCAGCCCCTAAGTCGTGTCCTACTCTTTGCGTCTCCATGGACTGTAGTTTTCCAGGCTCCTCTGTCCATCGGATTTTTCCAGGCAAGGATACTGGAGTAGGTTGCCATGCAATTCTCTAGGGAATCTTCCCCACTCAGAAATCGAATCATGTCTCCCGTGGCTTCTGCGTTGGCAGAGGGATTCTATACCATCGAGCCACCTGGGAAGCCCCACGGACATCTTACTTTCTTTTTAATATTTAATGTTCTCCAAATACACTGTTGTCATTCTGCTAGTAAAAATTCATAAAATATTTTATAAGGAATCCCATGAAAGACAATATTTGATATCCTCTAAGCCCTCTTCAAGTACTAACAGTTTATTATGATTTGTTAGCTAGCAGTCTTATTTTATGGAGTGAGGCTGAGGCAGAGGCTGGACTATTTCTTAAGGTCCTTATCCCAGTGACCGTATCCTTATCCCTTATGACCATAAACATATTAGGTGGAGTGAGGCATATTCTCTTTTTCTAGCAAATTAAAACTCTGTACCCTATTATACCCCATATAAATGCTTTTCAAAATCTTGTCTTTTCAGAAAGAATCACATGTTTATTAGTTAGTATTTAATAGAAACACACATCAAATTCAGTATCATTTTCATGGGTCAAGTAACCACAGTTGGCTGTCTGATGCTGGGCATAAGCATGACATATACAAAGAAGAGATAGAGCATCATTCATTAATTGACACTACCTTAATGCTCCAAAATATCTATTATTGAGTCCAAGTTCACTCTGCTGGCCACATGACAGGCCAATAAGTCAGGCGATGGGGTGTTAAGGCAAGGACTTTATTCAGAAAGCTGGCAGCCTGAGAAGATGGCAAACTAGTCTCAAAATACTCATATTGGAGTGTGGATGCCAGGTTCTTTTATAGTACACTGAGGAGGAGGAGGTGAGGAAATAAAGTAAAAAGGCCATTAACCTTGCAAATATCTCCTATGAAGGCCAGTCTTTGGAAGGGGATTAGTTTGTTTGTTTGTTTGTTTTCCTTGCAGCAATCTCCAGGTGGACAGTATTAGAAAATTTCCCTGAACAAATGCACTTTGGTTTAAAGTTTGCGCAGAGGGGCAGGGTTCCCTAAGGCAGGCCATTATGCATGGATAGTATCCTTTTAGTGAACAAAAGCAATAGGAAGCAAAGGTTAAAATAAAAGAAACAGATTCTTTGCTGTAACATATCTAAACACAAAGGTATTCTTGATTATGTGGCCTGCTTTACTTATATGTAATATAGAATAAAATTTAAAAAGCACAATAATTAACTGCTACTTTGTCTCCTAGGGGAATGGAATGACTCTTTCTTAAGGGAATGGCCTTCTTTTCTTCTGTTTAGCAAAATGCCTTGCTCATATGTGTGAAAGAGGAAGCTCTGAGAATATGAAATGCTGGAAGAAGGCCATGAAATAAAGGGGCAGTTAAATTGTTTTGAATGCATGAAGAAGCAAGCAGTAAAAGAGGGGAAGAGTTCTGAGAACGGGAGACAGGAAACTTGAGAGGAGTTCATGTGTACATGGGAAGAATTCCATGAAGAAATGCTGGACATTGAGAGTTTCCTGGCGGCAAGGGTGACTGGAGAAATTTCAACAAGATTCATTTAAAAAGTAATTCTAACACAAGGAGCTCAAACTGGTACTCTGTGACAACGTGGAGTGGTGGGATGGGAGCATGGCCAAGCTGACATATGTATACTTATGGCTAATTCACATCATTATATGGCAGAAAGCAACACAAATATTGTAAAAAAAATTATACTCCAATTAAAAATAAATTTTAAAACATGAAATATACTTCATAAACCATTGCCTGAAGATTTCACAGTGGAGATTGGGAAACATTTTCAAGGGAATAGTAAAAAATGGGAAATTGGAAAAAAAATAACTTTGTATATTGTTGCAATGTAACAGCCATTCACTACATGAAAATATCTTCTAAGAAAAGAGTTTCAGGAAACAAAGGGACTGTGTTGGCATGGCAATTGTCATGGTCTGGGCGAGGGTTGGAAAAGAATTTCCAGACATGAGACAGAATGTTCAGTTCCGTTCAGTTGTGTCCAACTCTTTGCGACCCCATGGACTGCAGCATGCCAGGCCTCCCTCTACATCACCAACTCCTGGAGTTTACTCAAGCTCATGTCCATTGAGTTGGTGATGCCATCCAACCATCCCATCCTCTGTCAGCCCTTTCTCTTCCTGCCTTCAATCTTTCCCGGCATCAAGGTCTTTTCAAATGAGTCATCTCTTTGCATGAGGTGGCCAAAGTATTAGAGTTTCAGCTTCAGCATCAGTCCTCCCAATGAATATTCAGGACTGATTTCCTTTAGGATGGACTGGTTGGATCTTCTTGCAGTCCAGGGGACTCTCAAGAGTCTTCTCCAACACCGCAGTTCAAACGCATCAATTCTTCAGTTCTCAACTTTCTTTGCAGTCCAATTCTCACATCCGTACATGACTACCGGAAAAACCATAGCTTTGACTAGATCGAGCTTTGTTGGCAAAGTAATGTCTCTGCTTTTTAATATGCTGTTTAAGTTGGGCATAACTTTTCTTCCAAGGAGCAAATGTCTTTCAATTTCATGGATGCAGTGAGAAATAAATAAAGTTTATTAGAGTGGAAGATGCTGTTAAAGCAGCAGGCCAGCTCAAGGGAGAACTGACGTTGAACAGGGGTCTTTATTCCACTTTTATACCCAGCACGCAAGGAGTGGGATAGGGGTCTTGCAGGTCATTTGCTGATTGGATGAGGCATGTATACTGGGTGGGGGGAAGAGTAAATACCTTCTCCTTCTGGGGTAGGAGGGGAGACAGGTTATACTGCTCAGGAGAATCTGAAATCAGTTAATAGTGACAGCATGGGGGAGGGAAGGATGATGAAGGTCTGGTTTTTCCATTCCTGCATTCCAAGACCCTCCTTGGTTTTATCTGCTCTTTTGTCCTTGGGTCACCACATGAGTTAGCACTAGACAACAAGAAGAGAAGAGCTATGGGAGGGGAAGTACAAGTTCAGTGGGAATAGTTAATTAAAAATACAGATAGCCATGAGAAGGTACATTTAATACGTGCAAAAATATTAGCAAAGATATTGAGTTTCTTATTAAAGATGAGAATAGTGGTTGAAGTTAATTTTATGCAAGTCTCAAAGGACAGAATGACCTCAGCCGACATCTAGATTGAACATATAATTGCCACAATTCTCTTTTTCACTCTGCTTCAGTAGAAACAGCTTGGAAGTCAAGCTTGTGAAACAATTACAGACATGGTTCTGTTATTCATGTGATGCAGGGTTTTTATTTTTATTATTTCGCTGAAAAGCTTGAACTAGTTCATGCTGCAAGTGGCAAAGGTATTACGCCTATTGGACAGACATGTTTTTCCATCTAAATTAACTCATTGAATATTTGACCCTTACACACCATGAGGTAGGTGTTTTGGAACTAGTTTCATAAATTGGAAAGACATTCATTTTTAATGTGATACCCTTAGTAAAAGCTGGAGTGATTCAAACTCACAGTTAGAAAATGCCAAAGAAAAACCCATACCATGTTATTGCCCCAAAGATTTCCTTGAGGTTTCTAATCAGCAGCTCAGGCAGATGACTTCAGAACTCCCAATGGGCCAGGCCTTCTTCCTATGCTTGGTCTTCCATCTGACAAGCCACAATTTCAGCCACTAGACTATACATATCGGTAAACTTTCTTCCTGTATTTTCTTTATTGATCTAGTACGACGGCATAGAAATGCATTTCCAAATTAAAGGAAAGATGGAATTGACACTACAACAGCCTCAGAATAGTTTCTGCTTTACTAAATTCTGAACTATTTTCTCCCTCAATTTATTTGACTGTGAGCCGAGGTGTGAACAAGGAGGGAATGAGAATCAATAATTAAGCCTGTTCTCTTTATACCCACGATGCTGGGAAATCCATTTCTTTTTCTCAGCCTGATTATTATTTAGTATTTATCCAATACCCTCAAGCCAGGTCTTCCGCAGTAGTAGAATAAAACTTAAGTAAAATGAAACAAAAATATATACCAGCACAACCCACTTAGCTTGTCTCCATGAGGCTATTTTACTATCTTGGAGTAATCAAGTCCCAGAAAAAGAGACTGCTGCTGCTGCTGCTGCTAATTCACCTCAGTTGTGTTTAACTCTATGTGACCCCATAGATGGCAGCCCACCAGGCTCCCCAGTCCCTGGGAAACAAAAAAATTTTGTTATGTGCTTTCTTGGATGAGAACTGTCATACTCCATCCCATGGGACCACTATCACATGTGACCACTGGGGGAAAAAAAAAAGGGAACATGAGCCTCTAGAGAGATGCCTATTCCAATTTCTCCAGTCTGTCTTGTTCACCCATAATTCCCCCAGACATGGTGAGTACTTCTATCCTTATTGATTAGACAGCAGGTCATAGCAAATAAGACACGCCTTGTGAGAATAGGTCCAGAACTCCGAACCTTGAGAATACTTCAGAAAACCTTGCTGGTATCATTAATGGATGGGCTAGCCATGTGCTCCAAAAGACAAAAGGAAAATCAAGATCTGACAAAGAGGTATTACTCGTGTATCCCCTCATGCCTGCACAATGAGATACACTGGGAACTCAAGTCATTCGAATTGTCTGCTTGTGAGCTGAATGCCTTAACGCAATGTGGAGAAATTGCTCATGAAACAGATTGGTATCATTTCACGGCTCCAAAGAGCTCCAGTACCTTAGTCCTTTCTGTCTTGAGAAGAATTCAGCAAGAACAAAGTGATAGATAAGAAATGATTTATTAGAACAGGACACTTGTGAGGCTTACAAGTGGGTGGACAAGAAATGCCACCTGTTGAGAACTTATTGGTCTATAGTTTTATAATCAAAGGAGAAGTGGGGAAGGGGAGAAAAACTTCTTTGTCTTTCTTGAGTAGATGTCAAGTTTTCATCATTAACTCCTTCTCCAGGTTGAGAAGGGGAGTTCTCTTGTCTATGTGGGTGAGGCTGGGTCCACAAATTACTGTTTTTTTATGTGTGCAGAAAGCATGTCCTAGGGGTCACTAATTTACTGAGCTCACTGGGCAGGATGCCATCATTGCCACTATTGTTTAATTGACTTGGGGCATGTCCTGTGATTCTGTTGCATGGCTTTTTTGCTAAGCAAGCCTGCTTAGTTTTGTGGTTAAGCAAACCTGATTTCTCAAGTAATCATTAACTTACAGGGATCTCCCATATTTTTCTACTTACAAGCCTCTAGTGGGATTAACTATTTACTCACCTATTTTGTCTCTTCATTCTGTCCCTGACTCTATCATTCATAGCTGGAGGGAAATCTTGCTTACAGCTTTTCTCTTTACAGTGTTTTTCCCCAAAAGACTGCAAGTCATCAGAAAATCATGCCTCTTCCATGACCTCCCGGGTTCTGGTGTTGTCCAGACACAATTACAGGTATTGATTTAATGGCTGTAGACTGGGGTGATGCACAAACAGATATTTTTTTCCTAGAAGAAATGGGGGCAATTTGATATGCAATCCAGATGTCTGTTGAGGTCATACCATTCTTCAAGGCTAATTCATGTCTTAGATAATCAGGTTTTGCCACACTTTTCACACTTGGTGTTTAAATCTAAAATATCTTTACTTATGTTTTTGCTTTCTTGTCTCTCATTGTGTCTTTATTTATCTGAACTTTGGCTTCCATTAACACCAGCCTATGAAAAGTAAGTCACAAGCATCATTTAGGGTTGAATATGGTCTTCTCTCCCACCTCTCCAGTCATTGTTCAGCCTAACCCTCAAACCCACATGATTTTTTTTTCTTTTTAAAATTAATTAATTTATTTTTATATGTGTTCCCCATCCTGAACCTCCTTCCCACCTCTCTCCGCATCTCATCCCTCAGGGTCATCCCAGTGCACCAGCCCTGAGCACCCTTTCTCATGCATCAAACCTGGACTGGCCCACATGATTTAAATGTTTGCTCACTATCCTTCTTCCTTCTCATTCTATCCATTTTCTTGAAAATCTCATCTATGTCATTTTTTCTCCCAATAGGTGTCTTCTTCTAACCCATGTCACAAACTCAACATGTCCCAACCACATTTCTCATCTTTTTAGCCACTGGTCCCATCACCTCACTCAGCTATTGACATCCCAAGTCCATTGCTCAGTCTTAATACATTCTAGTCTCTAATTTGTTCTGCTACCCAAGCGTTAGCTTCCTAACAAGGGCCTCAGTTCAGTTCAGTCGCTCAGTTGTGTCCTACTCTTTGCGACCGCATGGACCACAGCACACCAGGCCTGTCTGTCCATCAACTCCCAGAGTTTACCCAAACTCGTGTCCATTGAGTCAGTAAAAATCTTCTCCTCCTGTAAAAACCTAATGCATTTTGTTGTTATTTAGTTCATCTCATGTACGAAAGCCTACTTTGGATTATTTGCATTTCACCTAACACTTTATAGAGTTTACAGATTTGTCATTTCAGGGGTTCTGTCCTTCTTATTCTTTTGTGAATCTCTTTGAGGGTCAGAGACCTTGGATTATTTCCACTTGTATTCCCAATGTTTCCAACACACTACACTGTACACAACAGGTATGCAATGAATCACTGTGAGTTATTTCTTAGAAGTCTTCCAGCATTTCTCTTGAGTGGTTCAGTACTTCAATTATGTCATTTCCAAACAATTCTTTCTCTTGTGACTAACGGCCCAAAATAGGAGCTATGTACAGGACTTTTGTGTTTGACGAGCATAAGGATGAAAAACATTGACAAGAGTTGTAGATATTAGTGAAATATTTAAAATGGATTGACTATAAAAGTATTATTAATTATACTGATTTAAATGGATGACATACCATGCAATGTAATAGCAATGGTTCACAACAGTAATACATGTTAAATGATTTTGGTTATGAATTTAACTAGATGTGATTTTCTTGATACACTGCTAAAATATTCATATGTATTTCATTGTCATAAATTGCTTCAATTTTCACATGATTATTTATCCAGAATTTTTTAAAAAACCAGTTAAATTGTGTTTAGCAGCATCTTTACTGTTTTTGGTTTTGCCAGAGATTTAAATAAGAGTTGCAATCATTAAAGAGATTGTAATGTTAATTTTTAAAGAAACATACTGTAAAAAAATAAAATAAAATCGGGAATCCCTGGTGGCTCAGATGGTAAAGAATCTACCTGCAGTGCAGGAGACCCAGGTTGGATCCCTGGGTTGGGAAGATTCTCTTGGAGAAAGAAATGGCAACCCACTCCAGTATTCTTGCCTAGAGAATCCCATGGACAGAGGAGCCAGGTGGGCTACAGTCCATGGGGTCACAAAGAGTCGGACCTGACTGGGTGACTAACGCTTCATACTCATACTGTAAAATGAACTTGTTTATGAACAGTTCTGTGACTTTTAACACGTGCATAGATTCACAAAGCCACTACCACAATCAAACAGATCAATCAAAAAAAATTTCCTTGTGCTGCTCTCTTATAATCAAATCCTCTTTACTTCCTGCTTCTAGAAATCCTTTATTAATTTTTAGGAGCTACAGTTTTTCAATTTCTAAAGTGTCAAGTGAATGGCATCATGCAGCCTTTTGAGGCTGGGTTCTTCACTTAGGTTCATCAGGTGGTTAGCAACTCAACATCACTGCCTTTCTCTTTGTGAATAGTGTTCTATTATATAGATGCCCCTCAGTGTGTTAATTTATCCGTTGAAGGCTGTTTGAGGTGTTTCTAGTTTCTGGAAGTTCTCAGTGAGCTCTTATAGACAGGCATGTACACGTTTTGTATGAACATAAGGTTATACTTTTCTAGAGTAAAACACAGGAGTAACTTCTGGATCATACGGCACTTGTATGTTTAAGTGTATAAGAAACTGCCAAACTGGTGGTATGTGTCCAGTGTGACCTCACTGCTATGATGAGCCTTTATTGCGTGTGTGTGTGTTAAGTCTCTTCAGTCATGTCTGATTCTTTGTGGCCGTATGGACTACAGCCCACTAGGCTCCTCTGCCCATGGGATTCTTCAGGCAAAAATATTGGAATGGAGTGCCCTTTCCTTTTCCAGGGGATCTTCCTGGCCCAGAAATTGAACCTGTATCTTTTATATCTCCTGCATTGGCAGATGGGTTCTTTACCACTAGCCCTACCTGGGAAGCCTAGGATCTCTTATTAAATTGCAGTTATTTGAGTTCTTACAAAACCATGTTTTCTGAGATTTTGCAATTATCTCTAGCATAACAAAAACAGTCCATCCATATGATATTTACTGAGTAAACAAATATAGCAATGCATATAATAGCAAAGACTTCAAGACAGACACTACGAGAGTGCTGGGTAGAAATTTCGTGTAGTCCATCCCAACGACAAAAAAAATGCAAGAAGGCAAAGTGGTTGTCTGAGGAAGCCTTACAAGTAGCTGAGAAAAGAAGAGAAGAGAAAGGCAAAGGAGAAGGGGAAAGACATACCTAGCTGAATTCAGAGTTCCAGAGAACAGAAAGGAGAGATAAGAACAATGATCAATGCAAAGAAATAGAGGAAAAGAGTAGAATGAGAAAGACTAGAGATTTCTTTGGGAAAATTAGAGATACTAAGGGAACATTTCATGCTACGATGAGCACAATAAAGGACAGAAACGACAAGGACCTAACAGAAGCAAGCAATTAAAAGGAGGTGGCAAGAATACATAGAAGAATTATATTAAAAAGGTCTTAATGACCCAGATAATGATACTGTGGTCACTCACCTAGAGCCAGACATCCTGGAGTGTGAATTCAAGTGGGTCTTAGAAAGCATTATTATGAACAAAGCTAGTGGAGGTGATGGAATCCCATCTGAGCTATTTATAATGCTGAAAGATGATGCTGTGAAAGTGCTGCAAATTTGGAAAACTCAGCAGTGGCTACAGGACTGGAAATGAAGAGGAAAAGTTAAAATTTTACATAATCTCCTTCTCCTTCTTCCTCTGTAACTCAGCTTGCCCCTTGCAAAGTCTAGGTCACATAGGTCACATAGTCTCAGAAAGAGGGGACTTGCAATACTAGGACCTGGGGTTTATCTCTCTCACCCTTGCCCTGCTCTTTGTCCAAACCCTGCAAACCTGCTTAATCATGCTTGTCCAGGCCAGGCGTCCCTCCCCATCTTGACTGCTGTTCCTGTGCATATGAAACCCCTTTGTTTAAACCAGCCTATTAATAGCTAGTGTTGCCCACTACACTCTGTCTATAAAAAAAAACTCTGTAATCCCTCTGTTTGGGGCTCAGAGCTTGGAGTGTTAACCCCTCTGTGCCCGCCGGCATAATAAACCTGAGTTCTCCAACTCTCTGAGCATGGTGTTTGGTTTCTCAAGTACTGGTTTCCGGAACAGAAATGGTCAGCTTTCATTCCCATCCCAAAGAGAAATTTGGATCATAAAGAAGGCTGAGCACCATAGAACTGATGCTTTCAAACTATGGTGCTGGAGGGACTCTTGAGAGTTCCTTGGACAGCAAAGAGATCAAATCAGTCAATCCTATAGGAAATCCATTCTGAATATTCATTGGAAGGACTGATACTTTGGTCCCCTGATGCGAAGAGTGGACTCATTGACAAAGACTTTGATGCTGGTAAAGACTGAGGGCAAGAGGAGCAGCAGGCGACAGAGGATGATATGGTTGGACGGCATCACCGATACGACTTATTTTGTGCAAACTCTGGGAGACAGTGAAGGACAGGGAAGCCTAGTGTGTTGCAGCCCATGGGGTCAGAAAGACAGACAGAACTTAGCAACTGAACAACAATTTCAATAGGATATCTAGTACTATATCTCATTTCTAAAATACTATAATTTTCTGAAAAAATTAATTTCTCCATTTATAGTATTGAGTTGAGGGTTTCCCTAATGGTCCAGGGGTTAAGTCTCTGTGCTTCCAATGCAGAGGAAGTTGTTTGATCTCTGATCAGGAAAGTAAGATCCTACATGCTGCATGGGGCAGTACCTCTCGCCCCTAAGAAAAGTAGTTAGTTTTATACTAATGGGTTGGAGAAAATGTTCATTCTGGTTTTTCCATATGATGTGATGGCCAACCCAATATTATAGTTTTTAATAAGATGATCCCTGAAGTTCATTCCTATTCTTAACTGCCTATTATCTTATTCTATAAAGAGTTAAAATATGTTCTGCCGAATATTTCCTCACTGGAGCTTATACAGAGTATCCCCACATATACTCGGTGAGAGGGCGTGCCCTTAAGAAAGGAAATGTGATGCATGGAATAGGTTTTCCTTATAAAGGAGCATTTTAAAATTGTATATGTGAAAAATGTTAAGAATATTTATATCTGTTTTTCTTTTCTATGCTACGGTCTGCCTTTTAAGAAATGGGGTATGATCATGAAGAATGTCAAGAAGTTGCATGACCGATCACCTGATGTGTGTATAAATGACATTCAGTTTGCACGTTGATGTATAGGCAGCATTTACAAACTAACTATCACATTGATGTATGTGGTCTATTTTGTCTTTACTGGCCTATCTTGAATACAGTGTCTTATTTTTTACATATATTGTGAGAGTGAGTTATTTTGTTTATTCTGGTTTTTAATAAACTATTTCTCTCTAATTTTCATTGTTTTCTGTTTTAGAATAAAAAAGTCCCCAACGAATTGAACTGTTATCGCTCCTCAGAGTAATTAAGTAATCTGTGAGACCGCTTCTTCTGTCTACTCTCATTCATGTGCACATTATATCTTATGATCGCTTACTGGTGTTGCATCAATACATTTTCATTTTTAATAAATTCTGTGTTCCAAAGTTGGGGAAATGCTGACTCAAGCAATTATTCATGTGACTATCTGATTAATGTTTCTATCTTTCCCAAGAAAATATGCTTCCAATCAGGTCCCATGTCTATCTTCTGCCCACTGTTATATCTCTAGAATCTTGCTTAGTTTCTGATACAGGCAAGTATTAAAAAACAAACAAAACACCTTTTGTGTTAATAGTCATAGAATCAGGAACTAGTAATCTGTGCCACTAAGTTAGCAAAGATTCCTATTTATCCTATTATGGATGAAGTCTTAGGATAGATTGCTTTCATTGTGTTTTCATCATCAGATTTGGGTTGTTCCAGTGTCAGCCAGCAATCTTTGTCCGTTCAGTATGGAATTACATATCCCACAAAGTAAGCATGCCATCTATTTTCTGCCTTGTCCTTTGTGACAAGACTTGCTTTCCTGGAAAAGAAATGCTTAATTTACCTCAACGTAGAAAAGCTACCTTGAGTAGCTTGTGGAATTTAAGCTCACTATTAAAGTAACTTGTTCCTGTGTTTTCAAGTGCCATATTATCTTTCTAAAATGTTTCAACTTGTATTTAAAATAAACTTGTTCCAAGCATCTTTGGAGAGAAGTTATTCCACAACTTATTAGTGCAGATAAACGTGATTTGAGGAAATGTACATTTGTATTTCTAGAGTTTAAGCTGTTTAAATTGCCTTTACTGGTGACAACCTCTGCTCTAGTCTACTCCTTAGAACTGAGTTGCTAAATTTAGCCTTTACTCAAGGGGAGAAGAATTAGTCTATGTCTTTTGAGGGACAGACTGGAAAAGGTTTTATGGGCATATTTTAAAACCATAACATGGAGATGCATACAAAAATCAATATTCTTAGATAAGACATTCTATTTCTAAAATAAGTACAGAACTTTATAAGAATGGAATAGTCAGATAATAAGAAGAAACTCCTAAAAATGAAGGGAAAATTCATCAATATAATGTCTGAATATATATGTATATATAATTGTTATTGGTGTTTAGACACTAAGTCATGTGCAAATCTTTGTGACCCCATGGACTATAGCCCGCTAAGCTCCTCTGTCCATGGGATTTCCCAGGCAAGAATATTGGAGTGGGTTGCCATTTCCTTCTCCAGAGGATCTTCCCCACCCAGGGACTGAACTCATGTCTCCTGCATTGGCAGGCAGATTCTTTACCACCGAGCCAGCTGGGAAGCCCTATATATATAATAGAAGAGATAAAACATAAAAAATAAAAAGACTGTTCAGAATTTATTAAGAAAACCTACAAAGATAAACATAAACATCTAAACATATAAAAATATGGATAATTGTGTACGTGTCCATTCCAAACTCCCTAACTATCCCTTCCTGCTCACTTCCTCCTGGCAACCATAAGCTTGTTCTCTAAGACTGTGAGTTCCCTTTCTGTTTTATAAGTAAGCTACTGCTATATTTAAATGGATCGTCAGCAAGGATCTATTGCAGAGCACAGGGAACTCTGCTCAATGCTATGTGGCAGGCTGTGGGAGGCGAGTTTGGAGAGCAAGGGTACAGTATATGTACGGCTGAGTCCCTCTACTGTTCACCGGAAACCATCTCAACATTGTTAACTGCCCATACCCCATTACAAAATACAAAGTTTAAAAACATATTTAAAAAATCAAATTGAAATAGAATATAAATAATTGAAATGAAGATTCTACTTCCAGCCAATAAGAGATACAGGATGGAGAAATGGAGGGAAATGCTGATCAACAAAGAAGAGTGAGGAGGTATAAAAGAAGTGGCAGAAGGGGCAGGGGGAGGAAGAGAACAGGATGTGAGGAAGCAGAAGGAAGAAGAGAAGGACGCAAAGAGGCAAGGAAGATGAAGGAGAGAAACAAGAAACATCCCAGATGCAGTGGAGAAGTGGTCTCATCAGTAAGTCTGAGTGCTAAAAGATAATCCTGCAAATGACTTCAACCATCTGAGTGAAAAGGAAGGGCAAGCTAAACTATCACAACCAGGAAAAGTTCCTATCAAAAGTTATGCAAATATTTCTCAATACATCAAAGAAATTTTATCTTTCAAATTTCAGGGGTAAATATTTCAGATTGGAGCAGAAGGACTGATGTGTCGAGATGACAGTATTTAAAGAAAAAAGTAGAAAAAGTCATATAAATATCAATGGAAAAAGGCAACCGAGACTTTGTCTTCCACTAAAGGCAGACGGCACAGTTTCCAGTGAGAAAAACTAGAAAATCTGGAGGAAACAATCTGTTTGAAGCCTTGGGAATTAGCAAAGTGGTGAAGAATTACAAAGCCAAAATTCCACAAGAAGAAAACCCAGAGAGGTGAGCTTTTAACCGCAGGGACATCCACGGATTTAAGAAGGATAGCTGGGCAGAACTTCTGAAGACTCGAGTGACTTGAGAACAAATATTGACGTTTATAGTCTGCATGGAGAGGGTCCTTGGTGAATCCCATATGCTTTGGGTTAGGATGTGGAAGGGCAGTATGCTAGGATTAAGAGTAAATCCTAAACGAACCAGACCTTGCGTGGACTGATGCCTGGCTTTTAATTATATATACCTCTTATTGGGTTAAGGTGATTTGGATTGTTACTTTCTTAGTTACGCGTCAGAAGAAAGATAATAACCTTGTAGGCTGAAAATATCTCTATTATTTGTAATGTACAATGTTCTATATCCTTAATCTCTGACAACTACTAATATATTCACCATTTCTAAAATGTTGCTAATTCAAAAATATTATGTAAATACAATTGTACAGTACATAACCTTTGACTTTTTTTTTTTCTCTCAGCATAATTCCCTAGATATTGATCAAGCTGTGTATGTCAATCCAGGAATCTCTCTCCTGGGCATATATCTAGAGAAAACCATAATACAAAAGGATGTATGCCTCCCAAGTTCACTGCAACACTATTTATAAAAACCAAGACGTGGAAGCAACACAAAGGCCCATCGACAGAAGAATGAATAAAGAAGTTGTGGTACATATATACAATGGAATACCACATTGCCATAAAGAAGAAAGAATGCCATGTGCAGCAACATGGATGGACCCAGAGATTATCACATTAAGTGAAATAAGTCAGACAGAAAAAGTCAAATGCTGTATGATATCACTCATGCATAGAACCTAATTTTTAAAAAAGAGATGCAAATGAACTTATTTGCAAAACAAAAACAGACTCACAGATATAGAAAACAAACACGGTTACTGAAGGGGAAACATGGAGAGGGATAAATCAGGAGCTTGGGATGAACATTCAAACACACTACTACATTTAAGACAGATAACCAATGAGGACCTACTGTGTAGCACAGGGAACTCTGCTCAGCGTTGTGTGATGACCTATATGAGAAAAGAATCTAAAAAAGAATGAATATATGGATATGTATAACTGAACCACTTTACTGTACATCTGAAGCTAACACAACATTGTAAATCAACTGTAATAAGACTGAAATGAAAATAATCCTGTAAGCATTAAATGTAGTTGCTTTCAACATCTGAATAATATTCCATGTGGGTATGTATCACGGTCTAACCACTCAGTGGGTGAAGGATGTCTGAGTAGCTTTCAAGGTTTTGCCTTTTCTAAGTAAAGCTGGAAGAAACAGGCAGGCATAGGTTTGTATGTGAGTATCTTTTCATTTCTCTGGGATAAAAGCTTAAGAAGGCCATTGCTGGGACATTTAGTAATTAAGTGTTTAATTTTATAAGAAACTGCCAAACTGTTTTCTGGAGTGGCTATGACATTTTATACTCCCACCAGTGATATAAAAATGATACTGCCTCTCTACATCCTTGCCACCATTTGGTACTGTCACATTTTAGTCTGATAGGTGTACAGTAATGTTTTTTTTTATTATACATGGTTTTTAATTACATTTCCTTGATGGCTAATTTAAAGCATCTTTTCATGTGCTTATCTGCTATATGTATTTCCTCTTCAACAAATGTCTCTTCCTGTCTTCTGTTCATTTTCTAATTTTTTTTAATGTGGTTGAATCTTGAGGGTCCTCTATATGTTCCAGATATGAGTGCTTTGTTAGATATTTGGTTTGCAAATATTTTCTCTAAGTCTCTAGCTTGTCTCTTCATACCCTTCACAGGGGCTTTTTCAGAATAAAATCTTTTAATTTTGATGAGGTTCAGTTTATCAGTTTTTCCTTTTACAGGTTGTTTTTAGTGTCAAGTCTAGGAACTCTTTACCTAGCTCTAGGTCCTGAAATTGTTCTATTTTTTTTTTTCTAAAAGTTTTATAGTTTTACATTTTACATTTAAGTCTATAATCTGTTTTAAGTTAATATTTATATAAGAAGAAGGGACCCTTTTATTTTCAGTCTTTCTCTTTATAAATTCAATTTTAAAAAATAGCAATGTATATATCTTTGATTTTCAAATGAACAAGTTCATACACACATAAATTGAAAGAAGGATAATAAAAAGGAGAGAAAATGTTTTACGCTATCATACTTCCCTGCCTTTGCTTTTGCTGTGCCAGAAATACCTAATACTTTCCTTTCTAAAATCTTCACTCTCTTAAAAGTTTAGCCCCAAGTCCTCTTCTCCCCAGGAAGACTTCCCTGACTACCTCATCTCTCCTCTCGTTTCTATGGTGTTCCTTAGTACAATTAGCACATCTGCACAACAGTTAGACTCAGCTTTGTAGCAATTCCATTAGCACACTGTAACCTCTCCCATCACAGGGCTTTGTATATGCTGTTCCCTCTGATGGCAGTCCCCCTATCCTTCAGTCCTCAGGTCCAATGCTACTTTCACATAACCCATTAAGTATCCTGATCTTGAGTTTTACAGAAAGGCGACTAAGTACAGAGGCTAATTAAGATTTGTTTCATTGTTTGACTTTCATCTTCCTCAGAAGACTGTAATCCCCAAGAGAGGGGAATTATTTGGTAGTGATCACCCATGTATGCCATATACATGGCTCAATCCTTGACATTTAATAATTCATAAGTGTTTCTTGTGGGGAAAAAGAATAAATGAATGAGTTTTTGCTTTGTAATTTCTAAGGGTGAGGCAGTGACTTAAAACTCACAGAATCTAAGTGCTAGAAAGATTTAATTGTTGGCTTCCAAGTGAGAAAGCTGAGGGCTTAGTTTATCTACACACAAAGGGTCTAGAAGAACAGCAATATTTACCAAGACATTTTTACTGGGAGTAGGGGGGCAAGATGGAACATAAAATCTTCCCTGAAATACCCATGTGATTAGAGTTAAGTAGCCATAATCATTTAAACAATCAGAGTATTCACTTATATATTTAATTCCTTCCAAATGTAGAGTCATTACCTAATGAAGCCTCCTAAGTAGTTTTGATGTTTATTAATAAAATGCATTAAGAAATGTGGAAAGGGCTAGGACAAGGAGGATACTAGTGGCCAGATTCATACCAGAGCACTTTTTAAAGACTGAATAAAATGTTGCTGGCCTATTTACGAGTTAAAAATATACATTCTTTTGTTTGGCCCAATTTCCCTTTTCTGCTCTCCTGGGAGCCCCCTGGAATGGTGGCTCTCATTTCTAACTCCCTCTCCTGGTTCCATATTTTCCATCAACCTGGGGAGGATGGGAGGGAAAGTCACTTTGCTACAGTCAGCTGCTCACGGAATCTCTCCCAGAAGCCTGGGAGGTAAGAGCTCCGTGTAGAGGACTTTCCATTCTTAGCTAAACCTAGCTGCAGTGGCCTGAGGGGCTAATCAAGTACTATAAACACTGATTAAACAAGGTAGGTCATTCCCATCACCCTTTTCCAGAGCGGGAAATGGAGGCACCTCACATGGGAATGGTATTCACACTCAGAAAGATGATGAGCTGTTGCTTAATTCCTTTCCCCTTGCAAATGCCAGCGGAGAGCTGTGGAAGCGTTAGACAGAGTCTGAACAACATTCAAACAGGTCGTATGTGGGGGCTGAGGTGGCTCATTAAAAACTTCCTGTTTTATCGCCCTGTATCCGTATGCTCTGTATTCAAATCCATGACAGAGGCACTGTACATTTCCCATCTTAGCATCTAACAGTCCTTGCCAGGTGGAATGAAAAAGCTGATCGCACACAGCTTTGCCAGTCTCTTGACAGGAGAGAGCAAACAAACAAACAAAAAATCCTCCTGAACAAATGAAATGTCAGTCAAAGCTCAAACATATTAAAGCAAGATAGGCGATGTTATTTTCTAAGATTAGAGATCAACTGATTTTTCATTAGTTCCTAAAACACATAATAAGCTAGCATGACTGGTTTTACGATTCAAGAATATTCTTGAATCCAGGTTCCTCGGTTCTTTTTGTTGTTGTTGTTGTCATTTTTGACTCATGTGCGTCTCCTATTGTAAAGTGGGTATTATCTTACAATTTGGAAAGTCACTGTTTGGGGGACTGAGCGAGGGATACTGCTCAGAATTTCCTCTTTCTTTCTTAATGAGCTGCAGTCTCTCAAATGTTAGAACAGGCTGAGATTTGAAGAAAAGAGAAACCTGAGTTTGAGCTGTTCCTGTCTTGACAGTCCCCCACCCTCAGCCCTGCTCTGAGCTCTGTTTGCCTCACAGGGATGTTTCCCCCAAAATCAGTTTGTGTGGCAGCGTGGGCGGGAAGCAGGAAGAATGGGAGGATTATAGAATGAAACAGGACTCAAAATGTGCTGCATTTTCACATCAGGGAATGTGGCTGGAAATCACTGGAAGTGATGCAGATTCCAGGGCATTCCCATTACTCCTTTCTCTCCAATGACTTTTCCCCTTGAAGGTTAGTTAGTGCTCACACATTCAGTCCTGTCCAACTTTTTGTAGCCCCATAGACTGTAGCTTTCCAGGCTCCTCTGTCCGTGGGATTTCCCAGGCAAGAATACTGGAGTGAGGTGCCATTTCCTACTCCAGCGGATCTTCCTGACCCAGGAATTGAACTTGCATCTCTTGAGTCTCCTGTGTTGGCAGGCAAGTTCTTTACTTCTAGTGCCACTGCTTGAAGGTTAGTTGGCAGCAAATCTCTGCATCTTTCACTCATAGGATCCATTGACTTATGGGATCCGTTGACTCATAGGCTCTGGAAGGAGGCACACCCCTCCCTCCTGGCTCTTGCTGTGGGTATAATTTGTGAAACTGTAACCCAAGACCTTTATACAGATTCCAGACAAGCTTTTCCTGAGTTCAGAACTTTAGAGTGAAACATTACCTTGTAGATTGTCTGAATCCTTGCTACCAAAGATGCACCTGAAGGAAGAGCAGCACTGCTATCACAAGAATCCTGAGAAACGTAGACTTCCCACCATGGACGTACTGAATCAGAGCATGCCTTTGAACAAGACCCCAAGGGATTCATATGCACATGAACATTGGAGAATTCTGTGCTGTACTTAGTCACTCAGTTGTATCCAACTCTTTGTGACCCCATGGACTGTAGCCTGCCAGACTCCTCAGTCCATGGGGATTCTCCAGGCAAGAGTACTGGAGTGGGTTGCCATACCCTCCTCCAGGGGATCTTCCCAACCTAGGGATGGAACCCAGGTCTCCTGAATTGCAAGTGGGGAAGCCCAAGAATACTGGAGTGGGTAGCTTATCCTTTCTCCAGGGGAACTTCTAGACCCAGAGATCGAACTGAGGGTTCCTGCATTGCAGGCAGATTCTTTACTAGCTGAGGTACCAGGGAAGCCCCTTGAGAAGCTCTGCTCTCCATTAAAAATCTCATTTTATGGATTAGGACGCTGGGGCCCTGACCTGGGGAGTTCTTAGCTAGGGTCACACAACAACAAATCAGAGCTCAATATTCTACCTTCGGCAGGCGTCTTGCTCTCCTTCCACATGAAACTGCTTCTCTTGAGCCTGGAATGAAGACTTCTTTGTGTTGACTAGTAAAAAAGCACATGACTCTGATGTCATGGAAACATACATTGTGCCTGAATTTCCATTATCTCTGATACAACTTGTAGAGAAGGCACAGTGCTTGTGTATGTAGCAGGTGCCCAGATGACCCTGTTATCATATCAACAAGCTTGTTGATACTAGCCGTTATTATCATCATTGTTTTGGGATGTGCAGAAAAGGAACAGAAAATAATGAAAAATTTCCATGGAGACTGTCTTATTCACCCAGCTAGCTGGCAGACCAGACCAGGAAATCAGGTTGGTATGGCGGGATGTGGGTTTATTTTCACTTAAATTCCTGCCAGAGGCTAGGAAGCAGTTAGTTGGTGAAACATTTACCAGTGTCTCAGAGCTCCTTGTAAACGTGAGAGGATTCCTATACCTCCTTCCTTGCTAAGGTGAGAAGCATTTACCAGTGTCTCAGAGCTCCTTGTAAATGTGAAAGTTTACACATTTACCTCCTTCCTTGGAAAGGTGAGAAGATGAGCATCCGTTATAGACACTACCAGTGCCTTCTGAGAGAATCTCTTCTGCTCTTTATAAGCTCAGTCATTCTGCAAATCGGGCAATAACCCACCTCCTGGACAACGATCTCTCTTCTCTTACTTCTTTTCTCCCTGTTCCCCTTCTCTCTCTTCCTTTCTCTTCCCTCCACATTTGTGGAGCACCTACTATATACTATGGTCTACAATAAATGCTGGAAAAATAAGTACTGTTCATTTTCTTTATTCAAAAAGTTCTTATTGTAGTTCAGAGGAGTCATCTTTGATGGAATCTCCTATGTTCATCCATTCTTAAATAGAAGGAAAGCTGCAGAGTGAAAGAAATTGAGTGTTTACTCTGGTATATTTACAAGTTCATCCGTAGGCATCCCTGGTACTTTGTACTCATTGGGTTGTGAGTTAGGAACAATTAGTATGTTTTCATGACTCTCCTCACCTATATTCTTATATCAAACCTCCTTGCTCTTCCTCTTTCACCTTATAGGTGAGTGAGATGGGGACTTAACATTGACAACTATTATGGCATATATACGATTTATTCTCTGAAGGTTAGATGTGCTCTCTCTTTAGACAATTTCAATTCCTGGTCAGGGAATGCCAGATCCAGCGCCTGGTGAGCATGTCAAGTGGCAAAGATGATCATGCCTTTTGTAGAAGATGTTACAGTTATTTGCTTTAAGGTCAGACTTATTTTTCTGGCATAAAGGACATAGGGCAAAGTGATGGTAGGAATTAGATATGTATATTATTCATTCCCTTTGGAGGAGAGAACTAGGGTAGTCCTCTTTGGGCTGTGGCACACACAGACATGAATTACTATGACTCGACCGCCTGCATGCCCAGTGATGTTTTAACTTCAAAGGACTGAGCCACCATCCATCTTGTTCTTAAACCAGTGTTTAAGTAGCAACGCCATATTTAATTAGGGCCTGAGTAAGAATTGAGCTGAGATAGAATGACCTCCGAAGTGAAGCTTTTCATCTGTGAAAGGTATGTAATAAAATAAAAGCCTTATCCACGAGTGATGCACAAAGGTAGGGTCGATCAGAATTAGATAGAGACCTGAATTGTAGGATTTAGGGCAAGACTTTCTAAAACGATGCAGAAAAGCTAATCAATAGCTAATAATACATTTCCAAGTAGAAGTCCTACTAGGGCTAATTTAATAGGTAAGCTTCATGTTCTAAATATAGTTTTAAAAGTGATTAGACAGTTTATATTTTAAGTGGCATTAACGCATCTCCTTTAATTAAGTGATTTGAAAGCTATAGCATATATAGTCTCTGAAAGCAGACAACTGTCTTTCCAGGCTTTTATCCTTCAGCTGACTAGCTATCTACTTAACTGTTCTAAATGTCCATTTCTCATGTTTAACACGAGAGCAATATAACTGAACCAATTGGATAGTTGTATGGCTTAAATCCCCTGGGCTGCAAGGAGATCAAATCAGTCAGTCCTAAAGGAAATCAACCCTGAATATTCATGGGAAGGACTGATGCTGAAGCTGAAGCTCCAGTGCTTTGGCCTCCTGATACGAAGAAGGAACTCATTGGGAAAGACTCCGATGCTGAAAAAGATTGAAGGCCAAAGCAGAAGGCAGCAGGGGATGAGACGGTCAGATGGCATCACTGACTCAGTGGACATGAATTTGAACAAACTCTGGGAGATAGTGAAGGACAGGGGAACCTGGCATACTGCAGTCTATGAGGTTACAAAAAGTTGGACGCAACTTAGTAACTGAACAACATGGGTTAAATGAGAGAATTGATATAAAATCAGTCATTTAAATGTTAAACATACATGAAAACTGAATCATCTGGGGAGTATGCACTTCTATGAATATTACCACATTTATAGATTATTGTAATGACAGAGTGCAGAACAGTTTCATCTCCCCAAAAGACTCCACTGTGAACCTCTTCCTACCTCCTCCACCCCCAGCTCTTGGCAAATACTAATGTATCCTCAATCACTACAGATTGTTTTTTTTGAGAATATTATATAAATGGTATTATGCACTATATAACCTTTGCGACAGGCTTCTTTCACTCCACATAACACCTTTGAGATCCATCCAAGTGGTTGTGTGTCAATAGTTTGTTCCTTTCCATTGCTGGGTGGCATTCCACTGCATGGATGGATCACAGCTTGCTTAGCCATTCACTCATTGAAAGACACTTGGATTGTCTCCAGATGCGACAATTATAAATACAGCAGCTAGAAACGTTTGACATACAGCTTCTTATGTGAATGCGAATTTTCACGGCTCTAAGGTAAAATACGCAGAAGTAGGATTTCTGGGTCCTCTGGTAAGTATAGGTTTTATTTTATAAAAACTGCCCAACTTTTTCGAGAGTGGTTGTGCATTCCCACGAGCAGGGTGCGAGAGCTCCAGCTGCTCTGGGTCCTCACTAGCGCTTGCCATACCAGTACGTTTTATTTGAGCGACTTCACTTTCACTTTTCACTTTCATGCATTGGAGAAGGAAATGGCACCCCACTTCAGTGTTCTTGCCTGGAGAATCCCAGGGACGGAGGAGCCTGGTGGGCTGCAGTCCATGGGGTCACTAAGAGTCTGACACAACTGAGCAACTTCAATTTCACTTTTCACTTTCATGCATTGGAGAAGGAAATGGCAACCCACTCCAGTGTTCTTGCCTGGATAATCCCAGGGACAGGGGAGCCTGGAGGGCTGGCATCTATGGGGTTGCACAGAGTTGAACACGACTGAAGCGACTTAGCAGCAGCAGCAGTAGGTGAGAAGAATCACCACATATGGTCTAACTTGCATTTGGCCTGTGACCATCTTTGGGTATTATTGATTTTCCTGTGTGTGCACGTGTGTTTTGCTTTACCCTTCATGTGTCCTCTTTGGTGAAATATCTATTCAAGTTTTTGTCCATTTTCAGTTGGGTTGTTGGTTTTTCACTGTTGCCGTTGGGTTGTCCACAGGTGAATTTGAGATTGCCGCCTTCACCCGATTACCTTCTACTGCATATGGATTGTATTACTGTTACCGAGTCTAAGTTCACTCTGCTCGCCGCATGGCAGGCTAATGAATCAGAGATCAGAGACAAGGTGTTGAGGCAAGGAATACAGTTTTACTCAGAAAACCAGCTGATCAAGAAAATGGCAGGCTAACCATAAAAATAACCATATTATAGGGGTCTGGATGCCAGGTTCTTTTATAGGTCAGAGACGTGGGGAGGTGAAGAAGCAAAGTAAAAAGGTCATTAACCTTGCAAGTATCTCCTAGAAGGCAAATCTCAGGTAAGTTATGTGTTAACTTCTTCCTTCCTGCCATCTACAGGTGGACAGAGTTGTGAACAAAGGTGCTTTAACAGTCGGGCAGAAGGGCAGGGTCCTCAGAGGCAGGCCATTATGTATGGTTATAATCACAACAGCTACAAAAAGCAAGTCAAAGAAACAGTTCCAACATGAAGTCAGAACTGGTTCCTCTCTGCAGCATTACTCTCCATTTATTTAGATCCTCTTTGATTTCTTTCATCATCATTTTATAGTGTTCACCATGGAGCACAGGTTTTGTGAGATTTGTATCCAAGTATTTTATACTATATGAAAGCTATTGTTAGCAATGTTTATTTAAAATTTTCTGTTTCCAACTTTTTATTGCCACTATATATAAACAAGATTTTTGTGTGCTACCTTATATACTGTGACTTTGCTAAGTTCATTATTTCTAGAAGTTTTTTGTTGTTTCTGTTGACTCCTTGAGGTTTTCTGCATAGAAAATCTCTTCATCTGTATAGGGATGGTTTTCTTTCTTTTCCAGATTTCCCCTGATGTGCTTTCTACTCATAGGTCAGTGCCCACTTCCATATTTTATGCTACTGTGCATCCACACTAGGGGAGAAAGGGGTTAAAATGTGAGACTCCCGGTCAGTTTGGTGGTTCTTGAAATTTTCATCTTCACCAACCTTCCTGCCACTGTTTACCCTTTAGAGTCTTCGAAAGGATGCGCTGCGAACTCTGTACAGGTGATAGAACTGCATTCAAGGGAAGTGATAGTGTGTGTTTTCTCCATCTTTGTTGTTGGTTAGTCATTCAGTCATGTCCAACTCTTCATGACTCTATAAACTGTAGCCCACCAGGCTCCTCTGTCCACAGGATTTCCCAGGCAAGACTATTGGAGTGGGTTGCCATTTCCTTCTTAGGGGATCTTCCCAACCTAGGAATTGAACCTGTGTCTCATGCATTGGCAGGCAAATTCTTTACCACTGAGCCACCTGAGAAGCCCCATTCTCCATCTTATCTTAAGTGAAAACTTGACATTGGATTTGGAACCTTCTGCCCACCCCTCAGTAATTAGAATATATTTGTATTTCTCCATTTACACTCTCCTTTCTGTCCCTGCTCTTTAACTTCCTCTTCTGACCTTAAGCCTAGACAGACCACCAGGGTTGAGAGCAAGATGCATGTGAGTGGAGCATGATAAAATCAATTATACATTGAGCTTTGGCTTCCTTTGCACTGTGCTCCAAGAAATTGAGTTAAATGAGTCTGGACACAGGGCAAGAGGAAACTTTAACTCAGCCTATGTTCAGATTATTTCAAATTAGTGAGTTAATGAACCCCTTAAGCCACAGAAATTATCTGGATCAATTTACAACACAGGAAATCAATGATAGCTTTCTTTGGTTGGCCAGTATGGTTATTGGTAATTCTGCAAACTGTGCATTTTAAAACGTGAGGGTGCCCATGTGTTGACACTGTGAAGGTGGCTTGCAGTGAGAGGTGACTGGAGGCCCAGAGAACGAGAAGAATTAAACAGAGGACAGTGGTGATAGGACAACCTAGACAGCATAATAAAAATCAGAGACATCACTTTGCCAACAAAGGTCTGTATGGTTGAAGCTATGGTTTTTCTAGTAGTCATGTATGGATGTGAGAGGTGGACCATAAAGAAGGCTGAGCACTAAAGAACTGATGTTTCTGAACTGTGGTTTTGGAAAAGACTCTTGAGAGTCCCTTGGACAGCAAGGAGATCTAACCAGTCAATCCGAAAGGAAGTCAGTCCCGAATATTCACAGGAAGAACTGAGGCTGAAGCTGAAGCTCCAATACTTTGGCCACCTGATGGGAAGAGCCAACTCATTTGAAAAGACCCTGATGCTGGGAAGGACTGCAGGGAAACAGAGAAGTGGGGACAAAGTATGAGATGGTTAGATAGCATCACTGACTCAATGAACATGAATCTGAGCAAACTCTGATAGTGAAGAGCAAAGGAGGCTGGCGTGCTGCTGTCCATGGGATAGCAAAGAGTCAGACATGACTGAACAGCAAGTGGGGATATGAAGCTCTTGAGTGTCTTTTGACTGGTTTCACTGGTTTCATTGGGTATTGTCTTTTTCTCTGGAGTCATTAAGTAAACCTTGGCTCTCTGAACACACTATTCACAGGTGATGTGACTGGTGAGGTCAAACTAATCTAACCCCACGGAAACTGCTTCGTAGCTCCCCGCTGTTTCTGAATGAACTTTGGTTGGAAGGAAAGTTATCCCCCTTTAAGATGCTGTTGCTCTTAGCACTGCATCTGGTTTTCCAGTTAGAGGTCCAGATACTGACACACTCCACGGTTCTCTTTATTTGAACATCTTTCCCTTTCTCACACTTCCACTGCACCTGGAGACTCTACGTGCTGGTCTGTAACATCGCCATCTGGCGGCTCCAAAGCTACATGGCAAAGATTTAAAAAACAAAACAAAACTGTTTTTTCTAGGTTTTTTTCCCCCAAGCCATTTCTTCTGCAGCTCTTGGTTGATATAGGATGAACTCATGACAGAATTGTGTACCATTTTAGGCCTCTGACCAGACCATTCTCTCTTCCAGCATGCACATGCCCAGAAGTGGATGAGGTCAAGGAGAAGGAAAGCAACAGGGCTTCTGATAAGAACCTCTGAGAATTACAGAGAGAAAATGGTGCTCTTGACATGTATCTGATCCAAGCGTAGTTGGACTGAGTTTCCTTTTCTGCTTGGGTAAGTTTAGGAGTTTTCAGCCTCCTTAGCACAGACAACGCATTTGGACTGAGATATCATTTTACATTTATGGTTCTGGGTTTGGGGAGGGGGGGAACAACTGATACAGAATGACTTCTATAGCAAGCCTCTCTTTCCCAAATCCTACCTGCAACTCTTCTTCCTATCTTAGCCCCAAAAGATGCTTTGCTGTTTCATGGGTTACATTTCGCTTGTTTTGCCTAAATCTATCTGGAGGGTTATTCTGTTCTCTGAAATTTTTAGTATTCTAGAAGAAAATGCCAAAAAGAACACTGGCTGCTGCAGAAACCCTGATGGAAACATGAGCTCGTAAGAAGCAGGAATCTGTGCAGTTTTTTTATTTCACCACTGTTGGCATCTCATCTCTCTTCCCCAAATTGCTCACCTTAGGAATTCCTCTTTCATTTCTCTTTTCCAACTTATGTGTAATGTAATATGTATATTCAGTTCAGTTCAGTCACTCAGTCGTGTCTGACTCTTTGCGACACCATGGACTGCAGCATACCAGGCCTCCCTGTCCACCAACAACTCCTGGAGTTTTCTCAAACTCATATCTATTGAGTCGGTGATGCCATCCAACCATCTCATCCTCTGTCGTCCCCTTCTCCTCCTGCCCCTCAATCTTTCCCAGCATCAGGGTCTTTTCAAATGAGTCAGTTCCTCGCATCAGGTTGTCAAAGTAATAGAGTTTCAGCTTCAGCATCTGTCCTTCCAACGAATATTCAGGACTGATTTCCTTTAGGAGGGACTGGTTGGATCTTCTTGCTATCCAAGGGACTCTCAAGAGTCTTCTCCAACACCACAGTTCAAAAGCATCAATTCTTTGGCGCTCAGCCTTCTTCACAGTCCAACTCTCACATCCACACATGTAGTCATGTAATATGTGTATATGTGCGCCTATATATGTGCATCTATTTGTAGGTGTGCGTATTATACAGATATAAGAGAGTTACAGTGGAGGTTAAAAGCTACCAAATCATCTTTCTTTGTACCTGCCTTTAATTACCAGAATAATGTGGGAGACCAGGGTTCGATCCCTGGGTCAGGAAGATCCCCTGGAGAAGGAAATGGCAACCCACTCCAGTATTCTTGCCTGGAGAATCCCATGGACGGAGGAGGGTGGGCTACAGTCCACGGGGTCACAAAGAGTCGGACACGACTGAGCAACATCACTTATAGATAATCTCAATTGGTGGTGTTTTGTGTAGTTGTCTACACATTTCTATGGTCCTTTTACATATTTCTCCTTCATGGGACAAAGGATGGGCAACATTTTCAGTTTGAAGTTTGAGTAACCACGAAGTCAGAGGAACAGTTCATTGGAGACTAAAGGAAGAAAAAAGAACCAATCAAGGAGGGGAATTAAAATGGAGCAGGAAGAAGCTATACGGAAAGAAGGAGGTTGTTGTACAATGTCGAATTTGTATGTCTTTGACCCAGATTGCTGGCCTGGAGCTTCTGAAACCCTTGGTAATAGGAGTGTTTTTGTTATTCATCAGCTCCCCAGATTAAATCTGAGTTTATGCTAATGAAGTGACTCCTGGTGGTAAAGGTTGGTGGTGGGTCCTTAGAGAGGATGGAAGCTGATGCCGAAACCATGGTCTCAGTATTCTGGTGCCGAATGGACTCTCAGAGACAGTTCGGGATGAAGTAGAAAAGAATAGTTTTATTGCTTTACCAGGTGAATGGGGACACAGGAGTGAGCCCTTGCCCTTGAAATTGTGTATCCCCACTCAGGGGAATTTGGTGAGGAGTTTTATAGCAATGTTTCAAGAGCAGGATTGCTGATAAGAATCAGATATATGTCTAGGGGCTGGGGCAGTGTTGAGGGTGCTGCGCTCCTTTAATTTGGCCTCAGGTGGTCTTCTGATCTCTGAAGAATGTTTCATCAAGTAGTTAGCATCTTCCATTGGCGGGGAGGGTTTTCTACGGAAAACCTCAAGGATATTGTTGTGTGTATCCCTTGTTTTTATTGTTGTTTAGTCACTAAGTCATGTCTAACTCTTTTTGCGACCCCATGGACTGTAGCCCACCAGGCTCCTCTGTCCGTGGGATTTCCTAGGCAAGAATACTGGAGTGGATTGCCATTTCTTTCTCCTGGGGATCTTCCTGACCCAGGAATCAAACCTGCTTCTCCTATATTACAGGCATATTCTTTACTGCTGAGCCACTGAAGAAGCCCAAACAAGAAACGGGGGACACAGAAAGGCTTCCGTGCCCAGGAACCCCACAGGGTCCTGCTCAGTTTTAAGACCAGTCACCAAAAGAACCAATCACATAATTAGAGGGTTGATCTTTGAGACAATCCAACCTCCAGAGAGGAGAGGGGCAGGAGATTGAGTTCAATCTCATGGCCAATGATTTAATAAATCAAATATATTTGACTCAGTGGACATGAGTGTGAGGAAACCCTGGGAGACAGTGAAGGACAAGGAATCCTGGCCTGCTGTGGTCCATGTGGTCACAAAGAGTCAGACACGACTTAGCGACTAAAAACAACAAATCTATTCAATAAAACTGTGGTCAAAACTCTGGACACTGGCTCGGTGATCTTGGTGGTTGGTGAATGCATCAATATGATGGGGTTGGGGAGTATGATGCACCCCGATTCCATGAGGAGAGGGCATGGACACTCTGCATTTGGGGTCCTCCCAGGTCTTGCCCTGTGGGTCTCTGGGCTAGGCTGTCCCACTAGAGGCTGTGTGGAGTCTGCGCTGACTATGAGTGGTTAGTGCTAGGACTGAGCTGTAATATTCCAGGGTGTGACCAGATTGTTGGTGACAGAGCAAAAGAAAAGATGGAAACATCAGGAGATGTTGGCCCATTTGGTGTCCTCACCATTTAAGGCCTGGTCATATACACATGCGCTGGACTCAGTAAGTGGTCTTCAGGAAGCCACGCCTGGGCACCGCTATGTAGACACAGGTCCCCAGTACAGTTGCAGAAGCAGCTTCCCAGAGCAGCTGCCCGTAATTTTCAGAGAAAACTCTCACCACATCTATGTCTATCAGGTCACCATGTTGTACAGTTGGAATGTATCCATTTTTAAAATAAATATTTTCTAAAAAAAAAAGTATTTATTTATTTGGGGCTTCCCTGGTGGCTCAGTGATAAAGAACCCATCTGCCAATACAGGAGACATGGGTTCTATCTCTGGATTGGGAAGATCCCCTGGAGAAAGAAATGGCAACCCACTCCAATATTCTTGTCTGGGAAACCCCATGGACAGAGAAGCCTGACTTGTTGCAATCCATGGGGTCGCAAAAGAGTCCAACGCGATTTAGCAAATAAAACAACAACCATTTCTTTATTTTTGGCTGCATCAGGTCTTAGCTGTGGGGTGGGGGCTTCCTTCTAGTTGTGGCAGCCAGGTTTAGTTTCCCCAAGGCATGTAGGATCTTAGTTTCCTTGACTGGGGATCCAGCCCACATCCCCTGCATTGGAAGGTAGATTCTTAACTATGAATCATCAGAGAAGTCCTTATTTATTTATTTATTTTTTAAGATAGAACACTTTCAAAGTTTATAGAGACCAGAGGCCAGAGGTGGCAAGACAGGGTGGCAGAAAAATGGGGACAACAAATTGCCTTCTGTGGTAAGCAGATACAAGGATATCCTGGAGATACTGCAGGCGTGGTTCTAGGTCACCACTATAAAGCAGACATCACTATAAAATAAATCACACACATTTTTTTTTGGGGGGGGGGCTTCGTTTCAGTGCATATAAAAGTTGCATTTACACTATACTGTAGGAGAAGGAAATGGTAACCCACTCCAGTGTTCTTGACTGGAGAATCCCAGGGACGGAGGAGCCTGGTGGGCTGCTGTCTATGGGGTCACACAGAGTCGGACACAACTGAAGCGACTTAGCAGCAGCAGCAGCAGCAGCAGTAGTCTATTAAGTGTACAGTAGTATTAAGTCTTAAAAAAAGTACATGCCTTAATTTAAAAAATGCTTTGCTGCTAAAAGATGCTAATCATTATTTGAGCCTTTAGGGAGGTCTCTGGTTGCTCAGCGGTAAGAATCTGCCTGCAACGAAAGAGCCACAGGAGATTCAGTTTCGATCCCTGAGTCGGGAAGATCCCCTGAAGAAGGGCATGGCAACCCACTCCAGTATTCTTGCCTGGAGAATCCCATGGACAGAGGATTCTGGTGCCCTACAGTCCATGGGGTCTCAAAGAGTTGGACACGACTGAAGGGACTTAGCACACACCAATATTTTTTCTGGTGGAAGGTCTTGTCTCTATGTTGATGGCTGATCAGCGTGGTGGTGGCTGAAGTTTGGCATCACTGTGACAATTTTTTAAAATAAGATAACAATGAAGTTTGCTGCATTGATTGACTCTTCCTTTCACGCACAACATTTCTTCTGTAGCCTTCAGTGCTAATTTGAGAGGATGTTGCCAACAGTAGAACTTTCAAAATTGAAGTCAATCATCTCAAACCCTGCCCCTGCTTTATCAACTAGGATTACATAATATTCTAAGTCCTTTGTTGTCATTTCAACAACCTTTAAAATTTTTTATCAGGAATAGATTGCATCTCAAGAAATCACTTTTTTTGCTCACTCATTGGAAGCAGCGTCTTGTTCATTCATGTTTTTACACTCAAATTTTATCATGAAATGGCAGGAATTCAGTTACACCTTCAGTCTCCACTCCTAATTCTAGGTCTCTTGACATTTCCACTACATTCGTAGCTACTTCCTCCACTGAAGTCTTGACCCCCTCAAAGTCATCCACTGGGATTGGAATCAATTTCTTCCAAACTGTGGTTGATGTTGATATTTTGATCTCTTCCCTTAAATTGTGAATGTTCTTATGGAATCTAGAATGGCAAGTCCTTTCCAGAAGGTTTCCGATGGACTCTACTCAGATCCACGAGAAAACTCACTATTGGGTCTATAACCTTACAATATATATTTCTTCAATAATAAGAGCTGAAAGTCAAAATTAATCTTTGATTCATGGGCTGCAGAATAGATGCTGTGTGAAAGCGAGAAGTGAAAGTGTTAGTTGCTCAGTCATGTCCAACTCTTTGCTACCCCATGAACTGTAGCCCTCTGTCCATGGAATTCTCCAAGCAAGACTGCTGAAGTGGGTTGCCATTCCCTTCTCCAGGGGATCTTCCCCACACAGGGATTGAACCAGGTCTCCTGCATCGCAGGCAGATTCTTTACTGTCCGCGCCACCAGAGAAGCCCAGATGCTGTGTGAGCAGACACGAAGACAAAATTAATCTTATTGTACATCTCCATCAGAGCTCTAGGGTGACCAGGCGCATCATCGATGAACAGTACTATTTTGAAAGGAACCTTTTTTCTTTACAGTAGGTAGGTCTCAACAGTGGGCTTAAAATATTCATTTAACTGCTGTCAGCACATGTGCTGTTACCCAGGCTTTGTTCTTCCATTTATAAAGCACAGGCAGAGTAGACCTTACCATAATTCTGAGCCCTAGGATTTTGGGAGGGGTAAATGAGCACTGGCTTCAACTTCATCAGTCCATTAGCCTCTAATAAGAGAGTCAGCCAGTCCTTTGAAGCTAGAAATTAACCTTTCCTCTTTAGCTATGAGAGTCTCAGATGATATCGTCTTCCAACCTAAGACTATTTAATCTCCATTGAAAATCTGTTTAGTGTTGCCACCTTTATTAATGATCTTTTGGATAACTTGCTGCAGGTTCTACATCAGCACTTGCTGCTTCACCTTGCCGTTTTACATTTCAGAGATGACTTCTTTCCTTAAACCTCATAAATAAAGCTCTGTTAGCTTCAGACTTTTCTTCTACAGCTTCCTCACTTCTCTTAAGATAGAATAGAACAGAATTAGGACCTTACTCTCGATTAGGCTTTGATTTAAGGGAATGCAGCTGGTTTGATCTTCTATCTAGACCACTCAGACTTTCTCCGTATCATCAGTAAGGCTGTTTCACTTATCATCTGTGTTTTCACTGCAGTAGCACTCTTAATTTCCTTCAATAACTTTTCCTTAGCCTTTACAACTTGACTAACTGTTTAGCATAAGAGGCTTAGCTTTCAGCCTATCTCTGCTTTTGAAATGCCTTTCTCACTAAGCTTAGTTATTTCTAGCCTTTGATTTAAAATGAGAGATTTATGACTCTTCCTTTCTCTTGAACAGCTGGTCTTCAATATTATTATCAGGGACTAAAGAAGCTCAAGGATAGGGAGAAAGATGGGGGAATGTCTAATCAGTGGAGCAATCAGAACACTCACATTTATCTATTAAGTTTGCCATCTCAAATAGGTGTGGTTCTTGGAGCCCCAAACGATTGCAATAGTAACTTGAAAGTTTGATCACAGATCACCATAACAAATATGATAATAATGAAAACATTCTAAATAAATTACCAAAATGTGACACAGAGACATGGAGTGAACAAATGCTATTGGAAAAATGATGCCTATAGACTTGCTTGATGAGGGGCTGCCACTAAACTTGAATTTGTAAAAAATGCAAACTCTGTGAAGAGGAATAAAATGAGTTTTGGCTGGACTAACATCATGAGGTAACGATCTTATGTGAATCCATATTCTCTCAAAGGCAGGGGTCCTTTATCTTTTGAGATTATTTAAAAGAACATTGTGATAGAAAGTGTAGATTCTTACCCCCAAAATTCTTATACAAATGCAATTTTGCTTACACTTTCAAAAGGTTCTAAGACCCCCGCCGAAAGTTGTCCATGGTGGTCTGGTACATTGATTCAAGGTGGAGAGCCCCATGTGTTATGTAAGAGTATGGACTGATGAGAACCAGAGGTAACTGAATTCAAAATAATAACTGCATCACTCCTTTAACTAAGCTGTACCTTTCAGGATTTGGGAAAAATCACACTTGACATAAAAGGAATATCTGATAAGTAGTAGCTGTTACATTCCCGAAAACTCATTTGCTAATAACATGCATGTGTGTTGGAAGGTTTATTTTCCTTCTTGTTTTTTTGAAGATTGTTTTTCTCTGCTTATTTATGTATAGGTATACTCATTGTTAAATAAAATAGAGAAGTTGGTAATGAAGAAAATATAAGGCCCATAAAATTTCATCATCCAGAGAAACCAGTGTAAGTTCTTTAATCTATTTTCAATCAACAAGCAAACATTTCCTGTATCAATAATATTGATTTATATGACTATTTAAATGCATAATATTTTGCATAGTATGCCATTTGCATAATCTCAAAATTTATTAAACCAGCATCCTATTGATGAATATTATTTTCAAATGTTAATTATTGTAAATAATGTAGTGATAAACTACCTAATGTGTATGCCTGTGAAAGCTGTTGTTTTTCCCCTTTAGAAAACATTTTAGAAATATAATTGCTTAGTCAAAGGGTATGTACATTTTGTATTTTGAAAAATGTTGCCAAGCGTACTCTTGAAAACTTAGACCAAGTTACTTTCATACCAGTAAGGCACAGAAATAGAAATATGGCCAAACTCTAAACAATATACACTCTGTAAATCTTTCCAATATTTCACAAACTAACAGATTAAACAAATAATTTTAAAAGCTCCTCTTTATCTGTGTTTCTTTGATTAATTAGTATTTTTAGGATCTTTTGCTCCTTTTTTTTTTTTTTTGATGGAGTCTTATTTATTTTGCTGTTCTTTCCCCCCAGAGATGATTATCTACTGGGGATATAAAATGTTTGCCTTGTATCAACAGTTTTGTCTTCCAATTTCCACTATTTTTTCAAATTACTCTTTACAATTAGGCCTTACATAGCGTCCATATTGTAATTCTGGGTCAAATATCACAAGCATCTACAAGTAACAGCTCTCTCTTTCTGACTTATCTATTCATTTTCCTCATAGATCATATTGTTTTTTAAAAATTGTGTGATACTGAATCCAACTATTAATACAAAAATTTTGCATATGATGGGAATCAATTTTCATTTCCTTCAAATGAAAAACTAATTGATTTAAAGTCTAGCCCCTCCTCACTAACTGAAATACCAGCTCTGGAACAGAATGGAAGTCCACTTTTCCATTTATGTGACCACTTTCTGCTCTTTCCACTTGTCTTGAGATCTAATACTGTATAGTTTGTTAGTCACTCAGTCCTGTCCAACTCTTTCTGACCCTGTAGACTGTAGCCCCCAGGCTGGTCTGTCCATGGGATTCTCCAGGCATGAAGAAGATTGAGTAGCCATTACCTTCTCCAGGGGATCTTCCCAACCCATGGATTGAAACTGTGTCTCCTGCACTGCGGGCAAATTCTTTACCATTTGAGCCACTAGGGAAGTCAGTCCACCAAGGAGGCTTTACCATGCTTTATCAGTTTTGATACCTGGTAAGAAACGATGATGAAGGAGATGGGAATACCAGACCACCTGACCTGCGTCTTGAGAAACCTGTATCAGGTCAGGAAGCAACAGTTAGAATAGGACATGGAACAACAGACTGGCTCCAAATAGAAAAAAGAGTACATCAAGGCTGTATATTGTCACCCTGCTTATTGAACTTCTATGCAGAGTACATCATGAGAAATGCTGGGCTGGAGGAAGCACAAGCTGGAATCAAGATTGCTGGGAGAAATATCAATAACCTCAGATATGCAGATGACACCACCATTATGGCAGAAAGTGAAGAGGAACTAAAAAGCCTCTTGATGAAAGTGAAAGTGGAGAGTGAAAAAGTTGACTTAAAGCTCAACATTCAGAAAACTAAGATCATGGCATCTGGTCCCATCACTTCATGTGAAATAGATGGGGAAACAGTGGAAACAGAGGCTGACTTTATTTTGGGGGGCTCCAAAATCACTGCAGATGGTGATTGCAGCCATGAAATTAAAAGACACTTGCTCCTTGGAAGGAAGGTTCTGACCAACCTAGATAGCATATTAAAAAGCAGAGACATTACTTTGTCAACAAAGGTCCGTCTAGTCAAGGCTATTGTTTTTCCAGTTGTCATGTATGGTGTGAGAGTTGGACTGTGAAGAAGGCTGAGTGCTGAAGAATTTACACTTTTGAGCTATGGTGTTGGAGAAGACTCTTGAGAGTCCCTTGGACCGCAAAGAGATCCAACCAGTCCATCCTAAAGGAAATCAGTCCTGGGTGTTCATTAGAAGGTCTGATGTTGAAGCTGAAACTCCAATACTTTGGCCACCTGATGCTAAGAGCTCACTCATTTGAAAAGACCCTGATGCTGGGAAACATTGAGGGCAGGAGGAGAAGGGGATGATAGAGGATGAGATGGTTGGATGGCATCACCTACTCAATGGACATGAATTCGTGTGAACTCCAGGAGCTGGTGATGGACAGGGAGGCCTGGTGTGCTGCAGTTCATGGCATCACAAAGAGACGGACACAACTGAGTGACTGAACTGAATTAAAGAAAGTATCAAATATCAAATGTCAAAAAAATCAAATATCTCCTTTGATTAATTCAGAAATGTCCTGTCCATTGGAGGTTTATACTAGGAAAAATTTAGCTAAAAAAGAAAAAAAAATTTTGGATTTTTCATCTGAATTAAGTTGTTATGCAGATCTGTAAAGGAAGATCTGAAAGCTTTGCAATCAATGTTGAGACTGCTTTTTCATAAAAGAGATATCTCTACATTTATTTAGTTTTTATTTAATTTCTTTCAAACAGTGTATGTGATATTCTACATAAAATTTGCCACATAATTTGTTAGTTTCATACCATAAGTAATTAACATTTTTGACTGATCCAGTAATGAGATCTTTTTAAAAAATGACTCATCTACACATTTATAGCCAATATAATAAATGTAATTGAGTTATGTATAAGATGCAGAAAATGTGGACAAATTTTATTCACTCAAATATTATTCACTTTTCTATATTTCTGTATTATTTTGGTTTTCTAGGTCAATGATGTTAAACAGTCAATGGTAGCAGTTTTCTTTCTTCCTTCATAGGCCTCATCTCCCTTCCCTCCCTGCCCCCTCCACTCCTAGAACCTCAGTGTTAATAAGAAAGAGTAGGAATGAAAATTCTTTTAGTATTCTTGATTTTGAAGTAAATAAAGTTTTACAATTAAACTTGATATTGATATTTTTCATGTTTTGGCAAATGCTACTAGAAAAGATAGAGACAGTTCCAAGTTCCTCTCTATTCCTGATCTATCAAGAAATGCTATAATTAAGTAGTGGTTATTCTTCTGAGTTTTTTTTTTTTTTTTTTGGTCTGTTCAGTGATCATATGGTTTCTTTTTATCCTTAATCTGTTACTATTAAAAATAACATTTGTTGATTTTCTAATTATAAGCTATTCTTACGTTAGTTTGAAAAAACAGTTAGGCATATTTCATTAACATATTCTCTACACTTTTCTTGGTTTACTGATAATTTGTTTAAAAATTTTGCTTCTATATTTATAAGCAATGTTATCACATAATGTTTCTTTCTCATACCATTCTTGATCATTTTTCAATACCATGTTAGAGATGTTTTAATTTTAGACAGTTAGCATCCAGTAGTCATGTACAGATGTGAGGTTTGACCCTAAAGAAGGCTGAATGCTGCAGAATGAATGCTTTCAAACTGTGGTGCTGGAGAAGACTCTTAAGAGTCTCTTGGATTGCAAGATCAAACCAGCCAATCCTCAAGATCAACCCTGAATTTTCATTGAAAGTATTGATGCTGAAGCTGAAGCTCCAATATTTTGGCCACCTGATGTGAAGAGCCAGCAAATTGGAAAAGACTCTCGTGTTAGCAAAGACTGAAGGTAAGATGAGAAGAAGGGTGAGAGAGGATGAGGTGGTTAGATATTATCAATGATTCAATAGCCATGAATCTGAGCAAACTCCAGGAGAGAGTGGAGGACAGAGGAGCCTGGTGTGCTGCAATCTATGGGGTCACAAAGAGTCAGACATAACTTAGCGATGGAACAACAACAAATCACCTTCATACCAAAACCAAACAGGGACATCAGAAGACAGCAAAGTTACAGACCAATATCCATGATGAATGTAGATGCAAAAGTCTCCACCAAAATATTAGCACACCTAATTTAACAATACAGAGGACATACGCCACGATCAATGAGATTTATTCCACTGGAGTAAGGATGATTCAACACATGCAAATCAATCAACGTGATGGGTCACATGAAAAGTATTCTCAATAGATACAGAAAAAGCGTATGACAAAATTCAAATCTGTTCATGATAAAATCTCTCAATGATGTAAGTATAGAGGGAATATACCTCAACATAACAAAGGCCATCTATGACAAGCCCACATTTAACATCGTTTTCAATGGTGGAAAGCTGAAAGCTTTGCCTCTAAGATCAGAAACAAGACAAGGATGTCCATTCGCACCTCTTTATCTAGCATAGTACTGGAAGTCCTAGCCAGAGCAATCAGACTGGCAAAAGGAATAAAAGGAATTCAAATTAGAAAGGGAGAAGAAAAACTGTCACTGTTTGCAGGTGACATGAGATGATATACAATCTTGAAGGCTTCACCAAACAAAAACAATTGTTAGAACTAATAAACAAATTCAGTTAAGTCGCAGGATACAAAATGAATATACAAAATTTCCCCATACCAAGCAGTTCTGAGACACCAGATTTCAACTCAGTTCTGGCACTATCTACCTAAAGACAGCATCAGATTCCACACGTCAAGGGTTCAGTCCCACGAGACTGCCCCCGCACCACTTCAGACGCCAGGCACAAGTCTCCATTTTACCTGTGTGTCTGACTAATTGGTTCTAAATCATAGATTTCCAAAGCCCCTTCTCAGGTTTGATTAATTTTCTAGAGCAGCTCAGAGAACTCTGGGAACCTACGTAACTCACTAGCTTATTGCTTATTGGTTTATTACAAAGGATACCTCCCCAGTGGCTCAGTGGTAAAGAGTCTACATGCAATGCAGGAGACCTGGGTTCAATCCCTGGGTCTGGAAGATCCTCTGGAGAAGGAAATGGTAACCCACTCTGATATTCTTGCCTAGAGAAGCCTGGCAGAGGACAGAGGAGCCTGGCAGGCTACAGTCCATGGGGTTGCAAAAGAGTCAGATAAGACTGAGTGACTAAACAATAATAACAAAAGACAGTAAACAATATGAATCAACAGCCAGATGAAAAGACACTCAGAGCAAGAATCCCAAACAAAGGAGATTCTGCCTCATGGAGTTTGGGGCGCAGGATGGTAGCACAGGGAACCATTCCAGTTCACCAACCAGAAAGCTCTCCAAACCCCATCTTTTTGGGTTACTATGGAGGTTTCATTACCTAGACATGACTGATTCAATCACTGGCCATTGGCTATTGATTAAAATTCCAGCTCCAGACACGACTGAGTGACTAAGCACAGTACATCCATGCAGTAACATCTTTATAATTTTAAGTCTTTCCATATTTGAACATGATTTATTTACCCATTTATTTGGGTCTTCTTTAATTTTTATCAATAATGCTTTGTAGCTTTTATTGTAGAATCTTGCACGTTGATCGCTAGACTTATTTGAATTTTTATGCTTTTATAACTAGCACATTTTCTTTTAAATTTTCACTTATATTTGTTTGTATAAAAATAAATTTTTATACTATCTAGCCAGGCATTTTTTGTTAAATTCATTATTAATTCTAATAGTCTACAGACCATCCTTTATACATAGTCATATCATATCTGAATCATTACCACTTTATTTCTTCTTTCTAATTTTCTAAATAATTTTTTTGATTCTTTTTCTTACTTATTGCATTTGCAGTGACCCCTAATTCAGGGTTGAATAAAACTAGTGATATTAAGTGCAATTGTTTTCCTCCTAAATTCAGGGAGAAAAATTTTAATGTTTTGCAAACAAAATGGTATTTGCTTTTAGTTATTTTTAATATGACTTATTAGTGTAAGGAAACTACCTTCTATTCTTAATGTGTTTTTTTTTTTTTTAATGGAGCTTGAAGTTTATGAACTGCTTTTATTGCCTCTGTCAAAAATAACATGATTTTCTTGTTTTCTCCTCCTATCATCAATTATGATAATTAATTTTTAAAGTCTAACTATTGTTGAATATCTAGAATAAACTCCATTTGGTTCACAATATATTAAATATTATACTTCTTATATATTACTAGATTCTATTTGCTCATATTATATTATTTTTGCTTTCTTGTTTATAAGAGATATTAGTCTTTATTTCCCTTGTAATGTTCTGGTCAAGATTTATAACCCAGGTAATCATTTTTTTACATTAATTTTGAAAGATTCACACTTATCTCTGAAAGAAATTTTTCAATATAGAAATGCTTCATCCCTAAATAGTTTATAAGTTACTGTTTAAATTATCAATGCCTGAATTTTATTTTTAAATTATTATTTTGTATTTAAATCACACTGTTGATTAGTAGATATAGGGATATTTCAATTTCTTTTTGTTTTAAATACTGGTAAACTTTTTACTTTTTCAAGGGTATATTAGTTAAGACCGACTGCACTAATGCTAAACAACTCTGAAACTAAGTGGCTGGCCACAAGCTTCTGTTTTTGTTCTGATTTTCACAGATATGTAGGTTCTGCTGAACTCAGCTAGACTTGCCTCCCTGCTGCAGGTAAAGTTCAGCTCAGCCCCAGATGCCTTATTCAGTTTACACAGGGCTTGTTTCTCAGTGGATAGAAAAAGGACAAGGAACAAAACCAAACCATGCAAACATAAAGTTTCTGCTCACTAATTGTCAGCTCAAGTTTCATTGGTCATTTCAAGGCACAGGGCCAAGTCTGAAATCCATGCATGGGATCAAGTGGGTGGACTAGGCCAAGGGTGGAAAGGGAATGATAAGCAGTCTCCAGGCAGAAAATTATTCTTTTCACCAAAATTTTCTAACTTAATGTTATAAAATATTCAACATATCATATTATTATATCTTTACTTATTAAAATGTGTTGATGTTATCTTCCTGTTCATTTTTGATCCTGTCAATCTGGGCCTTTCTTTTCTCTCTCTTTACTTTTTCAGTTAAGTTCTGTCAATATTATTGTTCTTTCCAAATAGCAACATTCAGTTTTGTTAATTTTCTTTGATACATGTCTTTTAAATGTTTCATTAGCTTTTACGTTTTTCCTTAACACTTGCTTGTACTTTCCATGAGTTTAACTTGTTTCTCTTTTTCTTTTTATAGAGATATAATTGATATATAGCACCATACAAGCTGAAGGTATACAGCATAATGATTTGACTTACATATATTGTGATATGATTATTTAATTAATGTCAGGGAGGGGGAATTTCCCTCTCTATTCCTCCTGAATTCTTGTGTCCGTACCGATAATAAAACTGACACAGGCAGGTTGGCAGGAGAAAAAGAAAACAAATATAATTTATGAACACAGAGGTCTCATAGAAATGGGACCTAGGAAGTGGCTAAAGCAACTTTTATACTATTTAGATGCAAAAATACCCAGTAAATTTGTGAAAAATAGGCCACCCGTCTTTATAACTTGTTTTAGTGGAACATAGCCATGTCTATTCATTTACATACCACTATCTAGTTCTGCTTTCATCTACAATGACAGAATTATGTATTATAGTTGCAACAGAGACCATATGCCCTTTGTATATAATAAGGAACTCATGGCTTAAAAAATATATTTGATAAATTTAACTCCTTTTACTCTCATACCTCATTTTACTGTGCTTTGCTTTAGTGAACTTTACAGATACATGTTTTTACAAATTTAATGTTTGTGGCAACTGTGTGTCAAGCAAGCCTGAAGTGAACTGTTAGTTGCTCAGTCATGTCCAACTCTGCAACCCCATGGGCTGTAGCCCTCCAGGCTCCTCTGTCCCAGGAATTCTCCTGGCAAGAATACTGGAGTGGGTAGCCATTCCCTTCCCCAGGGGGTTATCCTGAACCATGGATTGAATCTGGGTCTCCTAGATTGCAGGCAGATTACTTACTTCTGAGCCACCTGAGAAGCCCTGTAGACACTATTTCACTTTTTCCAACAGCATCTCCTTACTCATGACTCTGTGTCTCATTTTGGTAATTCTCACAATATTTCAAAATTTTTCCTTATTCTTATGTTTTTATGGTGGTCTGTAATCAGTGATCTTTGATGTCACTAATGCAAAATGATTACTGCTCACTGAAAGCTCAGATGATAGTTACCACTTTTTAGCAATAAACTATTTTTAATTAAAGCATGTACATTATTTTTTTAGACATAATGTTATTGTATCCTGCATAAACTACAGTATAATGTCAACATAGTTTTTATATGCACTGCAAAGCCAAGAAACTCTTATGACTCACTTAATGGTGATAGTTGCTGTATCATGGTGGGCTGGGACAGAACTCACAACATCCCCAAGTTATCCCAAATGAAGCAAACACTGCTCTGTCTCTGACCATTGAGAGCCTCTTCGCAGGCTTTGCCTCCAAAGCTCTATCTATAGCATTCCAGCTGTTCCAGGTTCATCTTTGACTTTTTCTGCCCCAGACTTAGAATCAGCCAAAGTTCTGCTTTCTTTTAATTGAAATCATAGTTTAAAACCACAGTCTAAGCAATGTAAGTGTTCTCTTTTTGGCTGTTCATTTTCTATAGGCCTTCAAGAGGTATTTTTTTATAAAAATAAAATAAAGAAATAAAAATAAAAAATACTACTTATTTTGGTGATTGTCCTTGCAGGTTCTCTGCTGTGAACAACATCTGAAATGTACTTGCAAGCACCTGATGATATTTTATGATGGTAATAGGAAACAATATTTCTTTTAATGCCTTATTTTTCATATATATTTATTTTTTCAGCTTTTTAAAAAACTTTTTAATTTTATATTGGAGTATAGGCAATCAATAATGTTGTGATGGTTTCAGGTGGACAGCAAAGGAACTCAGCTATCATATACATGAATTCATTCTCTCCCAAACGCCTCTCCCATCTTTAAAATGAAATGATACAGATGAACTTACTTACAAATCAGAAAGAAAGAGATATTCAGTATATATTTTACCCAGACTGTTTTTTTCCCCATGAGGATAGTTCAGGGTGTTTAGCCTCATATACTGGTGGCTCAAGTGGTAAAAAACCCACTGCCAGTGCAGGAGATGCAGGTTAGATCCCTGAGTCAGGAAGATACTTAGAGAAGGAAATGGCAACCCACTCTAGTAGTCTGTCCTGGGAAATCCCTGGACAGAAGAGCCTGGTGGGCTACAGTCCACAGGATCACAGAGTCTGACATGACTTAGCTTTAAACTTTATAAAGTGCATGGCCAACTCAATTTTTAGTCAGTCCTCTATTTGTGAACATTTAGGTTTCTTTTTGTTCAAAATACTATATTTGTATAAGAAGTGCTCTCTATAACTAAGTATATGTTATGATTTTCATAGTTCAAGATTCTTTCGACAGAATTGCAGGTTCATATTTTCTGAATATTTTAATGGTTATGAAATAGATTCCAAGCCTCTTTTGTGTGTATGTGAGTGTGTATGCTTGAGTGTGTATGTTTTCTATTTTACTTAACTGTAAAGAATAGAAAAGATGCTGACCATGGGACATGGTATTCTAGTATTTTTCACCATAAATCAATGGGTATCGGTAGTCTGGCTTATCAGTATGTTTAACATGAACTTGGTCAGTATACTAGATGACCTTAGAACCTAATTAGCAGGGAGCAAACTTATAAAACTCACTTCCTGAATCTTTAACAGGAAGATACAAGCCTTGGAGTACACGAGGCTCAGCCTTGAACAGCCTGAGGATACCCAACACGTGGACACCTCTTAATTGGGGCAATAACAAATGAGATGAATATGCTGAAATAGCCCCTGCAGGGCAGAGGCTGCAGACAGTTGAAACCAAGACCACACTCTGTCCGAATCCCTGGCCACCACTAAGAGGCAGGCTAGACTCTGGTCATCACCCCCTCTCCCCACTTGCAACCTTTTCTCAATAACCATTGGATGTGAGAGCTGGACCATAAATAAGGCAGAACGCCCAAGAATTGATGTTTTTTGAACTGTGGTGCTTGAGAAGACTCTTGAGAGTCCCTTGGATGGCAAGGAGATCAAGCAAGTCAACCCTAAAGGAAATCTACCCTGAATATTCATTGGAAGGACTGATGCTGAAGCTCCAATACTTTGGCCATCTAATGTAAAGAGCCAACTCATTGGCAAAGACCCTGATGCTGGGAAAGACTGAGGGCAAGAGGAGAAGGGGGCAACAGAGGATGAGATGTTTGGATGGCATTACCAATTCAATGGACACGAACTTGGGCAAACTCTGGGAGATGATGAGGGATAGGGAGGCCTGGCATGCTGCAGTCCGTTGGGGTCGCAAAGAGTGGGACATGACGGAGACAGTGAACAACAACATGTTGGAAACAGATTTCATGCACTTAGTTGCTTCTGGGTGGAAGCAGGGTGGGGCTTTCTCTTTGTCCGGGAGCCCTGATCGCGGATGTGAAGAAAAGGCACGGTTTGGTTAGGAAGAGGCGCGCGCCGAGTCTCCATCTGATAGCCGTTTCACAAGGCGGACTTCACGAACGAAAGGGGGGGGCGGGGGGGGGGTGGTCAGGCCTTAACACAGCTGGCAACCCACCCTGTTAAATTGTCCATAAAAGTGATTGTTAAAGCCGGGGGGGGGGGGGGGGGGGGGGGGGGGAGAAAGAAAGAAAAAGAAAATGCAGTCTGCTGCAGATACTCCGCAGCTGCTTATTCAGGAATTTCACAATAGCCCAGGTCCGGTAATGAGGCCCTCTGGTCCTGCTCTGCGTGGGTCCAGCTCAGTGTGATGGGCTGAGCACGTGATCCCCGCACACGAAGGCCTAATTGATGAGGTTCTGATGCTTAAATGGAGCTCTGGTTGTAGGAGTTTCAAGGCACCGCTGCCAGTTAGGGCCCAGAGGTGAGAGGAAATTTTTACACTTCCTTCCCAGAACTCAGCTAATGACTATTATGAAATGAAAACTAATTTACAGAGAATGGACAAGGGGAGGGGAGAAGGCTTCTGGGCCAAATTCTGTAATCTGATCTTTCTCAGGAGGAGGCAGGAGAACAAAACGCCCCAGGAATGCATTTTGCTCCTTCAACGCTGAAGACTAGCCAGCCGTGTTTCGGTTCAGATGGTGGATGCGGCCTCTGTCTGTTTCTAGAAAGTGACGTTAATAGGAAAAGCAAATGCCCTGAGACGCTGGACTCCTCTCTCCATCAATTGTAAAGTGCTTCCCCCATGGCGCGGAAGCAGACAGGCTGGTTCAAATTCCGCCTTGGCAGCAGAATAGCTCTGGGCAGGTTTCTTCCTTCTCTAAGCCTCATTTCCATCCGCTGTGAAATTTAGGGTGAGTTAGTGCCTTCAGCAGTATTATGAAGATTAGAGGAAATAATAACCATGCGCAGGCAGCCTGGCATACAGCTGGAGGGTCAGGCCAGTCCACCTCTGCAGGGTTGATATCTTTTTGCTTGACTGATGGCAGGTGAGCTGGTGTTTTTTTCTGAATAATAGCCACCCCCCAGGACCACAACTGACTTTTTTTTCACAAATGTATTTGTTACTGTTATTTGTTGTTGTTGTTCAGTTGCTAAGTTGTGTCCAGCTCTTTGCAATCCCATAAACAGCAGCACTCCAGTCTTCCCTGTTGTCTACTATCTCCCAGACTTATATCCATTGAGTCTGTGATGCCATCCAATCATCTCACCCTCTGTTGTCCCCTTCTCCTCCCTCCCTCAATCTTTCTCAGCACCAGGGTCTTTTCCAATGAGTCGGCTCTCTGCACGAGGTGGCCAACATTTTGAAGCGTCAGCTTCAGCATCTCAAGAAATTCTGAATTTATACAAAGATATCGGATGATCTAATAACTCTTCAAGTAGGATACTTCTTAATCCCAATTAAGAAATAACACATTTGACTCTTTTTGTTGCTGTTTTGATTTAAACTATGTACATTATTAAAGGAAAAAAAGTGTGAAACACTGAAAGACTTTTAAGCTTCTCATGTCAGACACCAATCTGAAGGTAGGTGAGCTCTTATTACCCTCTTAGCATTGGGGGCACGTGGGAACTGGTTTCCTATTTGTAACCCACCACTGACCCTCCTTCCTAGCATTTGTTCCCTCCTATTCTTATTCCTTCCATTCTTTCCTGGGCAGGACAAGGGGTCCTGCTTGCTCTAAACTTGCTCTAAACCTGGATTCTAATTGCCAGGGTTGGTTGTGGGGTGGGTGGGCTCCTGCTTGCTGGGGCCACTGAAACACAAAGCTGCTAATGTTCAAGTTCTGATAGAAGTGAGCCCAGGAGCAAGGCAAGTTCTGAAAGGGCAAAGCAGAAGTGTGAGAAGATCCAGATCTGAGGTTAAAAAGCAGTTGGTCCTCCATATCTGCATTTCCACATCCACAACCAACCCAGGTCAAAAATATCTGGGAAAGGAAAAAAAAAAAAAAATCAGAAAGTTCCAAAAGGCAAAACATGAATCCACTGCCTTCGGGCAACTATTTATATAGCACTTACCTGGTATGATGGAGAAGGAAATGGCAATCTACTCTGGTGTTCTTGCCTGGAGAATCTCATGGACAGAGGAGCCTGGTGGGCTATAGTCCCTGGGGTCACAAAGAGTCAGACACGACTGAGTGGCTTCACTTTCTTACCTGGTATGAGTACCAGGTATTATTTTAAGTAATCTAGAGAGGATGCAAAGTATATGAGAGGTTGTGTCTAGGTTACATGCAAATACTATACTACTTTATAGATAGGAATTGAGTATCTGCAGATTTTGGTATCTGAGGGGGTCCTGGAACCAACCAGTCCCTCATAGATCCTTAGGGATGACTCTATTCAATTGTCAGGAAACCTCAAAGGTGATTCTGGGGGAAATCTTCCAAAAGTCAGCCATATTCAGGGCACAGCAGTGTTTGGGTGCTTCTGTGGCTGAGCCTGTGTGAGGAAAGCTCTGAGATGTTTCTGATAAGGCAAACTCTCTTACTCCCCACGCTGGTGGCATTTGACTGTTCCTCCTGTGTTTTTGTTTTGCTTTGTTTTTGAGAAGACTTTCATTCACTACCGGCCTGGGAGTTGGATTTCTATAATCTTTCCTCCAGGTCAAACCTTTCTAGGGTGGCTCAGCTATAAAGAACTTGCTTGTCAATGTATGAGGCATAAGAGATGTGGGTTCGATCCCTGGGTCAAGAAGATCTCCTGGAGGGGGGCGTGGCAACCCACTCCAGTATTCTTGCCTGGGAAATTCCATGGACAGAGGAGCCTGGAGGACACAAATTAGCGACTAAACAATAACAACAACCAACTGTTCCAGCAGCCGCTTCTGCCTTTCGGTGGCCAAGGAGTCACACATATTCCTTTGCAGCATACTCCTCTCACGTCCTTAAAAATGTATGGCAAAACCAATACAGTATTGTAAAGTAATTAGCCTCCAATGAAAATAAATGAAATTTAAAAATTTTAATAAAGAAAAAAAAAATAAAATAAAAAGGAGCCACCATTCAGTGTTTTATTTATCAACCATCTCTCAGTCTAGTGCCATATAGATTCTGCCTTTATAGCTGCTGTGGAACTCTGCTTGTTAAGGTCCTAACCACCCGTGGCCTCTTAATTGCTAAATCTAATGAGTGCTTTTCCGTCTTTATTTCGTATATGTCCTCTCTGCCTTAGCGACCACTGAGGGGATTCTTGCGCTTGGACTCTCTGCCAGTTTACCTCTCACACACTCTTCTTTCAACTGACTTGCTCAGATAAGTCTAGTTAGAATCTTAGGGCCTATTATAGGCCCTACTGTGTCCTATATACAACAAGGTCTGACTATATAGCACGGGGGACTATATTCAATATCCTGTGATAAACCATATGGGAAAGAACACATTAAAGAGAATGTATGTGTATAAATGAGTCACTTTGCTGTACAGCAGAGATTGGCACAATATTGTAGATCAGCTACACTTCAATAAAAAAGAAAAAAAAATAAACAATTCTTTGAATCGTGAGGATCCGCTCTGTTCCTCTGTATTTGTACCTCTATCACTGGTTTTCTGATTTCCTCATCTTTGCTTTCCTGTTTCCATCTCTTAAAAAAAATTTTTTTTTGCTTCATATTGTGTAAGAGTTAAATTAGAAGACTCCCAAGTTTCTTTCCAACTCTAAAATTCAGTGTGCTCCTACATTCTAGAGAAAAAATTTGATTTTTAAAAAGAATTCTAATTGAGGTATTGGATACTCAATTAGATAATTGAGCTATTCAAGTAACTCCAGATGAGTTCTTTGTAAACCCCAATACATAATACACTAGAATAAAAAGAAAATTTTCTGTAAAATCCCTGAAGACTATAGGTCACTGAACTATGTTTCCTATCTATTTGGAGTCTCTAAAAGTCTTTAAATGTATTTGTTTTTCTATTCTCCAAACTTATAAAAAAATTAACATTTAGAGTATGGGGGGCATTGTGGCTTTTTGCTTTTGACTAAAATTGTATCAACTCAGTGTAATAAAATAACATATCTATTCAGGAAAAAATGGGGTACTTGGAGGAATTATTTCCACAAATGCATTCTTCTGAACTTCTCCCTAGTTTTCCATTTATCCTATAAGATTACATTATTTTAATAATTTCCATGGCCTTCTTTAGAAGCTCCCAGTGTTTCTTTACTTGGCATCTTGTTGCTATTTCACGGTTGCAATTTTTCTTATTTGAAAGCAGAGAGGTAAGAGGATGTTTTTCCTCCTTGCATCATCTCTTTTTTTCTGGACCATGTTTATTTATTTTATTTTGGTCTCTGTATTTCATATTACAAACTGTCCTTAGCTATTTGGTAATCCTTGATTTCCAGCTCTTATTTTTGGAATCATTCTTGCGAAGCTCCTTGGAAGCTCTGAGTGTGTGGCTCACAGACCTGGAGGGATCTGGCTGGGCCAGGTCATGAGAAAACCTCTCCTGTCAGTTTCTGTAGATCTCTTCTCTTCGCAATCGAAAAAAGAAAAAAAAAGAAGAAGAAGAAGAAGAAGAATCTGCCTGCAATGCAGAAGAAGCGAGTTCAATCCCTGGGTCAGGAAGATCCCCTGGAGGAGGGTATGACTACCTCTTCAGGTACACTTGCCTGGAGAATTCCATGGACAGAGAAGCCTGGTGGACTACAGCCCATGGGATTGCAAAGAGTCAGACACGACTAAGCGACTAACACTTGCACACTTTTTCACACTCCTCTTGGCAGGATCTGATTCCCCAGAAAAGACTACTAGTCTCCTACTTAGTGGTGAAGAGCTGCTTGCCAGCATTCTTGGAGCTGAACTGAAAGGTAGTATAAGGCTGTCAGTACCCAGGACTCACGCATGTGTTGCAGTCTCCTGCTTTTGATACTCTGACTCCTGCCCTAACTTGCCAGGTGCCCCCGGGACAGACAGCTGCTGTTGTTTCCTCTCAAAAGACAGTTGTCTAGTCTTGGACTAGAGCAAGGGAAAGACTGTCAACAATCTAATCTGGGCTGGTGAGAGCATCTGACTGCTTCTTGAAATCAGTTTTCAACCAGTCCTCATTCATTTAGCTTCTTCCCTTCACACTGACTTCTGGTGTGCCTGGCTTCCCCAGTTACTGAAGATTCTGATATACCTTGGGTTTGCTGCTGGCTTTCCCTCCTCATTTGGGATTCAGGTTTCTGAAGCACCTAAGGTAATTTTACTCATTGTCCATCTGATTTGCACTGGAATTTTGTTTTTGTTTTCTTCTCTCCTATCTTCCATATCTTTGGATGGTTTGCTTTTAAAATACCTTTAGAGTTAGTTTAGTGAGATTTCAGGAGGGAGTTGAAGCAGCCGTAGGTGACCGATATGTCATCTTACTCCATCCTCTCTGATTTTTTAATTCACCTGAATTAGTAGTGCACATAACATCAGCAGAACCATTTTTTGAGAGTCATCATATCCTGAAGATAGCTTTATTTAGCTCTCAGGCATGATAATATGCCTGGGAGTAGCATTTTTATTGTTGTTGAAAAATTATTTTCCCTCATTACTTTAAGGAAAATCCCCATTATCTTCTTGAAACAGATGATGCCAGTGATAAATCTTTTTTCTGTCTTCTCATCCCTTTGTAGGTTATCTTCTCAACATCTCTGTGAGCTATTTGGGCTTTTTTCATCCCTTAGTCTTCTGAAATTTCTCTACTCTGTCCTCAATTTGTTGTTAAATATATACTAAAAGGTCTCAATCTGTCCCCCACAGCTCCTAACTTTTCCTGCATTGAGAGTTTGTTTTTTCACCTGTGTGTTTCGTATCACTAGCTGGCTCCCCTGTGTTCACTCTGTTCATCTCCTTAATGTGTTGGCCTTGCCTCTTCGTTCAGGTACTTCTACTGGTGCTTAAATACCTCATACCATGAATCCTGTCTTATGCTGATGTAAAAAAAAAAAAAAACCCTCCATCTATTGATTTCCATAGAAATGTCTCCTTTCTGGTGTTGCTTTTCTTCAGATGTTAGTGTCTCACTGTGGATTGAATTTTTTCCCCTATCTTAAAATACAGATCTTCCCTAACAATGAGAAGGTATTGGTACTGGGCAGATTCTGAGGTGGGCTTCCCAGGTGGCTCAGCGGTTAAGAACCTGCCTGCCAGTGCAGGAGATGCAGGACATGCAGTTTCGATCCCTGGGTTGGGAAGATCCCGTGGAAAAGGAAATGGCAACCCAGGTACTCTTGCCTGGAGAGTCCCATGGACAGTCCGTGGGGTTGCAAAGAGCCTGACACGACTTAGTGTCTAAGCAACAAGATTCTCAGGTGGCTGCTCAGTGGTGAGATGATTCTCTTGCTTTCTTTTGTGTCCCCAGATATAGGCACTGTTTCTCTCTAGTCCTGCCTCCAGTTATAGCTGGCCCCTAAGTACGTGGGCAGGAGGAGCATGGAGGGAGAGGTCAAATTCTGTATTTATTTTGGATTTTTAAAATAACTAAAATAGTTCCCCAGAGCTGGGAACTCTGGTCAATATTAGGTAACCACCCAACTCAGAAAAATAATAGACTGCATGTATATGTATAACTGAATCACTCTGCTGTATGCCTGAAACTAACACAAGATTGGTGATCAACTATATTCCAACATAAAATAAAACATTAAAAATATTTTCCATAATTTCTATGGATTTGTGCAGAAATATAGCCTGCGGTTTGCTTCATGCCAGCATCTTTCAATATCTTTTCAGCATCTTTGTCAATATCTTTATTCAAAGATATCTTTCACAGTCACTCTTCTGTCCACTTTAATTTGGCCCCCATCTCATTACACCACCCAAACTGCCCTTGCTAAGGTAACCGATATCCTCTTTATTGAAAAATCCAGTGGAAGTTTTTACCCCTTGTCTCTTTAGACTCTTCAGTAGGCTTAACTTGATTCACAGAAGCCTCACTCTTTTCCCTTAGCTCTGGGACATCCTGGTGTCACTATTTTTCTCCTTTCTCTCTGGTTGCTTCATCGCAGTCCCTTCTGCCAGTGCCTCTGTTCCTGGGAGATTGTGAGTGCTGGACATCTTCAGGACTCATTCCCGAGACTTCTTTCTTCTTTCTTGGTGACTTCATCTTTTGAAATAACCTTAAATCCCATCTAGTATCTGACATAATTGCTCCAAAGGAAAAAAAAACTACATATAAATGTGGGTATATATATATTCATATATGCATATACAAAATTACATATAAATATATACTTGTATATATATGTGTGTGTGTATATATGTATATGTATGTATATATATGTGTGTGTATATATATATACTTGTATATATGTGTGTGTATATACACACATATATATGTATATTCTAAGACCCATCTGCAAAATCCACAGATGCTCAAGTCTCATATGAAATAGTGGAATATTCACATATAACCTAAGTACTTTCTCTCCTACTCTTTAAATCATCTCTAGATTACTTACAATACCTAATACAATGTAAATGTTATGTAAATAGTTGTAAATACAATGTAAATGCTATGTACATAGCTGTCTGCACACGGCAAATCCAAGTTTCATTTTTGGGGACTTTCTGAAAAAAATTTTTTTTCAAATATTTTTGATCCACAGTTGGCTGAATCTGCAGATGCAGACCCTATGGATATGGAGGGGTGTGTGTTTGTGTGTATGTGTGTGCATAAAACATCTTGGTCTTCCTTCTGTCATTCAACAGTTCAACTTAAACATTCAAATGTCAGTGACATGCACCTTTCCCAAGTTCTTAATACCAGTACCTTGGTACAGTTCTTCAAGCTTGTTGTCACAGGCTGGTTCCTAGAGACAGACCTGATAGCCTCTCAACTTTTGGGCTAAGATCAAGTGTAGAAACAGACCTGAGATGGAGATTGGCAATTAGTGCACAGGTCACAGAGGGAACTCCTATGGGCTCAACACCTTGGAGCTGAGTGGAAGGAAGCAGGGCTGGGCAGAAGGAGATGCTGGGCCACAGTGCAGTTCCAGAGAAGGCTTTGGGGACCCCCAAGGGAGCTGTACCTGGGATCCCCTTCAGCCTTGTCCCAGCTCAGGACAAGGAAGCTGAGGTCCCCAATGGGCAGCACATTATGGTAAGGAAAGATACTGGATTTTGAGCAACAGAGTTTGGTATCAATTCCTTCCTTTTCATTTGTCAACAATGTGGTTTGACAAGTAAGTTAATATCTCTGGACTCTTGTAACCTAATCTGTACCAGTCTTGGTTGGATGACATCATCCCTGAAGTCTGTAAAATGAGATGATGGAATTTTTTATTAAGCAAATGTCTGAGTGTCCTCTGCAAAGTCCCACTCTGAATTCAACTTTAAATTTCAGATTCCTGCCTAATAATTTTTTAAAGTTTTTTTTTTTTAACGTGGACAGTTTTTTAAAAGTCTTTATTGAATTTGTTACAGTATTGCTTCTGGTTTATGTGGGTTTTTCGGCCGCAAGGCATGTGGGCCCTCAGTTCCCCAACCAGGAGTCAAACTCACACCCCCTGCATTGGAAGGAGAAGTCTTAACTAGGCCACCAGGGAAGTCCCCTGCCTAATACTTAGTCCCTGCTTAAAAGCCTGGAGAACTTTTCTTTCCACCCAATCAGTGTGACCCAGCCCAAGGCTACACACACTTCCGAATTCCAGGCAGGTCCTTTACCTGTGGAGATGGCCCTAGACCTAGCCTGTGATGGCCTGAACCACCTCAAGTACCAGGAAGAATAGGCAGAAAGTCTGTAGACTTCACTGCCACCAAGAACTCTCTGTATGACTCTAAAATTTACAGGCAATTGAAGAATCTCTTGTTCAAAGAAATCTTATGCCTGTTGGATCCCTACAGCATCAATGTGGAGGCTTATCTGCCCTGGGGACTCAGCAGGATCAGATTCCCTCCCATAATGAATGGAAGATGGGAAATAAACCCATGTTACCAAAATGTTTAGTGTTACTTTTCTTATTCCAAGAATTTCTTTAAAATAAATAAACACATATCCCCAACTCAACGTACAACTTTTTTTTTTGCCACTGTATTATAATGTGTATGATACATGAATCATCTTTTCCTTAATGATAATTTCTGCTTTATCTTACAGATGGGAAAATAGAGGCACAAAAATCTGTGCCTCATGTCTCAATGTTTGTTATGATGGAAATGATCTCAACAAATTGAAATTTATGGTGGAAAGGGTATACATCCCTTTCCTTAGAATTTTTCTCTTTCTTGGGAAAAACAATCCTTAAATAACTTTAGTCCAGCAGATTGCAAAACATGTTTTTGGCTGCATATTCTGAGTATCGCATCCGACCACAATTTCTGGTGGAGAGAAAAGTTATGGGGAAGTAAAATTCTGCCTCTGATTCATTTACTGTTACTGGAGCAATATATCATGGGGTCCTCCAATTGCCCACAAGAGCCTTGCCTGTGTTTTAGAGGGTCTGTGTCTAATGAAGGGACCGTCTGCCACATGGATGTGCCTGAGACTGGGGTTCCAGTGTTGCTCCCCATTACCTGTGAAGTATCTCTATACTGGTTCTGTATCTGTTTCTGTCAAGTGTGTGATGCTGATGTATGGATTCAGGACAGTTTGTACCAGGAGAGATAAGTATCTGATTATGAGACATGGGATATGAGATTATAAGAACATGGCCATAGTCATTTAACCTTTAAGAACAGAGTATGGAAAACTAGTAGCTCTGAATCTGAGACCTTATTCTATCTATCTATCTATCTATCAATCTATCATCATCATCTATCAAACACACACGTGCACACACAGCCATAGTTAGGGCGCAATCAGGATTGACATCCACAAAAGGAACATAGGAGGGAATGTAGATGCCATTGTCTCTTGGTTGTGGTGGGTGATATTATTAAAGTGATGCACTAGAGGAGGGATCATAAACCCCAGGTTAATAACAGTGCCCAGAAAAGACACAATTATTAAATGGGACTGTTTGGGAGAAAGAGCTGGAAAGATCACCCTCCTATAAGAAAAAGAAAGCCTCCTATAACCCTGATCAGGAGAGAGGGGTAGTACTCGCTCTCAGTAATGTCCTCTGAGATCATGAATAAAAGGTCTGAGATAAGTAGCAATTACAAAAACAGGAGTGTGTGCTGCACGGAAGGTATCGCATGCGTTAGAGTTGTTTAATAACATCTTTACTGTGTCTCTCCAGTACACAAAGTCTGGAATTCCCAAATTAGCCATTGAGATTTCAAAGAGTTTTCCCAGGCACCTTTATTTCCCTTTATTAGTATGCTAGCTAGATGACTCTTTCGTGCCATCCATTTTGTAGAAAGAAAATGCTTCTGTATGTATTATATGAGTAAGAGACCAACGTGCTACATGAGGTGAAATTACCCAAGGCAGGCTCCTGCCCTGCGCACACTCACCCTTCTTAGGCTCTTGATTTGATGGATCCCTAATGGCACAGTCTACTTAGGGAATACCCCAGTGGATTGTGGGAAAGAGACACCCAGAGAACAGGCCCTTCCTCTGCCTCCCCTCCCTCCCCCCCACCCCCGCCGCCTCCACGACCGCCGCCTCCACCACCGCGTTGGGAATCAGGAAACTTCCTTTCAGTTACATTTAATACCTATTGCTTCAACAACCCTTAGCTGGCTGTGATTAAATATTGATGCTTTTCATTCAGTTTGGGTTCCTGTTTTACTTTTTCACCTTTGTTACTGCTTGTGTTGCCTCTGGAGAATGGGCGCACCTTACATTCTCCAAAGAAATGTACATAAATGCAGTCAGACCTTAATGTTTTGCTCTTTTAAAGAATATGAGACCTCTTTTAGGTCTTCCCTTTGGCTTAGTCAGTAAAGAGTCTGCCTGTAATGCGGAGACTGGGATTCAATCCCTGGGTTGGGAGGATTCCCTGGAGAAGGGAATGGGAACCCACTGCAGTATTCTTGCCTGGAGAATTCCATGGACAGAGGAGCCTGGAGGGCTCACAAAGAGCCATGGGGTCACAAAGAGTCAGATACAACTAAGTGACGAACACTTTCACTTTTAAGATCTCCTTATGGGGTTTCCCAGGTGGCTCAGTGGTAAAGAATCCATCTGCCAATGCTAGAGCTGCGGGAGACACAGGTTTAGATCCTGGGTCGGATGGCAGCCCGCTCCAGTAATATGGCCTGGAAAATTCCACCAAGCTCAGATACAAAACCACCTTATAACTGCCACCACCTGTCAGTATCTTCATTCTCTATCACACTAACCAAGATCTATATTTAAAAGTGACCTTCTTAGCAGAGTCTCATATTCTATATATTTTTATGTCTTGTGTTTGTATGCCAGCACAGTGCCTGGCACAGAGCAGATATCAGTAACACTTTAATTAATTCCATTGATGAAAATTATCCAGCATCTCTCATCTGTCCTTATTCATTTAGAGATTCCACCATCACATAAATCATGACCAGTCTAATAATACTTCCATTGTTTTATAGATAAGTGACTTTTCTAAATTTCATATAGATGGTTAATGATGGTGCTGGGCCTGAAACCAAGAATTCCTTCAGCTCCAGAGCCATGTAACTGAGGTCTAAGGTATTTATTTATTTACCAATTCAAATAAGGTATGTATTTATTTCCCTGATTGGATGTACTCTGTAAAGGAGCATGCCTGAATATGCATTTGTCTAAAGAGGGAAAGGGAGAAAAAGAGAAACTCATGAAGCTGGCTTATACATTTGAAGTGTAGATTGAAACTAATTTATAGGGACAAGGGTGTCTCCAAATAATTTACAACACTGTCTGTTCCTAGTGAGTGTAAACAATCCAGAGCGGTAATGAATTCTTGGTGGTTACTGAAGTCAGCCTCCAGTGGAGAAGCAAAATGATTTGCTTTAGTGGATTCCTGATGTGTTGCCTGGATGCCCAGAATTGAGGTCCAGTAGCCAGAGGGGTGCAGGGGGTAGAGAACTAAATCTTAGCTTTCTACAGTCCATAAATGTCTGGTGCAAAGACAGGGTGGAACAATTTGCTGCCCTGGTGAGATGGTAGAAATGAAGGTTTGAGAGGGTTGTGCCTGGACCATGCAAAATGAGACTAGGTTATTAGAAATCAGCCACTGCCTCCCTTGTAGATGTCAGGGAAACTGGAGGAGGGAGAGACCCCCTTCCCCCACCACATCTGACAGATGTCTCTGCCAAGCCAGGTTACTCATCTAGAGGTACTCGGACATCTGCAAGGGGATACTTGTTGTTGCTGTTGTTGTTCAGGCTCTAACCCGTCTCTGACTCTTGCAACCCCACGGACTATAGCTCACCAGGCTCCTCTGTCTTTGCAACCCCATGGACTGTAGCCCGCCAGGCTTCTCTGTCCATGGGATTCTCCAGGCAAGAATAATGGACTCGGTTGCCATTTCCTTCTCCAGGGGATCATCACAACCCAGGCATCGAAGCTGTGTCTCTTGTATCCTCTGCTTTGGTACATGGGTTCTTTACCACTGAGCCATCTGGGAAGCCCAAGGTGATACACAGAAGCAGGTCAATGTCTTTCCTTACTCATCTTCCTGAGAAGAGAAGTGACTCATCTGATGGGTGAGACTGGGAGAAGGTATTGAGGTGATGCCTCTCAGCTCCTTCCTTTGTCTCTTTTGAGTGAATTTGGTATATTCCAATGCTAAATGTACACCATTATCACCTATTGAGCTTCTAAAAAATGCTCAAACCCAGGCCCTACCCTCTGAGACGAGACAATGCTTCAGTTCATCTGGGGGTGGAGCTTTGGGCATTGATAGCTTTAGCAGTTCCCTGGTTGGTTCTAATGGGCAGCCAGTCCTGAAAGTAATGAGCTAATCTGCACTCAGGAAAATGTCTTCTCTGCTCTGCTGTGTAGTATGAAGCTTGCACATGTGAAGGGCTGTTATAAACTGATATCTGCCCCCTCAAAATTCATCTGTACTTAATTCCCAGAGCCTGAGAGAGTGACTGTATTTGGAGGGAAGGGCTTGAAGGGGTGATTAAGTTAAAACAAGGCCTTTTTGGTGGGTCTTAACTTCCTTGGTGGCTCAGACGGTAAAGCATCTGCCTGCAAAGCGAGAGACCTGGGTTCAATCCCTGGGTCAGGAAGATCCCCTGGAGAAGGAAATGACAACCCACTCCAGTACTCTTGCCTGGAAAATTCCATGGATGGATGAGCCTGGTAGGCTACAGTCCATGGGGTTGCAAAGAGTCAGACACGACTGAGCGACTTCCCTTCACTTAATCCAATATAACTAGTGTCCTTGTAAGAAGAGGAGATTAAGACACAAACACAAACAGAGGAAAGACCACAGGAGGACGCATAGAGAAGGCGGCCGTCTGCAAGCCAAGGAGAGAGGCCTCAGAAGAAACCAAACCTTCTAATGCCTCTAATGGACTTCCAGCTTCCAGACTTGTAAGAAAATAAATGTTAGTTATTTAAGCCATACAGATAGTGGTATTTTGTTACATCAGCCCGAGCAAACTAATTCAAGGGTTATCTGATGTCTTGAGGCAACAGAAGTGAAAGCATCATTTCAGAGAAGGTTTTGGCAAATGTGGTTGTAATGATACATTTAAGGAGGAAGAAGGTCCTTAGGTATGTTTACAGTTTACTGTCTGAGCCATGAGGGAAGTCCATTGTGTTTACTAAAAGGTCTTCAAATATGTTTTCTCTGTGTCTCTGACTAACAAACGCTATCTCATAGAAATGTGAGAAAGTGATCAGCTTAGAGCCCAGGACTAGGTCTTTGCCTTCTTTGGCCCAACTCCTTCAGTTGCTATTAGTTATTCCTGCACTTGAAGCTACGACCCATCATGCCTTACACACCCTTGAGGGCCAGAGAAGCAAACCCCAGAGAAGGTTTAGAAATACACTCAGTCTTTGTGCCAAGAGCATTTTGTCTTCACATTTCAGATGTGTAAGAAAAGTGGAAGTAGCTTCTGCATGCTTGTATTCCACTTATTCTAAAATATTAAAAATGTTTACATGTAGATATCTATGGAATATATGTATAAAAGAACAATGTCAGACACAGATGTGGAGAATGGATTTGCGCCCATGATAGAGGAAGGAAAGTGAAGTTGCTCAGTCTTGTCCAACTCCTTGCGACCCCATGGACTGTAGCCTACCAGGTTCCTCTGTCCATGGGATTTTTCCAGGCAAGAGTACTGGAGTGGGTTGCCATTTCCTTCTCTAGGAGACCTTTCTGACCCAGGGGTTGAACCCAGGTCTCCCGCATTGTAGGCAGATGCTTTACTGTCTGAGCCACCAGGGAAGTCCACTGGCAGAGGAAGGAAATGGTGGGACAGACTGGGAGAGCAGCATTGTCATATATACCCTAGGCAAGTTTGCTCAGTCGTGTCCAACTCTTTGTGGCCCCATGGACTGTAGATTCCCAGGCTCCTCTGTCCATGGGATTTCCCAAGAGAGAATACTGGAGCAATTGCCATTTCCTACTTCAGGGGATCTCCCTGATCCAGGGATCCAACCCATGTCTCTTGTGTCTCCTGCATCAGCAGGCAAATTCTTTACCACTGTGCCACCCAGGAAGCACTAGAATTGCATAGAAAATACCAACTTGGTGAGAGAGTCTTTCTGCCACTCAACCCACACAGAAAACTAAGACTGCTTTCTGTGCTGGGAAATGATTATAAACAGTGTGCCAACTCCTTGCAGCAGCGCCAGCCCCTGATTCCATAAGTGGCTGTGGATGTTTTAACCAGGCAGCAAAGCACAAGTGAGTAATCTGCTCTGCCGCTGCCATGTTAATGGGCCGACCGCGTTATCACACATTTGCCTGCAAGGAACAGCAGCGCCTAAATGAATTGCTATGATTTTTAATACAGATAGAAGGGCCGACCCCCACGAAGCCAAGCTGGCAACAGACAGACCATACATGATCATGGGGCTGGTGTTTATCTCGATCCCCCCAGCTCCTGGAGACCCGCAGACTGGCGTGGAAGATAAATGAGCAAGAAAGGAGCTTGGAAGGGAGAAAGTTATAGACTTTTCTTAGGCATTCAGATGAGAGAAAGGGGTTCCAGTGGTCACTGACGCTACCCCAGGATGAGGCAATGATCTATAAGTGATGGTCAGTGAGTGTGGATGGATTGGATCACTTGGTGGAGAAATGAAAAGGGATTTGGAATCAGAACTAAGGATTTGCTGCTGGTTATTACTGGTGACTTAAGACCTTGCATTTGGCTCTTTTCCCATTGTTGGAGATGATCATCATATTTCATTAACTTCCAGAGAAAGACTACTTATACTGAGACATTAATGTTCATTGTCAAAGCCCAGCAGAGGATCAATGTCAGGTTTGCTCAAAGCCATCACCTGCATACACGGGCATTTCTGTAGCTGTAGCTGTTGGAGGGTGCTGTGGGGTGCTGGGGTGCACATACAGAGCCAAGATTTTTTTGGATATCATCGTTTGGAGCCAAGATTCACCCGAAAGAAAGGTTGAGTTGGAGGACATTTTTTCACTCCCTCATGTTACCCCATCCTCACATACATACACAATCTGTCACTCTTTCTAAGACAAAATTAGAAGAAAGTAAACAATTGTCTAGGGAAGCCCTAAAGACAAAAATAAGTCACAGATGGTAGGATGTTGAGAAGTATGTATAAGAGGAGTGAAGGCTAAGCTATCTATATTTCCTTGGTGATGGGAATTAGATGTGACATCTTGAATTGTAAATATCAAGAGGAGGGGTGGGCATCATTATCTTACTAATCAGAAGCTTTCACCCTTTTCCTTGGGTCCTTGAAGAGAGGAGAGTTAGGATCACTCTTACATTCTCTGAGAAGGCACTGAACTTCTCCTTCGCATTAATTAACAAAATTAACTTTTAAAATATTCATATGGCCAGATATTCCATTTGAAATATTAACCAACTTTGTTTTTCCTTCCAGGAAGTTCTCTTCTTTTCCCTCTTTTCCCAGATTCAAGCATTCCATCAAGAGAGGTTATGGAAGAGCAGGAACAAAGGAATCTGCCTGACTTTGGTTTTCAAAAGACTACGCCCTTCAGAGAATGAATGGTTGAAAGAGAGAAAAATAGTGTTTAAGTGTATTGATAAGAATATTATTAAAAATGTGGACCATGCAGTCTTAAGTGGATCGTAAAGAAATAACTTAATGTGGATAAAAAGTCATGCCAGACCTCTTTTGTCGACCTATGGCCTGTAGCCCACCAGGCTTTTCTACCCATGGGATTTTCCAGGCAAGAAAACCGGAGTGGGTTGCCATTTCCTGCTCCAGGGTATCTTCCTGACCGCGGGAGCAAACCTGCATCTCCTGCATTGACAGGCAGATTCTTTACCAATGAGCCACCAGGGAAGCCCGCAGAGAATTTTTAGGGCAATGAAAGTACTCTGTATGATACTATAAAGGTGGATACGTGTCACTATACATTTGTCTGACTCACGGGTACGAAAACCAGAGTGAGCTGTAATGTAAGCCATGGAGTTAGAGGATAATGATCTGTCCATGTTGGTTCATCAGTTGTAACAAACGTGCCACACTGGCGGGGGCAGGGGAGGGGATGTTGATATTAGGGATGTATGTGTGGAGAAAGGAGGAATATAAGAAATCTTCATACATTTTTCTTAATTTTCCTGTGAACCTAAAACTGCTCTAAAAAAATTAAGTCATAAAATATCAAATGTTTCCTTCCATGATTTATTATAAGCATCCTTGTCACTTATATGCATATCTCAGAGCATGCTTGTATGTAAATGTATAGATCACACACAAAAGACATGTGGATTGACTTGTTCTGTATCTGCCCTTGAATATGGGATTGGTTACATAACACAAAACTAAAATTATCTGGAAAAGATTATGATATCAAGATTCCCTTAGGAACACAGGCTCATACCTTATTACTCTCAGCATTTAAATGACCTTCCAATTGTCTAGCTTGAAGATTTGATACTAACATTGAAATGTATATCCTTTTGACTTGCTCTGCATGGGGACAGAGAGGAATGATCACAAAACCTCTTCGTACGACTCAAGCATTACTCCTTTATAGACTTGAATTCTGCCGTGAAACGTGGATTCAGAATGCAGAGCATATCCAGACTCAGTTGAAGAATTCTCCTCTACGCAGTGTTCCTACCATGGGTGCCTCTAACGCTGTAGATGTACTTCCCAGCCAATTCTTTCTCCTCTTAGAACCTGTGATAAATACACTTGGTCACTCATATTTTACAAACAAACAAAACCTGAGCTAAGTAATCTTTCCCCTCCTCAGAAGGAAGTGCATCACCAGAGTTATTAATGATCTGTAGAGAACAGAGCGGAGACAAAGCTCTGTATTTTGACCAATGCATTTTGAGAAAATCCCCGAGTTTTTGTTTGTCTGTTTGCTTTTTAAGGGTATGTAGAGGACTGTCACTGAAAGGAATAAGCCCTGGCAGGAGAAATAGATGAATATTTCAACCTGGTGTTATTTTGCTTTCGGCCCAGAAAGGCAAAACACATTTTTGCTAATAGATTTTTTTTCCTTCTGTCACATGTACTGCAGGTTATAGAACGCAAATTATGGTAAATCTCCTGCTCTTTGCATTAGACACAAATAAACAAAAAATGCCAACCGAACAAAAGAATATGATTTATAATTCTCTACAATTGCATCTCTTTCCAGAAATATATAATCATACTGCCTCTCTTATTTTACAGCTTAGGAGAAATGGAAAAAAAAATCACAGTTTTTTTTTTCACTTTTGCTGATAAAAAATAATAAGTAGAATAATAAAATTCATCTATTTTCCTGAGTGCATTGTGGAGAAAGAGCAAAATTCTGTGGCTGTTTATTAATCAGTTGGATTTGTAAATGCAGAGTATTTGACTGGAGTTCAATCTGCTCCAAAACAAATAGCCCCACAGCATGTTATGCATTAAACCATTTTTCTCCGATTAAAATCTTTTGAGTGGAGCCTTCCGGGCTGTGATCATGCAGGGTGCTGAAGGGTTACTGGTACTGCCATTCTGATGGAAAAACATTTCCCTTCAATACCGTCCTCCGGGGCTGCCTCAGGCTCATCGGATATCCACAGTGCCTCTCTGTGCCTCCATTCTGAACTCTAGAAGAGAGCATTCCCTGATGGCTTGGTGGGTAAAGAGTCCGCTTGCAATTCAGGAGAACACAGGAGATGCAAGTTCAATCCCTGGGTCAGAAAGATCCCCAGAGAAGGAAATGGGACCCACTATAGTATTCTTGCCTAGAAGATTCTATTGACAGAGGAGTCTGGTGGGCTACAGTCCATGGGGTTAGGGTTAGGGTTAGGGTTAGGGACCAAGCACACACACACACACACAATTGTGGTTTCAGTTGCCAACTTGTCTGTAAAAAAGTAGTAGGGGGCTAACTGAAAGCAGGATTGACTTTTCCGTTTCATATTTTGTAGGATATCCATTTTTGTCCGATTTTATCCAAGGACTTGATATGTCGCCTACTTTATAGTGTGTTCAGTCGATCCAAATGGAAGACAGGCAGACCACCTGCCACACAGTCAGGGGAGAAAAGAGAAGTCTGATCTTGGTGTGAAGATTGAGGTGTTGTTCATCATGTTGGATTAGACATCAGTGAATGAGCCCCCTGGTTTCTGTAGGTGCCCAGGGATGGTCTGCTGTGAATGCATCTTCCTCTGGGACTTTGGCACCCCCTGGCAGCCCCGACTCTGACAAGCGTATACTGCCAGCTTCAGAGGGCAGGATTTGGAGTAGACCCCTGGATTGGGATCCCAGATCCCCTGCTACCCACCTATGCAGCCTCAATCTTATCTCTCCTCTCTGCATCTCAGTGTTCTCATCAGTAAAATGGGAAATGGTTATATTCCCTACCTCTTGGTAGTTTTATGGGGATTGATGCTTTTGAGCTGTGGTATTGGAGAAGACTCTTGAGAGTTCCTTGGACAGCAAAGAGATAAAAGTCAATCCTAAGGGAAATCAATCCTGAACTTTCACTAGAAAGACTAATGCTGAAGCACCAATATTTTGACCACCTGATGCGAAGAGGCGGCTTATTAGAAAAGACCCTGACGCAGGGAAAGATTGAAGGCAGGAGGAGAAGGGGATAACAGGGGATGAGATGGTTGGATGGTATCACTGACTCAATGGACATGAGTTTGAGTAAACTCTGGGAGTTGGTGAAGGAAAGGGAACCCTGGTGCACTGCAGCCCATGCGGTTGCAAAGAGTCAGACATGACTGAGTGACTGAACAACAGCAAAATGTGAAAAGCTGAGAACAATACTCATCAAAGAGGAAAGAGCAGATAAATATTATCTATTATTATTACTTTTCCTGACAGGGTTTGCCAGAAACCTAGCATTTGTCTTTTCTTTTTTTATGTTAGGATACTTTTAATACAATAAGAAGGCATGCTCATTGCAGAAGAAAAATAGAAAATTTAGAAAAGCAAATATAAAAATCAATCTTAATCCACCATGTAGAAACAGCCTATGCTAACATTTTGATGGATACTCTCCCAGGTTTTATTTCCCATGAATAAACATGCAGATTTTCAGGACTCTTGGTTGCAGGTGACAGAAACTCAAACCCTAGGTTAGGACTCAGTTGTGTCTGCCCTGCCTGCCCCCACCCTCTGACTGATGTCCCTTAAAGAAGAGATCAGGACCCAGACAAGCACAGCAGGAAGCCAGGGAGGAAACCTAAGGAGAAACTAACCCTGTCAACATCTAGATCTCAGATTTCTAGGCCAGAGGCATGCTTATAAGCATCATGGAATTCTAACCTCAATAATAACCTAGGGAGGATTAGGCCGAGATTCTGATGAATTAACATCACGATGCTGGGAAACTTGGTGTTAGGGGCCAGCCTGGGAGAGACCATGCATACGAGGTGCCCACAGTGAGCAGACAGTGGAAAGACTGTAGCAGTGTCAGAGCTCCTGCCCCCTGCCCCCAGCACTCAGTAGGGCTCCTTCCCCCTGCCCCCAGCACTCAGTTCATCTCCACCCTCAAATCTTTGACTAGATCACATAGATGAATTCCAGTTTCCCTTTCTGTTATTTCAGTTTGTTCTACATTTATGAGCCCAGTCACTGCTCCAGAATACAATCTCCTTGAGGATGGAGACCCCAGGGACCACGGCTGTTTACAGCAGGCACCCAGGTCACTGTGCACGCAATTCTCCCACTCACCATATTTGCTGACTCAGCACACGTTTCCCCTACCCACCTGAAGCTTCAGAAGAGAGGCCAAGAGCTAGAGATTCAATTCTCCTTTCATCCCTAAAGGTGCTGCTTTCATTCGAGGCTGGGGCCCATTTCTATGGGAATCTGGCACTCTCCCTGCCCGTAAATCAAGGATGTCAATCTTCCCTCCTGTCAAGCTTTAACCAGAGCCAATTGCACAAGAATTCGTGTTGCTCACTTCAGTGTCCTTCAGCTATTTCCTTCCTGGTTAGTCTGGCCTTGGCTAAAAGTTTTGGAATCACATTCTAGACATTAAACTTCCGCTCCCATTCGCATTCACACTCACAGCCCCTCAGAGTTTGACAAATTGTTTCAGTCCCCACCAAAGCCAGCTTAGCTTGGCAAATCCATCAGACCTGCCAGCATCTGCAGAGTGAGTCTAGAGGGCCAGATATCTTGTCTCAACTGGTAGCTCCTTTATAGGCAGGACGCCCATACATTTGTAATGCTCCAAGTCACAACCAGTGCCTAGCACATTATAGGTGATAATAGTGACCATAATTATTTTTATTATGTTTTGGGTTACCTCTCCTAGGAAACATTCTGATATGCATTTCAGAGGCATCAACCTTAGCTATATTTTGCACTCTGCCATGTTACTTATGGCTCAGGCACTTATGTTTAATAGCTGCTCTGTGTACTCAGTCATGTCTGATTCTTTGCGACCCCATGGATTGTATCCCACCAGGCTCCTCTGTCCATGGAATTTTCCAGGCAAAAATACTGGAGTGGGTTACGATTTCCTAATCCATTGTGTTTAATAGGTTCTCTCTCTCTCTCTCTCTCTTTTTTTTTTTTTTTTTTGGTCCACACCAAACAGCATGTGGGATCTTAGTTCCTTGACCAGGGATGGGACTCGAGTCCCCTGCATTAGAACCATGTAGTCTTAACTGCTGAACCATCAGGGAAGTCCCAGTTCGAGGTTCTCACCCTGGGAAGATTTGTAATCCCAAGATGAGATAAGTGTGTGAGTGATTAGGAACCAGGTGTGACTAGAATCAGAGCAATCAGAGCTATAGGTAGTTGGCTTTGTGAGCTCAGCAGGGGGTGACATCATGGTTAGTTCCAGAATCAAAAAGTCCTTTTTAAGGAGGCGACAATGGAACTAGGCCTCAGAATACGGCAAGATTGTAATCTGAGTTGGAAGAGGCCTTTGGGTGAAGGAACATCTTTGATAAATGACCAATAACGGAGATTTTCCTTTTTAAGGGAGAGAAGAGCAAGCTGGGGTGAGTTGAGTATGTTGAGGAGAAAAAAAAATAAAGAGCCCTGGCCTGAGAGTTAGAAAACAGTTCTCAGCCTCTAGTCTATATGTCTATATGTCCTCAATAAGTTACTGAAAAGCCCAAGGCCAGCCTCATCTATATGATAAAAAATTTGGGTTTCAGACTCTTAAAATCTACCGGTCCTTTTTTTCCCCCTCTTGTTAAGGAGCCAGTGTCCTTGTGCTTTCTAGCTGAAAGATGTTTCTATCCAGTGGTTATCAGAACACCTTTATTGATGTTCCTACCCCTTCTTAAAACAGCAATATCTGTCTTGTGTTACATTCTAGGTTTGGAAGGCCATGAACTTTGTTAAGTTTGGATTTGGGAATCGCATACAAAATTATACTCTCCAGGAAGACCTTTATCTAAGAGCAGGGGACCTTCTCACTGTTCCAGAAGCATTTCATGAACCATTCTTCTCACCTACTTACTGGTTTTCAGGCTCCTATGATTTTCCATGACATCCACCCCACCCAGCTGCTCTGCCCCAACAAGAAACCTTCAGGCTGCAACTCTAATCTCACCGTCTTTACGAATCCTTGCTATTCCTCCAGACGCACATTTTTTTTCCTTCCCTGATTATGTGGAGACGCTGTTTTCCATTCCAGTGCTGTGGGGACTGTCACCTTTACGTTTCATTTCAGGAGCACACACCTCGTTGCTCAATAATCTACATGCTCCTTGGTGGGACTTACCCCATAATTGCTGAGTGTCAGCTGTGCCTTATTCAGTTCTAGAATGCCACTCTAGAAATGCTTACTGGTAAGTTACTGAATCCTGGAAAACTGAAGATGCCTCCAGCTTTAAGTGCACGTTTGATAAGCAAGGACGCTCCTGTACATGGCCATGTTACCCTAGAGAGTGTCTGCCCTTTTTTTTCTGGGGGCAGATTGAAGTGTTTGGATCTGGGGGAGAGGAAGAAAAGAAGGAAGCAAACAGACTTCCTTAGAAAGTTCTTCCTAATGTCCTAGGGTCACGTGGCTTCCCTCTGTGAAGATACTTCTGCTCCATCCACCCTTCCTGGGATCTAACTATTTGGAGAATTGAAGCCCATGAAGAGAAGCGAGCAATGCCCCAATACTTTTGCAGATTTTCAGTGAATGAGAATCAACCTTGTCATTTTCATTAAATGGGTTGTGAATAAGAGAAAGTCAATAGTCTATTCCACAAAGTGGTGGAGATGTTAACTGAACACTGTATAAAAGAATTCTAAGACACTGAATTTGGAAATTCCAGGGCTCTTGAAGGAAATACATCTTTCTTATGGGTTGGAAAGGTAAGATGGCTGCTAAAAATCCCTGGAAGTGTTCAATGCACTGTGAACAACACAAATGAAGCCTTGAAAATAACCATTGCTGGAAAAATATCTTTTAAAAACCACTTAATACGTATTTAAGAAAGGAATTCGCTTCCCTGAATGAGACATAGTAAGCAGTGAAATTCAGCCATGGAGTCTTGGCCCTAATTTATGCTAAGTGGACAATGATTGATGTCAAATTGCAGAGGAATACCTATGAAATTACCTACTGCAGTCACACAAATATCAGAAGAATTTATCATAATTAATGGTATTGCTCTGAGAACCAAAGGAAGGGTGAGGAGTTTGCATTTCTTATGAAGTGCTGACTATATTATTTGCTTCAGGTAATAATTACAGCACCCAGGCTTGCTAAATGGCAACAGTTAACATGCAGGGGTTGTAAACAAGGTTCTGTCTATAGGCAGGCTTGGTTTAATCTTCAGCCCGAATGTGAGCCGCCTGTTTCTATAATATATAATGTGTCAGTTTGCTCAACCCTTCTCTGTTTTGGAAGACCAGAGGTTAGCAAGAGCAACAGGATGCAAATCCCTGTGCTACCCCTATTACCTGGTGGAGCTGTCCTAAAGAAATCATCTGAATATCAGAATAAAGTGGCACTTAAAATATTCACTTTGAATTTTCCAGGTCTATCACTCAGGACCTCAAAGCTTTACATATCAAGGGAGGCAGTACACAATTTTTCAGATGTAAGCAAAATAAGGGAAGGCCACTGGCGTATTTAGATTTTTGCAGTTTGTTTTCTGACTTATTTTACATTCATCCAGTCTCTAAATTAATCTTCCCTACCATCCTGTGGGTGGGGGTGGGGGTAGAATTATGATTTTTATTTTACAAATAAAGAATGGAGGCAAAGGGATCTTCAGTTAACGGGTGCTAGATTACACAGCCGGTAAAAGGCCAGGCTGAAATTAGATCCAAGGACTCTATGGATCCAGATTCCAGGATCCTCCCATCCTCTTATCAGCCAACTGACAAGAACAGAGCTATTGCTTCCTTGGGGCTTCCCAGGTGGCTCAGCAGTAAAAAATCTGCCTGCCAAAGCAGGGGATGTGGGTTCCATCCCTGGGTTGGGAATATCCCCTGGAGGGCATATTCAAGGTAATGGCAACCCATTCCAGAATTCTTGCCTGAGAAATCCCATGGACAGAGGAGCCTGGTTGGCTGCAGTTCATGAGGTCTCAAAGAATCGGATACGACTGAGTGACTAACCAACAACAAATGGTTGTTTCCCTACTTGGGCCACCATATTCATTGGCCATACTTCTGCCTTCATTTCTGATCTATGACAGAACCTTGTAGAGCTCATCCTACACTCATGACTCAGTGCCCTTCTTTATAAAATGTGGTGAAATGTGGAGGACACCCTATTGAAAATATCAGAAATTTAGCAGGGTGCTTTGGCCAGAGTACTGCAGTAAGATTAATTCTACAATACTGTACTATTCAGTGTTTGCATAGTACATACTTTGAGATCATACTTTTTTTTTTTTTTTCAGGAGTGGTTGGTTTGCATTGACCTGGAACAACAGACTGGTTCCAAATAGGAAAAGGAGTGCATCAAGGCTGTATATTGTCACCCTGCTTATTTAACTTATCTGCAGAGTACATCATGAGAAATGCTGGACTGGAAGAAACACAAGCTGGAATCAAGATTGCCAGGAGAAATATCAATAACCTCAGATATGCAGATGACACCACCCTTATGGCAGAAAGTGAAGAAGAACTAAAAAGCCTCTTGATGAAAGTGAAAGAGGAGAGTGAAAAAAGTTGGCTTAAAGCCAACTTGAGAAAACGAAGATCATGGCATCTGGTCCCATCACTTCATGGCAAACAGACGGGGAAACAGTGGAAACAGTGTCAGACTTTATTTTTTTGGGCTCCAAAATCACTGCAGATGGTGATTGCAGCCATGAAATTAAAAGACGCTTACTCCTTGGAAGAAAAGTTCTGACCAACCTAGATAGCATATTCAAAAGCAGAGACATTACTTTGCCGACTAAGGTCCATCTAGTCAAGGCTATGGTTTTTCCTGTGGTCATGTATGGATGTGAGAGTTGGACTGTGAAGAAGGCTGAGTGCCGAAGAATTGATGCTTTTGAACTGTGATGTTGGAGAAGACTCTTGAGAGTCCCTTGGACTGCAAGGAGATCCAACCAGTCCATTCTGAAGATCAACCCTGGGATTTCTTTGGAAGGAATGATGCTAAAGCTGAAACTCCAGTACTTTGGCCACCTCATGTGAAGAGTTGACTCATTGGAAAAGACTCTGATGCTGGGAGGGATTGGGGGCAGGAGGAGAAGGGGACAACCGAGGATGAGATGGCTGGCCATGGCATCACTGACTCGATGAACGTGAATCTGAGTAAACTCCGGGTGTTGGTGATGGACAGGGAGGCCTGGCATGCTGCGATTCATGGGGTTGCAAAGAGTCAGACATGACTGAGCGACTGAATTGAACTGAACTGATTCACACTTTCTCACCTTGTGGACATTGGTGGCCTTCATCCTTGGCTACAGGTGGCAGGATAAAGATTCCCACATCTCTGGTGCTCCTGAGGATTGGTTTGGGGATCTGTACTGGCCCTCACAAGAGAGGAGTGAAAAAGTTGGCTTAAAACTCAACATTCAGAAAACTAAGATTATGGAATCCAGTCCCATCACTTCATGGAGAAACAATGGAAAGAGTGGCAGACTTCATTTTTCTGGGCTCCAAAATCACTGCAGATGGTGACTGCAGCCATGAAATTAAAAGATGCTTGCTCCTTGGAAGAAAAGCTATGACCAAGCTAGACAACATATTAAAAAGCAGAGACATTATTTTGCCAACAAAATCTGTCTAGTCAAAACTATGGTTTTTCCAGTAGTCATGTGTGGATGTGAGAGTTGGACTATAAAGAAAGCTGAATGCCAAAGAATTGATGCTTTTGAACTGTGGTGTTGGAGAAGACTTTTGAGAGTCCCTTGGACTGCAAGGAGATCCAACCAGTCCATCCTAAAGGAAATCAGTCCTGAATATTCATAGTAAGGACTGATGCTGAAGCTGAAACTCCAGTACTTTGGCCCCTTGATGTGAAGAGCTAAAAAGATCCTGATGCTGGGATAGATTGAAGGCAGGAGGAGAAGGGGATGGCAGAGAATGAGATGGTTGGATGGCAACAGCAACTTGATACACACAAGTTTGAGCAAGCTGTGGGCATTGGTAGTGGACAGGGAAGCCTGGCATGCTGCAGTCCATGCAGTCACAAAGAGTCGGACACAACTGAGGAACTGAACTGAACTGAACTAAACTGTCCCTCACTAGTCTCACCAGCTCTGAATAGGTCTTTGGAAGAGGAGCTGCTGGCCTGCGCTAAAGCTTAGTCAGGACTTTTCACTGCAGATGCTGAGGTCTGTTCACTTGATGCCAATTTTAGGTGGAATTTCTAGGTCATTACATGGGTATAACCACAAGAGTGTGGAATTAGCCGCAGCTCTTCCAGGACGCCGTTCATGTATTTTCATAGGCAGGCTCTGGCACACTTTGCAAAGAATGCGGTGTGAGTGTATGTGAATGACCTGGAAGGCTGGTGAGACCCATTGTTTCTCTGCCATAATTCATTCAGCCTCTCCAAGGATGCTAACATTTCCCCCAACTGTCCAAGCTCTGGGACTGCTTCTCCATGCCTCCATCAGAGCACTTTTATTATTTGTCCAACGATGGCTTATTCTGTTACTCTGCTGTCCTTGTTGTCTTTCTTTTAAGCTGTGAGTTCCTTCAGAGTAAGAACAAGTCTCTTCCCTTTCAATTTCCTTGTCTGATCTGGCACCTAGTGAACATTCAGTAAATGGCTGTGGAATGCATGGGAAGGGGCACGGCATGGTTGACTGGACCTCCCTGGCATCAAATCCATGATAACCTTTTTATCACAGTCTCCTAACCATTAAGGCTAACCAGCCATGGCCAAGAGACACCAGTCTGATTCCTAAGAAGAACAAGTTCCAAGAACAAGTCTATAGCTGTCAGAAAATTGGCCTCCTGTATAAAGTTAGTGTCCACTCACTGCAGCAAAGGGCTGACGTGTGTTTCCTTTGCTAAGTGTACTTCGGTGTGAATAATGAGTAGATACCTAAATGAGAAAGTGACTTCACTTTGAAGGTTTTTTTTTTTTTTTTTTTTTCCTCCCCTAAGAATGTGGTTCTATTATTTTTAGAGCTGCCACCACTGTCATCCAGGCTGTTGTTTTTTTTTTCCCTTGTAGATTTCACACAGCTTTTTAATGGAGCATGTACAATACACAGAGAGCTGATAGATCTAATGACCAGGAAAGACACTGTTGGCTTTCTTGACTTTGGACTGACTTCCAGGGTCTAGAGTATGAAGACAGCCAGGCAGAATTTGACTTCATCCTCAGCATAACTTTGTCAGTAGATTCCCTAAAAGTTAGGAACAATGGTCCAGGGAAATGGCAATCTTCATAAAAGATGGTATACTATCAGAAAGGAGTCTGACACCCTGGACATTCAGCGCTTGCCCATGGTGATCTGAAATATTACTCCTTAAAAGAAACTGAACTTGGTGTTGTTTTATCTCAAGAAGAGATAAACAGAACAGAAGAGGGGGGCTTATCAGGTGAACATTCATTATGAGTTCACTTTCATTGTTTTATTTATCCTTACTGCAACTTGACATTATAGGTAATGTTTCTCCACTTTACGAGTGAGGGAATTGGAGCTGGGAGAGTGTCGAAAAGCTTGGAGAGTGTCTAAAGCCATGCAGGAAGAAGGAAAGTCAGAAACTGAAACCACATGCAAAATCTCTCTAATCTTTCTACAATATTTTGTAGAAGCTCTCAAATATTTAGTTTCCTATACTTAGCTACCTATAGTGGTGAATGTATACAACTATACATGGTATAGTATACATACCATATTCTCCTGCTTTGTATGTGACTGGCTCCTATCAAGCCTGATAAAGGAAGAACCTCCTCCATGAAGCTCTCTTGATCCTCCAAACTGAATACCTCTCTATCCACAGGTCTGCATCCCAACTCTGCTATTCTAAGTAAGTGAAAGTCACTCAGTCGTGTCTGACTCTTTTATGACCCCATGGACTATATTATATATTTCATAGAATTCTCCAGGCCAGAATACTGAAGTGGGTAGCTGTTCCCTTCCCAAGGGGATCTTCCCAACCCAGGGCTCAAACACAGGTCTCCCACATTGCACGCAGATTCTTTACCAGCTGAGCCAGAAAGGAAGCTCAAGAATACTGGAGCGGGTAGCCTATCCCTTCTTCAGCAGATCTTCCTGACCCAGGAATCAAACTGGGGTCTCCTGCATTGCAGGTGGATTCTTTATGAATTGAGCTATCAGGGAATAATGTAAGTCATCTTACTTACATTATTATGTGCATTAACATGTATTAAAATTATTTATATGTTTTTCTTATTTATGATATGCTCTTTGAAACAAGAGCCTTCTGTCATATTCTTCTCTATGACCACAGATAAATAGCAGGGGTTGGGTTATGAATGGTCTGAGTCATAAAAGGAAACCTTGTCCTCTATTTAATTCAATACGGAAAAATTTAGGGAAAGTGAAACGCTTTTGATGGAGACTGAGATGATGTACTGGAGGGATTGTATTGTAAGAGGGTAATGTGCTAGTCAGGACCAAGGTTAGCACTTCCATGAAATGAAACTCTAGGGTACAATGGACATCATTGATGTGTTATTGTAACTTTAATAAATGCTTTATTCTCCTTCAAAGAAAGAAAGAAACTCTAGGGAACTGATGGCATTTTCACTACTGAAAAGAGATATACATTCATGTGGGGCATCAGATTATTTTTTTAAATGTATGCTCCAGCAGTAAATAAAGAGATATATAATTTTTATAAATATCCTTGAAAAGTAACTCAGCAATAACCATGGGTAATTAGGTGATCTCAGGAGAAGAGGAGGAGGAAGGAAGGAGGTAAGTAAGCTCCATCTGTAATTCGAGTGACGATGTTGTGTGGAGAAAAACAGGGGATCCATCTGGGGTCCTGGGGTTTTGTATGGGAATACCATTGTTTTATGAAGAAATAAACACACCTGTGCTCTGAGTTTGCCAGCAGAGCCAATCTGTTTCACATTTTAAATTCAACTCAATTATAAAATCAACGGGTCCCTCTGGAACAGAAGTGTGTCAGGATCATATTCCCCTTCTCCAAATTAGTGTCAACAATCCAATACCAATACCCAAGCTAGAGTTCTCTCGTTGTGTGTGCTTGCCAACCTGGAAGGTGGCACGAGAGTCTTTATGTGGTTCCCATCTCAGCTCATTGACCAATATCCGGTTTCCTTAGTAACACAAAATCTGAAGCAAAACCAAAACAAATTAATCAAAAGTTTTAGGAATTTTGAATAGTGTTGTCTTTGAACGTCTCGAAAAGCAAAGACAACAAAAATCATCATATGAATGTTTTCCACAAAAATAAACCAAGGAAAAAAAAAAAGAAAAAGTCCACCCTGTCATTTTTATGAGTTTTTTCAATGGAGTTGGGAAAAATCTGTTGTATGGGTGCGTGTGTGTGTGTGTGCCTGTACGTGTTTGGGGAAGGCAGTGGGCCTGATGGTAGTGGTCTCTGGCCCCCGAACTATGTTCCAGTACCATGTGTTTATTCCAGCTCTCGTTTAGCAGAGGCTCATGATTTTTGAAATTAAGTTTTTCACTGAATTTTAGAAAGCAAATTAATATTGTTTACTTGTTTGTTTCCCCACATAATATGGCTTTTTTAAAGTTAAGTTTTAAGATTAGTATAGTGTTGTGTCCCTAATGCTCCATACAGTGCCCAGAACATGATAGATCACTGATAGTTACTAAGAGGGGCTATGGTTTTTCCAGTGGTCATATATGGATGTGAGAGTTGGACTGTGAAGAAGGCTGAGCACCGAAGAATTGATGCTTTTGAACTGTGGTGTTGGAAAAGACTCTTGAGAGTCCCTTGGACTGCAAGGAGGTCCAACCAGTCCATTCTGAAGGAGATCAGCCCTGGGATTTCTTTGGAAGGAATGATGCTAAAGCTGAAACTCCAGTACTTTGGCCACCTTATGCGAAGAGTTGACTCACTGGAAAAGACTCTGATGCTGGGAGGGATTGGGGGCAGGAGGAGAAGGGGACGACAGAGGATGAGATGGCTGTATGGCATCACTGACTCGGTGGACGTGAGTCTGAGTGAACCCCGGGATTTGGTGATGTACAGGGAGGCCTGGCGTGCTGCGATTCATGGGGTCACAAAGAGTCGGACACGACTGAACTGAACTGAATCAAGTAAAAGATGAGGGGAGAGGAGAGAGAGAAAGAAGAAACAATTGATAACTGAAATCTTCTGAGAGTTCCTAGAAGTTTCTCTGCACTCTTAGAAACAGTTATCTTGTGAATATTTATTTCTATAAGCCTCATGATCCAGGATAGGTGTTGATAACCTACAGTGCAGTTGCTGGCACTCAGGCTGATATTCCCTAGTATATAGTATGATATCCTCTCTGCTCAGCCCTTGTGAGAATGATCAACCACCACACTGCCATCTCATGATTTGTAAGATTCAGAATGTGAATTAACCCTACTTCTTAGATAAATCTAGATACTGTATTAAATATCAGTGATATCACTTTGCCAACAAAGGTCCATATAGTCAAAGCTATGGTTTTCCCAGTAGTCACATGCAGATATGAGAGATGGATCATAAAGAAGGCTGAGCGCCAAAGAACTGAGGCTTTCGAAAGCGGTCCTGGAGAAGACTCTTGAGAGTGCCTTGGACTGCGTGGAGGTCAAATCAGTCAATCCTAAAGGAAATCAACCCTGACTATTTGTTGGAAGGCCTGATGCTGAAACTTCAATACTTGGACCACCTGATTCAAAGAGCCAACTCATTGGAAAAGACCCTGATCCTGGGAAAGATTGAAGGCAAAATGACAAGAGGGCAGCAGAGAATGAAAAGGTTAGACAGCATCACCAACGCAATGGACCTGAATTTGAGCAAACTTCGGCAGAAAATGGACGACAGAGGAGGCTGGCATGCAGTAGTTCATGGAGTCGCAAAGAGTCAGACACAACTTAGTGACTGAACAAAAACAAAACAACAATTTCTCAGTTTGAATCTCCCACATTTCCAATGATCCTTCCTGCCCAAGACTCTCCTCCACATTTGGTACCATCCTGACCCACAAAGCATACATTTATGGGTTTCCTTCCTCATAAGACATGGGCATTTTTTTGTAAAGGAAACTACTTGGAGAAGAGGCCCCCATACTCTATTGTGTAAGCCAAAGAGGTGACTCCAGAAATGGATAGTTCAATCCAGGTTGTAAAAAGACAGGACTAACATTTAACAATATAGTGGCTTATCAATTGAAGTAGAGTCAGATCTGACTAGAAGTACATACTCAGACTATTTTTGGAATCAGAAAGTCAGAGTATGAGGCTGAGGCCCACCTTCCTCATTAGCTAAGCTGTTGTGATGTTATTTTGACTTGTCCAAGAGAGTGACCACAAATCTTTATACCTGCTACTGCTAAGTCGCTTCAGTCGTGTCCGACTCTGTGTGACCCCATGGATGGCAGCCCACCAGGCTCCCTCGTCCCTGGGATTCTCCAGGCAAGAACACTGGAGTGGGTTGCCAGTTTCTTCTCCAGTAAGATGAAAGAGAAAAGTGAAAGTGAAGTTGCTCAGTCGTATCTGACTGTTCACAACCCCATGGACTGCAGCCCACCAGGCTCCTCCATCCATGGGAGTTTCCAGGCAAGAGTACTGTAGTGGGGTACCATTGCCCTCTCCGAACCTTTATACCTATTCACATTTAAATGCAAATTAATTAAATGGCATAAACATTTTATTTAATTTTTTAAAATTTTAAAATGGCAATTTATTTATTTATATTATTTATTTATTTTCTAAGCTGTAAGAATTTAATTCCTTAGGCATATCAGCCAGATTTCAAGGACTGAATAGCCATGTGTATTATGTTGAAGACAGCACAGACTGAAAAACACACTCATCATTGCAGAAAATTCTATTCCCTGGTGTTGCCTCAGGAGACACCATAGGCTTTCTGTTTGTTTTTGTGTTGTTTGTCTTTGCACTTGTAGTGTCACCGGAGCCAAACAAAACAATTATTTGTTATTTGTAGATAATGTTGTATGATGTTTGAGACCTCTTCTTGTGAATGGGCTACTTTTGGACTGGTGTGTAAATAACAACTATCTGATCAAGGGGTAGAGAACTGTGATCACATAAAATCATGCTTAGTATTATTTTCTTCTGTTAGATCTCTCTGCTATGCTTTTCTTTTCTTTCTGGGCCTGAAAACTGAAATTTCACAGACAATAGAGCTGATATTCTCTCTTTTGCCCACCATAATAGATACAGAAATGGCAGGCCAGTAGTTGGCATATAGTGGGGCAAGAGGGACCTAGATCGTAAATCGTAATTTCTCTTATGCATGAGTAACACTCTGGTGGGGTCATGTGACCCAAGCTTATTAAATGTACCTCATGAAAATGCCTGATACGTGTTTAGCTGTATGGTCAGATCACGAGGAAGCCAAGAATCGACTTCTTTTCCTTCTTGTTTCCTTTTTTCCTTTTTCCCTCTTCCATCTGTCTTTTGCTACCACTCCTAAATACATATTTCCTAAGTGTCTATGAGATTAGGAGAAGAGATCCATGGACAAACACTGTCCATAGAATTCATGGAATATACAGTCAAGGAAACAGGCAACAAAAATACAAACATAATTGTCCAAGAAAGTACATGCAATAAAGGGAAGGGGTAGGAGGAACTGGAAGATTGGGGTTGGCACATATACACTATTGATACTGTGTATAAAATAGATACCTAATGAGAACCTGCTGTATAGCATAGGGAACTCTACTTAATGTGCTGCGGTGAACTTGAATGGAAAGAAAGTTCAAAAGGGAGGGGATATATGTATATGTGTGGCTGATTCATTTCACTGTACAGTAGAAACTAACAAAACATTGTAAAGCAACTACATTCCAATAAATGTTAATTTTAAAAAGGAATACAAGATGATCAAAAAAAAAAAAAAAAAAAAAAAGCTTTAATAACAAGGAAACTTGAGTGCCCTGGAAGGCAGGAGATAGAAAACTAATGAACAATGGTATTCTGCTTTTTACCTTTTGTAAATTAGTTCTTCCCAGCTGACAGGTTAGGGAATGGGTGTAGTGTAAACATTGCTGATGTTCCTTGCATGGTGACTAAAGCCTCTCTGAGCCTTCTGGCCCAAATGTTCAAGGCTAGTCTCATGAAACTGTTCTCAGAGCAAGAGTTAAGAATTACTGCAGGTAAGAAGAATGCAAGACAGTGGGAAATGGATGAAGACTGTGCGGTGCTACTGTGAGCAATTTTCTATAATACAAAAATAAATTTGTTCTACCCAGGGCTCAGGAGGGGAAAGGTGAGGACACGCACATATTTCTTTGTTGGCATTTATGTTTTCTTGGCAGCTTTGTTACTTTGGACCCATCAATGTCAACTCATTGATCCTGACTTAGCTTGTTGGCTCTCACCACTGGATTAAAAAAAAAAAAATGTTGTTAAATTATATCGGATCCCATGATAAAATATATTCAGCTGTCTCCATTGTTGCAATCTTGCCCTGGCTTCTGTGGTTACATTATGATTGTATGATTTTTTCTCTATTCATCTCTTTTGTCTTTCTCTATTATTGCTCTTTTAATCACGGCATCCTTGTCTTCCATCTCCATGCTGCTCAGATTCTGACTGATGAGAAGGTACGGGTTGTTAATTGCTGATGCCTATGAAATTCGGAGTAATGGCTTATTAAAGGGTTCAGGGTCTTCCTTTGAAGACATTTAAGAAATATGATAGTGTGTTAAAATGTACCTAACATCTTTCTGATTGTGTGTGTGTGTGTGCATATGGTTAGTCTTTTCTCAAATGTACTCATGCAGTGTTACTTTTGGAATGCAGTTGTCTCCTCAAAGTGGCTATCAAGGGAATTAGGACTCAAATTAAGGATTATTAAAAAGACATTCACACTGAAATATGTTGTTACTGCAAAAGCTGTTCTTGCATTAGCAAAAATGAAGTTAGTGGAACAACTGGCATTTACAGCTGAGATTGTAAATCAAAATTCTGCAAAGCCTTTCTGTTTTTCCACTCCAATAGCAGCCTTTCTGCCACAATTCTGTCACCATGAACTTTGGCAAGTACCTCATCGTACAGAACACCAGGCAGGCTTAGAAACCAGTAGAATGCTTGATTACTACTTCTTGCCATTTGCCACAAACCCTGACAATTTCCTTTTTGGCTTTTGGGAAATTGGCTCAGCAGGAACTTGAGAATCTGGATATTTGATTTGGGGCTCTAGTACTATTGCAATTTGTCCAATCAGCTACCTGATTTGCACTGTGCTATAGATTGGATCTACTAAATGTAAAAGACACATGCCTGACCTTTAAGAGCAAAAATTTTGCAGTTTTCCTAAGCTCAGCCTTTCTCCTGTTTCTCTAGCTCACTTCTTGGTTCAGACACTCCTGGCTCCTACTGAATTCTGGGCCTGATCCTGATTCTTCTCTCTTCTCACCTTCCCCTTGGAAGCAATGGCCAAACCTACCAGACATATCATAAAAACCTTTCGTTAACCTCCTCAATGTATACTGAATCTACTTCCTCTTCTGCTGCTCTTCACCTTCATTGCCCTTCGTCTGAGTTGTGCCTGCCTGCTTAGTTGCTTATTCTTGTCTGACTCTTTGCGATCGTTCAGACTGTAGCCCACCAGGCTCCTCAGTCCATGGGATTCTTCCGGCAAGTATATTGGGGTGGGTTACCATGTCCTCCTCTAGGGCACCTTCTGGACCCAGGGACTGAACCTGCATCTGCTATGTTTCCTGTTGCAGGTGGATTCTTTACCAGCTAAGCCACGCTCTTGTTATTTCTTGCCTGTGTAATTGCAGTAATGTCTTAACTGTCATTACTGCCTTCTGTTTCTTCCTTCCCAGCCTACTTCTCCTTTTCTCAAAGACCCCATTTTCCACAACTCAGAAGTAAGAGGTAAATCTCACCATAGTCTTTCACCAAAATCTGATTGATAGTTTTACAACAGGCATGGAATTGAGTTTGAACACTTTAATAGCATTTAAAAGCCGTCTGTATTGTGTACTTTGCTTACTTTTCAAAGTTGAATCTGATTTCATGTTACTCCTGAATTATATGTAGTTTTTCTATGGATTATTTAACCACCCCATGGCCTTTCTCTCTCTCTTTCTCCTCCCCCACCACCCTCCCTCTTTACAATGTACATACACACTGGCTCACCAGATGATTCTTTTAAAATCCAAGACTGTTGCCAGAAGAACGTCATCACTGAAACCCTGGGCATCCAGGCTGAGTTTCAGATCTCCTAATCATGCCCTCATAAAATCACATTCTCATGATAAAACACGCTTCCAAGTTTTTTTTAAAAAGCAACTTCATTGAGATATAAAAGTGTTCAGTACATTAGTTTTAAGTATTGTACAGAATTGTGCAACCATCATCAGAATCAATTTTGGAACATTTTCATCAGCAAGAAAGAAAACCTAGATTCATTAATATTCACTTCCTTTTTCTTACCAAACTCCCTAGCTCTAGGCAACTACTTGTTATTCTATTTCTTTTCTCAATAGATTTGCCTATTCTGGGCTTTTCGTTGGAGAAGGAAACGGCAGTCCACTCCAGTATTCTTGCCTGCAGAATTCCACGGACAGAGGAACCTGGCGAGCTATAGTCCATAGGGGTACACAGAGTCGGAGAGGACTGAAGTGACTTAGCACACACGCACGGGCTTTTCATATAGATAGAATCATACAGTATATGGTCTTTGAGTCACTTTTTTTTTTTTTTTTAACAGCATGAGGTTTGCAGGGCTTCCTTGGTGGCTCAGATGGTAAGGAATATGCTGCAATGTGGGAGACCTGGGTTCAACCCCTGGGTTGGGAAGATCCCATGAAGAAGGGAAAGGCTACCCACTCAAGTATTCTGGCCTGGAGAATTCCATGGACTGTATAGTCCATGGGGTTGCAAAGAGCTAGACATGACTGAGTCACTTTCACTTTCTTTCATGAGGTTTTCAAGGTGTGTCCATGTTGTACTATATCCCATATCACTTCTTCTGCTTACTTTACACTGCAGTGATATGCCTTAACTGATTTATCCATTCATTGGTTGGTTATTTGGATTGCTTTCACATTTTGGATATTCTGAATAACTTTTATGTGAACATTTATGTACAAGTCTTTGTGTGAATATGTTTTCCATTCTCCTGGGTATATACCTAGAAGTAGACTTACTGAGTCATATGGCAATTCTACGTTAAATCTTTTTTTTTTTTTTAATGAGGTAACATTATAACGTTATGTAAATTTTGTCTAAAGAAATATGGAAATACTAATTTGGAAAGATATGTGCATTCTTATGGTCATTGCAGTACTACTTTACTTAACAGTAGCCAAGATATGGAAGCAACCTAAGTGTCCATCAATGGATGCATGGATAAAGTTGTGGTCTCTATATATATATATTCCATTGCGTATCCTACTCAGTCACAAAAGGATGAAATTGTGCCACTTGTGACAACATGGATGGATCTTGAGGTGCTAAGTCACGCTGGTTATGTCTGACTCTTTGTGACCCTATGTGACTATAGCCCACCAGATTGCTTAAGGGTATAATAAGCATAATAAAAATAATTCAGATGGAGAAAGACAAATACTGTATGATTCCACTCACATGTGGAATAGTACAAACATACAAAGATAAATAAATGAATATACCAATCCAAACAAAAACAGAGATACAGAGACAGAGGAGTGATTACAAGAGGGGAGGGGAGAGCAAAACTGGTTAAAGGGTTTGTTTGTATGGTGATGAACGGAAACTGAAGTTTTGGTGGTGAGCATGCCATAGCTTACAGAAGTAGAACTATTATGTTTTACACATGAAAAGTTATATAACATTATAAATCTATGATCTTTTGAGGAACTGCCAGACTGTTTTTCATAGCATCATACCATTTTATATTTTCAACACCATTGTAAAAGAGTTCCAATTTTTCAACTTGATGACACTTTTCACTATCTGTCTTTCTCATTATAAAAGAAATGGTGAAGTGAAATTTCCTGATGGCTTTGATTTGGATTTCCCTAATGGAGAATTAGGTTGACAATTTTGTTTTTGTTTTTGTTTTGTTTTGTTTTGTTTGTTTGTTTTGACAATTTTTTTAGTTTGTAAATATTCTTTGCAAACATATCTACTCAGAGCTTTTGCACATTTTCAATTGTTGTCTTTGCATTTATTCTCTGAAGTAGGAAATGGCAACCCACTCTAATACTTTCGCCAGGATAATTCCATTGACACAGGATCCTAGCAGACTACAGTCCATGGAGTCATTTATTCTGGCTACGAGACCCTTATCAGTAAAGCATTTATAAATGTTCTTTCCCATTCTGGGGTTGTCTTTACTTTCCTGATAATATTTTTTTAAGTTCTTTTAATTGTGGAGAAATTCAATTTATTTAAGTTTCCCTTTTATTGCTTGTGCTTTCAGTGTCATAGCTAAGAAATTACTATTTAATCTGCAGTCAGAAAGAATCACTCCTATGTTTACTGTAAGAAGTTTATAAGCTATTACATGTAAGTCTTAGACTCACTTTTAGTTTTTATGTGTTGGATAAGGTAGGACTCCAACTTCGTCATTTTGCATGTGGGTATATAGCTAGTAATACCATTGATGAAAATATACAGTTTTTCATAGCATTGTCTTATAATTTCTTTTTGAAATTTCTGTAAAGTTTTGAATAATGTCCCTGTTTTATTCTTGATTTTGTTAATTTCATTTTTTCCTCTTATTTTCCTTGATTAGTTTAGCTAAATTTGAGTCAAATTGATTAATATTTTCTAAGAACAAAACTTTTTCACTGTGGATTTTTACTCCTGTTTTGCTTCTACTATTTCATTAACTTCCATGTGAATTTTTATGATTTTATTCCTATACTTCTTATAACTTTTGCTTGCTTTTCTTTTTATAGTACATCAGTATGAAAAATTAGGCTATTTATTTGAAAATTTCTTAACTGTAGACTTTTATAACTGTTAAGAAAAGAAAGAAGAAAAGTTCATTTAATAAAATAACTTGCTAGGACTTTGACTAGAATTGCATTGAATCTATAAGCCAAAGTTGGGAAGAATTGACATCTTAACAATATTGAGTTTTCCTCTTTATGTCACTTATTTAGTTCTTTAAATTTGGAATTTTATAGTTTTTGTCAAATAGATTTTGTAGTATTTTGTTAAATTTATACCTAAATATTTTGGGGGAGGTTGTAATATAAATGGTATTTCTGGTATATAAGGAAGGAATTCATTTTGTATACTAACCTTGAACCCTGCAACCTGCTATAATTGCATATTAGTTCTAGCAGGTCTTTGTAAATTCTGTCAGACTTTATGTATAGATGATCATGTCATCTGTGAACAAAGGTAGTTTCATTTCTTCCCTTCCATTCTGTGTACCTTTTATTTCCTTGTTGTCTCATTGTACTAGCTAGAACTTCTGGTACAACGTTGAAGAAGAGTGATGCCATTGTACAGACTTGACAGGTGCCTGGTTTTACGGGGAGAGATTTTGAGTTTGTCCACCATAAACTATGGCGATGTGTATGTTAGCTGCTCAGTCTTGTCTGACTTTTTGTGACTCCATGAACCATAGTGCACGAGGCTCCCCAGTCCATGGGATTCTCCAGGCAAAAGTATTGGAGTGGGCTGCCATGCCCTCCTCCAGGGGATCTTTCAAACCCAAGAATCCAACCAGTGTCTCCTGCATTGGCAGGCTGGTTCTTTACCTGCTGAGCCATAGCTGTAACCTTCTTGTAGGGATTATATATCAATTTGAGCAAGTTTGTCTCTATTCCTAGTTTGCTGAGAGTTTTTGTCATGAAGCAGTATTGGATTTTGTCAAAGAGTTTTTCCACATGTATTGATATAATACTGTGATTTTTGTTTTCAGCCTATTGATATAATGGATTACATTAACTGATTTTTGAGTGCTGAACCAGCCTCACAAACCTGAGGTAAATCCTTCTTGGTCATCATGTATAATCTTTTTTACACAATGTTGGTTTTGATTTGCTAATATTTTGTTGAGGGATTTTGCATCCACGTTCATGTGAAACATTGGTCTATAGTATTCTTTTCTTGAAATATCTTTGGTTTTGGTATTAGGATAACAGTGGCTTCACAGAATGAGTCAGGAAATATAATCCTAGCCTCTGTCTTCTGAAAGTATCGAAGAGAATTTGCCTTAAATGTGTGGTAGAATTCACCATGAGATCATCTGAGCCCATTGCTTTGTTTTAGAAAATTTTGAATTATTCATTTAAATTTTTAAATAGAGACAAGTCTATTATCTATTTCTTCTTGTGTGAGTTTTGATAGTTCTGTCTTTCAAGGAGCAGGCCCATTTTACCTAGGTTATCAAATTTGTGGGCAAAGGTAAATTTGTGGATCTTTATGTGGGTTCAGATTATTTTGGGGTTTTATCCTTCTTGGCAAAATTGTACTTTCAGCCTGAAAGACTTTAGTATTTCTTGTAATATGGATCTACTAACAATACATTTGCTAAGATTTTGTTTATCTATGAATGCCTTTGTCTTCTAAGGATTGTTTTCCTGGATTTAAGATTCTTAGCTGACTGTACTTTGAATGTTATTAACTGCCTCCTGGCTTCTAGTTTGTTTGTTTGTTTTTTTTTTTTTGGTGGTAAGACTTTAATTTTATTGGGGGTCTCTTATTCATGGCTAGTTGTTGTTTTCTTGACCCTTTTAAGTCTTTTGTCTTTTCACTTCAATATTTTTACTATTATGTATTGAAGTGTGGATCTCTTTGCATTAGTCCACCTGGAATTTCTTGAGCCTCTTAGATGTGTACATTAATAGAATTTATCAAATTCAGGATACTTTCCACCATTTTAAAATATATTTTGCAAAAGAAGTCTTCTGATTGCCAACTACAAGAGGCTCAAAAAAAGACTCTGATAAGGCCATAACTCCTGTGGTGGAGGAAGTCTGTGTCCCTGCACACTTGGCTCCAACAGGATCCCTGCAAGCCAAGCAGCTGCACCACCTTCACACTCAACTCTTACTGGGGTAGAGCTGTCACAGGCCAAAAAAAAAAAAAAAAAAGTCTTGCATCTATGCACACAGGGTCACTTCAGTAGTATCCAGCTCTTAGCAACCCTGCGGACTGTGGCCTGCCAGGCTTCTCAATCAGGGGAGTTCTCCAGGCAAGAATACCGGAGCATATTGGTTAATACAGTTTGCCATACCCTACTAGAGCACTATATTTCCTTCTGCCCTAGCTGCCAACTCCCCTGAGTACCTGGTGCTGCCAGAACCCCTGTGACCCAAGCAGCTGCATCACCTCTACACCTAGCCCTCACTGGGGCAGACCAAGTCCTCCAGGGCAGCCTCAGGAGCAAACCCCAACAAATCCCTCTTCAACCCACATGAAGAGGTGGAAATAAAACCACAATTGAAACCCAGGGGCAGTGTGGCTAAGGAAAAAAGACCCAAAACCTTCCCACCAGCTGTACAAGCTGCAGATTAAATCCACACAATCAACTGGGCAGACCCTGTGTCTATGGAATATATAAAAGGACACTGAGAGCTCCTACAAAAGAAAACGCACTAGTTCTGACAGCTGTGGTCATTGGAGGCAAGAACTTACACAGTAGCGCCAGATTAGAATCTGAGCTGCCCCCACAGCAGGTCCAGAGATGAGCCCAGTGTTGAAGGGCATCCTAGGGAGGTGAGGTGGACTGTGACTCCCAGCAAGGGAAAGGACTCTGACTGCAGTGACCCGAGAAAAACATTTATTATTCTTATGTTTTGACTTGTTCTGTAGATTCTTTTGGACTTTTTTTTTTCCTTTTCACTCCCACTGTTGTAGTTGATTTTATTGGCACTATGAAATCTAATTCAGCTTTTGAGTTTTTATTTTCTTTTCTCAGTCACATTTTTTATTGTTGTTATAAATCTCTGCCTTTATATTGAGTTTTTGTAGTTCTGTGAAGTTTTCCTTTTTTTTTCTTTCTTCCTCCTTTTTTTCCTCTTTTTTTAATTTTAATTTTTTTAACCTATTATTTTTTCTACATTTATTCCTTTGTTTGTTTTTGCTACTGCTCTTTTCCCCTTGCAGTTAATCTTTAATATATATAAATCTTCTTTATCTACCTTTGTTTAACTTTTTTTTTTCTTTTCTTTGCTCTATTTTTTTCTTTTCTTTTCTCTATTCTTTTTCTTTTCCTCTCAACATATTTGTTAGTTTTGTTTTCATTGCTTTATTCTCCACTTGGCACCTTGTTTTAGTTTTGTTTTCCAGTTTGTGCTTTAGTTAGTTTTGTTCTTAACTGGTAGATGTAAATTTTGATTTCCTTTGTTCATCAGGTCAATCTACTGCACTATATTTGTGTTGGACTGTTTTGATTTTGCTTACAGATATATATAAATATGTGTATATTCAGTCACACTTTTTATAAACCTCTGCCTCTACATTGGGCTTTTGCAGTTCTGTGGAGATATCCTTTTTTTTTTTTTCCTTTCTTTCTTTCTTCTTCCTTGTTTTTCCTCTTTTTTATTTTAATTTTTAAGCCTATTAAAATTTTTTTACATGTATTTTTTTGCTTTTTTTTCTTTTGTTAATCTATAAAGTATATGAATATTCTTTTTCTACCTCTATTTAACTTTGCATATCTATTCTTTCTTTCCTTTCCCCTCAACATATTTGTTAGTTTTGTTTCATTGCTTTATTCCCCATTTGGCACCTTGCTTTAGTTTTGTTTTCCACTTTCTATTTTAGTTAGCTTTGTTCTTAACTGGTAGGTATAATTTTTGGTTTCCTTTGTTCTCTGGGTCAATCTATTGTTCTTTATTTTTGTTGGACTGTTTGGATTTTGCTTATGGGTGTATATGTATATGTGTATATTCCATTATTTTAATTATTATTTGCCTGATTTTGTAACTGCCATTTGTCTGGGGTTCATCTTTGGTTTCTCACTTTTGGTTATTTGTTTTAATCTCACTTAATGCCATAACAAACCACTTGAGGAATCTTCATTTCTGACCAGAGATCAAGCCCTGAGTCTTTGGAGTGGGAGCACACACTCCAAGACCCTAGACTACCGGAAAACTAACCCTGGGGAGTATCAAATAGTGAGAACTCACACAAAGGAAACCACTTGAATACAAGAGCTGGCATCACCCAACCACCAGCAGCACCCTGTGCAGGACGCTTCGTCTAAACAACAAACAAAACAAAAATACAGACCTAATCATCAGCAGACAGGATTACCACCTCACTCATCCTTGCCCATCAGAGGGGAAACAAACAAACAAAAACTCAGTACAAATCTCACCCTATACAAAGCTTGCACAAACTTCTGGACCAACCTCAGGAGGGCAGAAACCAAAAGGAAGAAAGAATTTAACCCTGAAGCCTTGGAAAAGGAGACCTCAAATGCAATAAATAAAAAAATAATGAAAAGGCAGAGAAATACTACACAAATGAAGGAACAAACTAAAAACACAGAAGCCCAAATAAATGAAGAGGAAATAGGCAAACTACCTGAAAAAGAATTAAGAATAATGATAGTAAAGATAATCAAAAACCTTGAAAACAGAATGAAGAAGATGCAAGAATCAATTAACAAAGACCTAGGAGAGTTAAAGAATAAACATACAGAGACAAACAACACAATTACCGAAATAAAAAATACTCTAGAAGGAATCAATAGCAGAATATCTGAAGCAGAAGAACAAATCAGTGAGCTGGAAGATAAAATGGTGGAAATAACTTCTGAGAGCAGAATAGAGTAAAAAGAATGAAAAGAACTGAGGATAGTCTCAGAGACCTCTGGGACAATATAAAACACACCAACATTAGAATTATAGGGGTCCCAGAAGAAGAAGAGAAAAAGAAAGAGTATGAGGAATATTTTGAAGAGATTATAGTTGAAAATCTCCCAATATGGAAAAGGAAATAGTCAATAAGTTCAAGAGCCACAAAGAGTCCCATACAGGGTAAACCCAAGGAGAAATACACATAATAATCAAACTAACAGAGACTAAACACAAAGAAAGGATATTAAAAGCAGCAAGGGAAAAACAACAAGTAACATATAAGGGAAACCAATACATTTAGCAGGTGATTTTTCAGCAGAATCTCCACAGGCCAGAATGAAATGGAAGGATATATTTAAAGTACTGAGAGGGAAAAATCTACAACCAAGACTACTGTACCCAACAAGGATCTCATTCAAAATTGATGGAGAAATAAATAGCTTTTCAGAGAAGCAAAAGTTAAGAGAACTCAATACCACCAAACAAGCTTTACAATAGATGTTAATGGGACTTATATAGTCAAGAAATACAAGAGAAAAAAAAGATGTACACAATCAACCCCAAAGCAAAATTAAGCAAATGGCAATAGGGACATATATATCAATAATTATTTTAAATGTAAATGGATTAAACGCTTCAACCAAAAGATGCAGACTGGCTGAATGGATACAAAAACAAGACCCATATATACACTATCAACAAGAAACCCACTTCAGACCTAAATACACATATAGACTGAAAGTGAGAGGATAGAAAATATATTCCATGCAAATGTGAAGCAAAAGAAAACTAGAATAGCAATCCACATATCAGACAAATTAGACCTTAGAACAAGAGATAAGGAAGGACACTACATAATGATCAAGGGATAAATCCAAGAGGAAGACATAATAATTATAAATATCTATGCAGTCAACATAGGAGCACCTCACTACATAAGACAAACACTAACAGACATAAAAGGAGAAATTGACAGTAACATAATAATAGTAGACTTTAACACCCCACTCACACCAATGGACAGATCATCAACACAGAAAATTAATAAGGAAACACAAGTCTTAAGTGAAACATTAGATAAGATGGATCTCATTGACACCTTCAGGACATTCCATGAAAATGCAGAAAAATACACTTTCTTCTCAAGTGCACATGGAACATTCTCCAGGATAGACCATATCTTGGGTCAAAAATCAAGCCTCAGTAAATTTAAGAAAATTGAAATCATATCAAGCATCTTCTCTGACCATAATACTATGAGATTAGATATCAATTACAAGAAAAAAAAAACCTGTAAATACACAAACACATGGAGATTAAACAATATGTTTCTAAATATCCAACAGGTTACTTAAGAAATCAAAAGGGAAATAAAAAAAATTTCTAGAAACAAACGACAATGAAAACACAATAACTCAAAACCTATGGGATGGAACAAAAGCAGTTCTAAGAGGGAAGTTTATAGCAAAACAGTCATACCTCAAGAAACAAGAAAAAAAAAAAAAAACATCGAATAAACTACCTAAACTTACACCTAAAACAACTGGAAAAAAAGAACAAAAACAAAACCCAAATTAGTAGAAGGAAAGAAATCATAAAGATCTGAGTGGAAATAAATGAAGAAGAAATGAAAGAAAAACTTGTAAAGATTAATAAAATTAAAAGCTGGTTCTATGAGATGATAAACAAAATTGACAAACCCACAGCCAGAATCATCAAGAAGAAAAAAAAAAAACAGAGAAGAATCAAATCAACAAAATTAGAAATGAAAAAGAAGAGGTTACAACAGACAGTGCAGAAATACAAAGGATTATAAGAGACTATTATGAACAACTATACGGCAATACAATGGATAACCTGGAAGAAATGGACATACTCTTAGAAAAGTTCAATCTTCCAAGACTGAACTAGGAAGAAATAGAAATTATGAACAACCCAATTACAAGCACTGAAATTGAAGCTGTGATAAAAAAAAAAATCTCCCAAAAAAACAAAAGCCCAGGACCAGATGGCTTGATAGGAGAATTCTATCAAACATTTAGAGAAGAGCTAATGCCTATCATTCTAAAACTCTTTCAAAAATATTGCAAAAGAAGGAACACTTCCAAACTCATTCTATGAGGCCACTGTCACCCTGATACTAAAACCAGACAAGGACAACACACACAAAAAAAACTACAGGCCAATATCACTGATGAACATAGATGCAAAAATCCTCCACAAAATTTTTAACAAACAGAATTCAGCAACACATCAAAAAGTTCATACACCATGATCAAGTTGGGTTTATTTCAGGGATGCAAGGATTCTTCAATGTATGCAAATCAATCAATATGATATACCATAATAACAAATTGAAAGATAAAAATCATATGATAATCTCAATAGATGCAGAAAATGCCTTTGACAAAATTCAGCACACATTTATGATTAAAACTCTTCAGAAAATGGGCATAGAAAGAACTTACCTCAACATAGTAAAGGCCATATATGATAAGCCTATACCAAACATTATTTTCAATGGTGAAAAATTGAAAGCATTTCCTCTAAGATCAGGAACAAGACAAGGACATCCACTTTCACCACTATTATTCAACATAGTTCTGGAAGTCCTAGCTCTAGCAATCAGAGAAGAAAAAGAAATAAAAAGAATCCAGATCCGAAATGAAGAAGTAAATCTCTCACTGTTTGCAGATGACATGATACTGTACTTAGAAAACCCTAAAGAGAGTATCAGAAAATTACTAGAGCTAATCAGTGAATTTAGCAAGATTGCAGGATGCAAAATCAATACACAGAAATTGCTTGCATTACTATATACTAACAATGAAAAATCAGAAAGAGAAATTAAGGAATCAATCCCATTCACCATTGCAACAAAAAGAATTAAATATCTAGGAATAAACTTACCCAAGGAGACAAAAGAACTGTACACAGAAAATATAAGACACTAATGAAAGAAATCAAAGACAACATAAATAGGTGGAGAGATATTCCATGTTCCTGAGTAGGAAGAATCAATATTGTGAAAATGACTATACTACCAAATGCAATCTACAGATTCAATGTGATCCCTATCAAATTACCAAGGAAATTTTTCACAGAACTATAACAAAATATTTCACAATTCATATGGAAATACAAAAGACTCTGAATAACCAAAGCAATCTTGAGAAAGAAGAATGGAGCTAGAGGAATCAACCTTCTTGACTTCAGACTATATTACAAAGCTATAGTCATCAAGACACTATGGCACAAAACAGTACTGGCTCAAAAACAGACATATAGACCAATGGAACAAGATAGAAAGCCCAGAAATAAACCCATGCACCTATGGGTACCTTATTTTTGACAAAGGAGGCAAGAATACACAATGAGGCAAAGACAGCATCGTCATTAAATGGTACTGGGAAAATTGGACAGCTACATGTAAAAGAATGAAATTAGAATATTTCATAACATCATACACAAAGATAAACTCAAAATGGATTAAAGACCTAAATGTAAGACCAGAAAATATAAAACTCTTAGAGAAAAAATAGGCAGAACACACAATGATATAAATAAAAGCAAGATCCTCTATGACCCACCTCCTAGAGCAATGGAAATAAAAACAAAAGTAAACAAGTGAGACCTGATTAAACTTAAAAACTTTTGCACAGCAAAGGAAACTATAAGCAAGGTGAAAAGACAACTCTCAGAGTGGGAGAAAATAATAGCAAATGAAACCAGTTACAAAGGATTAATTTCCAAAATATACAAGCAGCCCATACAACTCAATACCAGAAAAACAAACAACCCAATCAAAAAGTGGGGAAAAGGGTTAAACAGACACTTCTCCAAAGAAGACATACTGATAGCTAACAAGAACATGAAAAGATGCTCAACATAGTTCATAATTCAGTTTAGTTCAGTTCAGTTGCTCAGTTGTGTCCAATGGGACCCCATGAACCACAGCACACCAGGCCTCCCTGTCCCATGAACGACAGCACGCCAGGCTTCCCTATCCATCAACATCTCCCGGAGTCCACCCAAACCCATGTCCATCCAGTCGGTGATGCCATCTAACCATCTCATCCTCTGTCGTCCCCTTCTCCTCCTGCCTTCAATCTTTCCCAGCATCAGGGTATTTTCCAATGAGTCACCTCTTTGCATTGGGTGGCCAAAGTATTGGAGTTTCAACTTCAACATCAGACCTTCTAATGAACACCCAGGACTGATTTCCATTAGAATGGACAAGTTGGATCTCCTTGCAGTCCAAGGGACTCTCAAGAGTCTTCTCCAACACCACAGTTCAAAAGCATCAATTTTTCAGTGCTCAGCTTTCTTTATAGTCCAACTCTCACATCCATACATGACCACTGGAAGAACCATAGCCTTGACTAGACAGACCTTTGTTGGCAAAGTAATGTCTCTGCTTTTTAATATGCTGTCTAGGTTGGCCATAACTTTCCTTCCAAGGAGTAAGCCTCTTTTAATTTCATGACTGCAATCACCATCTGCAGTGATTTTGGAGCCCAGAAAAATAAAGTCAGCCACTGTTTCCACTGTTTCCCCATCTATTTGCTATGAAGTGATGGGATCGGATGCCATGATCTTCGTTTTCTGAATGTTGAGCTTTAAGCCAACTTTTTCACTCTCCTCTTTCACTTTCATCAAGAGGCTCTTTAGTTCTTCTTCACTTTCTGCCATAAGGGTGGTATCATCTGCATATCGGAGGTTGTTGATATTTCTCCCGGCAATCTTGATTCCAGCTTGTACTTCTTCCAACCCAGCGTTTCTCATGATATACTCGTCATATAAGTTAAATAAGCAGGGTGACAATATACAGGCTTGACGTACTCCTTTTCCTATTTGGAATAAGTCTGTTGTGCCATGTCCTATTCTAACTGTTGCTTCCTGACTTGCATTCAGGTTTCTCAAGAGGCAGGTCAGGTGGTCTGGTATTCCCATCTCTTTCAGAATTTTCCACAGTTTATTGTGATCCACACAGTCAAAGGCTTTGGCATAGTCAATAAAGCAGAAATAGATGTTTTTCTGGAACTCTCTTGCTTTTTCCATGATCCAGTGGATGTTGGCGATTTGATCTCTGGTTCCTCTGCCTATTCTAAAACCAACTTGAACATCTGGAAGTTCACAGTTCACATATTGCTGAAGCCTAACTTGGAGAATTTTAAGCATTACTTTACTAGTGTGTAAGATGAGTGCAATTGTGTGGTAGTTTGCGCATTCTTTGGCATTGCCTTTCTTTGGGATTGGAATGAAAACTGACCTTTTCCAGTCCTGTGGCCACTGCTGAGTTTTCCAAATTTGCTGGCATATTGAGTGTGGCACTTTCACAGCGTCGTCTTTCAGAATTTGAAATAGCTCAACTGGAATTCCATCACCTCCATTAGCTTTGTTCATAGTGATGCTTCCTAAGGCCCACTTGACTTCACATTCCAGGATGTCTGGCTCTAGGTGAGTGATCACACCATCGTGATTATCTGGGTCAAAAAGATCTTTTTTGTATAGTTCTTCTGTGTATTCTTGCCATCTCTTCTGCTTCTGTTAGGTCCCTACCATTTCTGTCCTTTATTGAGCCCATCTTTGCATGAAATGTTTCCTTGGTATCTAATTTTCTTGAAGAGATCTCTAGTCTTTCCCATTCTATTTTTTTCTGAAATGCAAATCAAAACTACAATCATATATCACCTCACACTGGTCAGAATGGCCATTATCAAAAAGTCTGCAAACAATAAATGCTCTATAGGATGTGGAGAAAAGGGAACACTCTTGCTCTGTTGGTGGGAATGTAAATTGATACAGCCACTATGAACGGTGCTATGGCAATTCCTTAAAAAACTCAGAATAAAACCACCATATGACCTAGCAATCAGACACAAGTATCCCATTGTTCAGCAGCACTATTTACAATAGCTAGAATGTGGAAACAACCTAGATGCCCTTTGACAGATTAATGGATAAGGAAGTTGTGGTACTTATGCACAATGGAATATTACTCTGCCATAAAAAGGAATGCATTTGAGTCAGTTCTAATGAAGTGGATGAATCTAGAACCTATTATACAGAGTGAAGTAAGTCAGAAAGAGAAAAATAAATATCATATTCTAATGCATATATGTGGAATCTAGAATAATGGTACTAAAAAATTTATTTACAGGGCAGCAATTGAGAAACAGACATAGAGAATAGACTTATGGACGTGGAGAGAGGGGAGGTGAAGGTGAGATGTATGAAGAGGGTAACATGGAAATTTACATTATCATATTTTAAATAGATAGCCAACAGGAATTTGCTGTATGTCTCAGGGAACTCGAACAGGGGCTCTGTAGCAACCTAGAGGGGTGGGATGGGGAGGGAGATGGGAGGGAGGTTCAAAAGGGAGGGGATATATGTATACCTATGGCTGATTCATGTTGAGGTTTGACAGAAAACAACAAAATTCTGTAAAGCAATTATCCTTCAGTTAACAAATAAATTAATTAAAAAGCATATTTTGAATATTTTCCCTGCTTCTTTCTCCTCTACTGCCAAAATCATTACAAATATATTGTTGCACTGAATCAGTTCAGTTCAGTTCAGTTGCTCAGTCACGTCCAACTCTTTGCAACCCCATGGATCGCAGCACGCCAGGCCTCCCTGTCCATCACCAACTCCCAGAGTTCACTCAGACTCACGTCCATCGAGTCAGTGATGCCATACAGCCATCTTATCCTATGTCGTCCCCTTCTCCTCCTGCCCGCAATCCCTCCCAGCATCAGAGTCTTTTCCAATGAGTCAACTCTTCACATGAGGCGGCCAAAGTACTGGAGTTTCAGCTTTTGCATCATTCCTTCCAAAGAAATCCCAGGGCTGATCTCCTTCAGAATGGACTGGTTGAATCTCCTTGCAGTCCAAGGGACTCTCAAGAGTCTTCTCCAACACCACAGTTCAAAAGCATCATATTTCTCTGAGGCTTTGTTAATTTTTCTTCGTTTTTCTCTCTTCTCTTCAGATTACATATTCTCTACTAATCCCTCTTCAGTTTTACTGTTTTTATGTCTTTGTTTGTCAGTTCCAACATCTGAGCCCCTTTCTGCACCAAAAGCACCAAACATTATGCTTTTTTAAAAAAATGCAAGGTCACACTTCCCTGTGTGTTTTCATGCCTCATAATTATTTTGTTGAAACTATTTAGCAACTCTAGATGCTTATCCCCCTTCCAGGGCTTTCTGCTGTTGTTTGCTTGTTTATTTTCTTAGTGACCTGGCTGGACTATTTGATTAGAGCATTTCTCCCACAGTGTGAAGCCTGGGATGTTGTTTCACAAAAGGAGTACCTCTGGGCATGCGCACAGTCACCTTGGGATGGTGTGGTATTAGCAGAGCTCCCTTTGCCTCTTTCCATTTTGGGCTTTCCACCTCTATTGGCATTACACTCAGCACTAATGGCTGGTTAATTGTTCTATTGTTTTTGATGATACCCAAGGGCATAAATTGCTTCACAATCTAATCCAATTAAATTTGGGGACCTGTGTAAGGATAGATTTTGAAGCTTATTTCTGAGATTAGTTCTAACCTGAGAGGCTTTCTTCTTAGCAGTTTCTTTCCATCGTGCTCTCTGATGAACTAGCTGCACTGCTGCTGCTGCTGCTGCTGCTGCTGCTGCTGCTGCTGCTAAGTCGCTTCAGTAGTGTCCGACTCTGTGCGACCCCATAGACGGCAGCCCACCAGGCTCCCTTGTCCCTGGGATTCTCCAGGCAAAAACACTGGAGTGGGTTGCCATTTCCTTTTCCAATGCATGAAAGTGAAAAGTGAAAGTGAAGTCGCTGAGTCGTGTCCGACTCTTAGCGACAGCCTTCCAGGCTCCTTCATCCATGGGATTTTCCAGGCAAGAGTACTGGAGTGGGGTGCCATTGCCTTCTCCGAAACTAGCTGCACTGCAGTTGTCTTATTTCTCTCTCGGAGCTACAGATGTCTTCTTAATTGCTTAATACTAAAATCTCCATTGTTTTCCATCTTGACTTTCTGAATACTCTTTCAAGTAATGTTTGTTTCTCTTCTCCTGGCCAGCATCTCCCTGGGCAAAATCTTTAAGCCCCTGAATTGGAAGGACTGAGACAGGGATGTTGTGTTGCTTTTCTTAGATGATTTTCCAGTTTACACTTAAGGTGCTGGATGTGGGCACTAGCTTGACTCCTCTAGGCTTTTCTCTCCTGCATGGAACCTCTTCCTTACAAAGGAGCTGGGGGTGAGGATGATTAGGGCTCCTGGTGGCTCAGATGGTAAAGAATCTCCTTGCAATGTGAGAGACTCAGGTTTGATCTCTGGTTCTGGAAGACTCCCTGGAGAAGGGAATGGCAACCCACTCCAGTTCTTGACTGGAGCATTCCATGGATAGAGGCTACTTGTTGGCCATGGGGTGGCAAACAGGACACAACTGAGCAACTAACACTTTCACTTTTTGTTCTCAGTTAACCATGCCCCCTCTCTACCAATGGTGGCTGGACTCTGAAAGGGAATTACTCACTTCTCAGCCACACTTACCAGGATTTAGTCTCTGTAACAGGAAGTTGCGAACAATGAGAAATGCATGTGACCTTTCCCTCCTGGAAAGATCCAGTGCCTCTGTCTGGGATTGTAGGACCAAGAGCCCCCTCTTCTTGGCCACATCCACACACAGAGTGGGGCTTCCTTAAAGCTTTGCTGGACTCTGAAGCTTAAATGGCACAAACTCTCACAGTTCTTACCAAGATTTAGTAGATTTTCTTGAAATAATGTTTCTTAGCAGAAACACAACATTGTAAATCAACTTATACTCCAATAAAAATTATAAATAAAAACTGAAAAGGAATACAAATTTTCTTTATTGGCTGCATGAACTTTATGACCATTTTCAGAGACTTTAAATGGTTGTTTTTCTAATTAATTTTAAGCAATTGTGGTTGTTGTACTGGGGGAGAAGCCCTCAAAGCGCCTCAAAACACTATTATTGATATCGTATTTTTGATTGAGTGTGTGTGTCTGTGTGTGTTACAGGTGGACTGTTGGGCTCCTTTTTATTTTTAGGATTTTCTTTTACATATGGTAAATGAAGCTGGTAGTGACTTAGGTATGGATATACTTTCCTTTTTAAAATATGTTCAGTGAAATAAGTCAGACCGAGGAAGACAAATACTGTATGCTATTGCTCATATGTGTAATCTAAAAACCAAAATGAGTAAATGAATACAACAAAACAGAAACAGATTTACAGATACAGAGAACAGAGTAGTGGCTGCCACTAGCGGGGGTGGGGAGGGAGTGAGGGGCAAGATGCAGGTGGAGGATTAAGGGGTACAAACTACCATGCATAAGATAAGTAAGCTACAAGGATATATATTACAGTGCAGGGAATATAGCTGTCATTTCATAACACTTTTAATGGAATATAATCTATAATTCTGAATCACTATGTTGTACATATGAAGCTACTATGTTGCTCAGTCATGTCCAACTCTTTGCAACCTCATGGACTGCAGCATGCCAGGCTTCCCTGTACGTCACCAACTCCTGTAGCTTACTCAAACTCATGTCCATTGAGTCGGTGATGCCATCCAACGATTTCATCCTCTGTTGTCCCCGTCTCCTCCTGCCTTCAATCTTTCCCAGCATCAGGGTCTTTTCCAATGAGTCAGTTCTTTGCCTCATGTGGTCAAAGTATTGGAGCTTTAGCAATGAATATCCAGGACTGATTTCCTTTAGGATTGACTGGTTTGATTGTAAATCAACTATCCATCAATAAAATTTATGATTTTTAGAAAAGTAAATTAACTCTCACTATATGTTTCTGTGGGCTTTCCTGGTAGCTCAGACAGTAAAGAATCTGGCTGCAATGCAGGAGGCCCAGGTTCAGTTCCTGGATCAGGAAGGTCCCCTGGAGAAGTGAATGGCTACCCACTCCAGTATTCTTGTCTGGGAAATCCCATGGACAGAAGAGCTTGGTGGACTATAGTCAATGGGGCCACAAAAAGAGTCAAAACCAATTCAACAATTAACATTATATGTTTCTGTAATGGAAAAACAATAATAAAGCAAATCATAGTTCTTACGAAAGTAGAGAACATAAGCTTATGTTAAATTGGGGAAATAAAATAGAAAGTGAACAATCCTAAAAGAAAATATCTTTTTGGCTAACTCTAAACAGGGATGAACAGCAGTCACAGCACTTTTGTTCATCGACAGACATTCATGTTCACATCTAACACTCATATTTTAGTTTCTAATATTGTCCACTAAAAGCAGAGACATTACTTTGCCGACTAAGGTCCGTCTAGTCAAGGGTATGGTTTTTCCTGTGGTCATATATGGATGTGAGAGTTGGACTGTGAAGAAGGCTGAGCACTGAAGAATTGATGCTTTTAAACTGTGGTGTTGGAGAAGACTCTTGAGAGTCCCTTGGACTGCAAGGAGATCCAACCAGTCCATTCTGAAGGAGATCAACCCTGGGATTTCTTTGGAAGGAATGATGCTAAAGCTGAAGCTCCAGTACTTTGGCCATCTCATGCGAAGAGTTGACTCATTGGAAAAGACTATGATGCTGAGTGGGATGGCTGGATGGCATCACTGACTCGATGGACGTGAGTCTGAGTGAACTCTGGGAGATGGTGTTGGACAGGGAGGCCTGGTGTGCTGCGATTCATGGGGTCGCAAAGAGTCGGACACAACTGAGCGACTGAACTGAACTGAACTGAACTGAAAAAAGCACTAGGGCCCACAGAAAAATACTTTGAGGCAATGAAAAAATCAGTATTGCTCTAGAAGATTGTTATTGACATTTACAAGGACATTTTAAGACTATCTTGGGTAGTAATAAAAAACAAAAACTGTGCTCAAAGGAACTCTACTGGGAAAGTTATAATAATTTGAATATTAAGTGGGACAATAGTTATGATTAATTATAGCAGATTTCAAAGGCTAGGAAGTATTCATGTTTTCATACAAAGGAAGAATAAAATAGAAAATTTTGACTTCTTCCAATTTCCAGTACTACACACTCAAATAACAAATAATCCAATATATAAGCATCTCTAACTTGAGAAATTAAAGTTTAAAACATTATATTTTCCTTACTTAATTAGAGATAGCATCATTTATCTCATTCAAAATTAAAACCTGGGATTTTTTTCTCTTCTGATTTCCTCACACTATGAGTGCCCATTATGGGTCAACCACTGGGCTAATTGCTAGAATTGCATTGGTGTGCTTATGTGCATATGTGTGCATATGCGTGCATGTGTGTGTGAGAGAGAGAGGGAAGATAGCATTTATTTCTATTCTCATGGAATTTGTAATCTCTGCAGAGAACACAAAGGATAAGATAGAAATCTCAAAAATATGTGCACTGTGAAAATCTTTCATATTGCTAACTGACTTAGGAACGTCAAGAAAGTTTACGAAATTATTGATTGAATCGGGGTTACAGGAGACACAGGAATTAACTAGGCAAATAGTGAACCGCATTCCAAGCAGAGGCAACAGTGTATGCAAAGGTTCTGTTGTTTTGCTGTTGTTTAGTCACTAAGTCATGTCTGACTCTTTGTGACCCCGTGGACTATAACCCACCAGGCTCCTCTGTCCACGGGATTTCCGAAGTAAGAGTGCTGAAGTGGGCTGCCATTTCCTTCTCTAGGGGAGCTTCTTGATTCAGGGATTGAACTCATGTCTGCTGCATTGGTAGGCACCTTCTTTACCACTGAGCCAATAGGGAAGCCCCAAAATTAATTTTAAGTATTATGAATTTGGCTTCAAGTATTTTATTTATTTATTATTCTTATATTTATTGCATTGAACTATATGCCAGACTCTTGCCTTGGTTCTTGGGATAAAAAAATATAGACAAGCCATCACTGTCCTTTTGGAGTATATATTTTTGTCAAAGGAAGCAGATGATAAAAAAAAAAAAACCTAACATAATAGATAAGTAAATCATACAATGTATCGGAAAGTGAAAGCTACTGAAGCAGATATAGAGCAAAGTAGGAGATCTGGGACTGGGAAATGGTGGAGGATTTTAAACAGGGTAATTGTTGTAGTCTTTGTAGAGAAAGTGAAGTTTGAGGAAAGACTTGAAGGAGGTGAAATGGCTAGTCATGGGGATGTCTGTGGAGTAATGTGGGAATGGGGTATTCAGGTAGAAAGCGAAACCAGGGCAAATACCCTGGAGCACTCTGCTGCTTGGCATGTTCAGACCCAAGGAACACAAGTGGAGACTGGATGATGAGTGGTGTGAATGACGGAGGAATAATAGGGATCACGTCTAAAGTTAATTAACGGATGGATGTGCACATATCCTTGCAGATCATCGTAAGGACTCTATGATCATAAGAATTCCTGTTGAGTCTGTGGCTCCATTTTGTTTTTCCAGTGCAAATGTCAAATGCTATTTTGGAACTTAGAGGAGAGGTCATGGGTGCATATATTTTTTGATTCACTTCTAGGTAGTAATTAAAGCCATGAGTATGGAAGAGGTAATCTAGATCAGGATTGGCAAATTCCAGGAGACAAATCCAGCCTCTTGGCTGATTTTATAAATACAGATTTATTGAAACACCACCACGCCTATTAATTTACATATTGTTTATGGTTGCTTTCACTTTATAGTGACAGGATTGAGTAGTTACAACAGAGAATATATGCTCCTCAAAACCTAAAATATTTACTCTCTCAGATTTCTCAGAGAAACGTAGCTGATCCCTTGTCTAGCGACACAAAGCAACTTGGAAGAAGCAGCGCTGAGTTTTGTTGTTGTTGTTGCTTAGCTGCTCAATCATGTTGACTCTTTGTGACTCCATGAACTATATCCTGCCAGGCTCCTCTCTCCATGGGATTGCTCAGGCAAGAATACCAAAGTGGTTTACCATTTCCTTCTCCAGAGGATCTTTTCAGTCCAAGGATTGAACCCGCATCTCCTGCACTGGCAGGTAGATTCCTTACTACTGAGCCACCAGGGAAGCCCCTTTGCGTCTTAGGCAACTCTAATATTTGCTGTCCAAAGGGAGTAGCTGAGTATGCAAAGGAGAGAGGCATGAAACAGCCATAGTGGAAATTCAGCACAGACTTCACAGGAGGAAAAGAAGAGGGTGTTTCAAATACAAACTGTGATTGATGAAGATGAGGCCTGAGAACCAGTCTTTGGATGAACAACTTGAAGGTCATTGGTTTTCCTAGTAAAAGCTGTCTCTATGGAGAGTTGTGTGTTAGAGTTAGTGTCAAGTGAAAGTGGTTGAGGATTTAGTATGGCACGGAGACAAAATGCAGCAGTCCCCAAACTTTACAACAGCAGGACCAGTTTCGTGGAAGAAAATGTCTCTGAGGGTAGGGGTGGGGGGGTGGTTTCAGGATGATTCAAGTGTATTATGTTTATTGTGCACTTTATCTCGATTACGATTACATCAGCTCCATCAGGATCATCAGGCATTAGATCCCAGAGGTTGAGGGTATGGTATATACTCCCTTCTGATGTAGGGAGTATGGACGTTGTTTTGGTGCTTGTGAAAAAGAGGATAAAGATAGCAATTTAGCTGAACAGAATTGTTAGGGGTCAAGAGTGAGTTCTCTTGTACATTGTTTTGTTTCTGGTTGCTTAGGTTAAACTCAGCTTAGTTAAAAGTTGGTGGAAAAATCTAATGAAGAAGGAAATGTTAACTGTTATAGAGAGAAGGGTTAAAAATAGTGTTAAGTTTTTCGGAAGGTCAGAAGAAATGGCCTGGAAGGCACATTTTATAATTTCAGATGAGCTTTTTATTGTAACAGAAGAGGAAGAGGGGAAAGGTACAGGTGATGGAAGATTTTGTGTCTAGGGAGGGGAGCGTGAAAGCATTCCTGTCTGATAGCTTGTGTTTTCATTCTGAAACAAGAGTAGAAATGTATGAAGAGTGAGAGGGAGTTGAAAAGAGAAACAGTTCACTTGCACTCAATGTAGTAAACTCATCATAGTTTAAAGACCTTGAGTTGATGTAGAACCAGCCTGTCCGTGTGTGTGTGTATGTTTAATCTTTGCTCTGCAACTCAAGCACAGGAGTGGAGGACACATTTGTTTGGGTTCATTCAATATTAGCGGTTTGAAAGCAGGATGAGGCAAAACACTTAGGCTTTAGAATTTATAGGCAGTGCTATTTAAATAATGGATGCTTGAATCCAAAGATAAGAGTGCAGTGGAGTGGAGGTGTCTTTAAGGTTAAAGTAGGAATAATCTGATAAGCAAGATGGAAGATACAAAGTTTTGCTTAGAGAAAGGGGTGATTGACTTCAGGATTTTAGATTGTGGAGCAGTCTACCATGTAACCAAGTTCAAGGAATAAACTTGAATGGATTAGAGAAGGTCATTCAGAGATAAAGAGGTTAAGGAAATGAACCAGTGTTCAATCCATCATCCCTGTGGGATAGGCAGTAATGGGAGTTGATGTCAGACTTTTGACAAAGATTTGGTTGCTATCAAGAGAATAGGATGTAATATTTAGTCACTGAAAATTCATGAACAGACTAATGACTGAAGAGGAATATATTGAAGGTCAATAGTATTTAGGTAATGGTATAGTTAAAAAGCAGAAACCTCAAAGGAGGTAGTTTAATTTTAACAGAAGTAATAATGAGCCACAGGGAACCAGAAGGCTAGAACCTATGCTTCTTCATCTAGAGTTAAAACAGATGGAGAAAACAATTACCTACCACTTAAGGTAAGTATAAAAACAAGTGCATAAATGATGTCAAAATGAACTAAACCCATGATATCTATACTTTAGAATAAATTTTAGAATGAGCATTATATATATATATACACATATATACATATTATATATATACATATGCCATATATATTATATGTATAGACACACACACACACATATATATATGTATGCCATACATATAGCAGAATGGGCAGTTCCACAGGGTATAGCAAAATGGTTTCAAAATGGAAAACTGAATAAGGAGTAAATGATTACACAGAATTATATTATAGTGGTATATTGGAGGACAGATAGGCAGAAAAGCATATACTAGGGATGATAGATTTGGACTCAATGGTCATTTAAAAAACACATGGCTATCAAATCTATAACCAGTTAAACACTTATTCTATATCAAAACATACTGATACCCAGAAATTCTAAAAAATGTTTCTCCAACCTGTATAATCACTTTAATCTTTAATTTCACCCCCACTACCTTAATTTAGAATGTATGTCTCTCACTTTTAGATCTTACCATATTTTCCTAACTTATCTCCATCTCTTCACTCTTGAATCTTTTTAACTGTATTTCTGCCTGAATAATCGTTATGTAATGTAGTTTGATCCTTTTCATCAAAATACTCATCAGTGGTGTACTAACGTAAGCTTCTGTTTCAGAGTCCTTTTGTCTCCTAAATCTCTTTCTTTCCCCCTAGGAACGTTATGCTACATCAACATGGAGCCCTGTCTTCCAGAATTTTCCATGGTATCTTACAGATCCAAGCCTTTGCTCATGTATGTTCTTTGCCTGGAGCTTCTCTTCCATGGCTGACATCCGACATTTTATCCCCCACTGCCAAACTTCTAACTCAAGCCTGGTTTTAGTTTTCCAAGAATGGTTCATCAGTCTCTCCTTTGTATCTTGTATTGTGTGTGTGTGTGTTAGCTGTTCAATTGTGTCCAACTCTTTGAGACCCCATGGACTGTAACCTTCCAGCCTGCTCTGTCCATGGAATTCTCCAGACAAGAGTACTGGAGTGGGTGGCCATTCCTTCCTTCAGGGCATCTTCCAGACCCAGAGATCGAACCTGGGTCTCCTGTATTGCTGGCAGATCTTACACAGCCAAACTTCTTACTCAAGCCTTTTCCTGGTTTTAGATTTCCAAGAAGGGTTAATCAATCTCTCCTTTGTGTCTTGTATATCTATTCAAATTACTTTGACAAATGTTTGCTGATTTTATTTTTTTTTCCCCTAACACTTTTCTTAACTAGACAATGAGCTCCTTGAATGATGATCTTTGTGCCATAGAAGATGCTTAATAAAGGCTTGCCCAATCGGAGTGGACTTGACACACCTGCTCTTGCCATAAGCACATCACTTTCAAGTAAGTTTTCTCTCTTTTGGCTCCACTCTTAAAATACAAATTGATCTCTCTGAATTCTTCCTCTAATGCCCTTGTTGGAAAATGTTAATAACTGGTCAGTGGCAGGCATGATTAAGCCTTCCTTTCTCCTTTATTTAGATTGGTGTCACTGCACTGGTTCTGAGAGAGCCGTAAAGAACATTAACACTGCATCCACTCTGACAGAACAAACCATTCCCTAGAAATTGATAAGGGCCTTTTTCTGGAAATAAATTCGGTGGTGGCAAAACAAACGGTTGTCTCAATTGCCATCCATCTCCCTTTCTTTAATAACTTTCATTTATTTCACCACATCCCTTTCTAAGATTAGTATAACAAATGCATTTCTCTTTGAAGGATGGGGCATTGGCAGATTTTTCCAGTGCAGAGGAAAACTAAATGTCTCTTAACTGAGCCCTGTTACATGCCTGAATATACCATTTCTTTGGGTGTTTCAGTTAACTGTTTTGAATTAAGGGGCTTATTTCTTTAACAGGAATCAATGATCCTGAACTTTAAAAGCATATTTAAATTCCTTGACTGGAATAAAATCTTTAAACTTGTAGTATATTAAAAAGCTGCTTAAACAATTTCAGGTGAGTATTATTGGATGCTATGATGATAGAATAAAATAAAATTTCCCTTCCGCTTCTGAAGGAAAAAGAAAACTCAACTAGTTGGTATCATAAAACCATGTGAATGTGACAGTGTTAGTTGCTCAGTCATCTCTGACTCTTTGCATGGACTATAGCCTTCCAGGCTCCTCTGTCCCTGGGATTTCCGAGGCAAGACTACTAGAGTGGATTGCAATTTCCTTCTCCAGGGCATCCTCCTGACCCAGGGATCTAACCCGGGTCTCGTGCATTGCAGGAAGATTCTTTACCATCTGAGTCAGCAGGGGAAGCCCCATCAAATGTGTATCAGACAAACTCTTTGAACCCCTGGTATGTACTAGAAAATGCAAATCTTTGGTTCCCTTAAGTTTTACTTACCAACAAAAGAAAATAACAAACTAGTACATATTACTGGAGTGACAGGATTACCCATTTTCCTTTGGTTTTAAAATTTTTAGTTTCTGTTTTTTTGAAAAACAAATAAACAAACAAACAACACCGCTGGCCAGTAGGCCTCAGATACCCGCTTTTCTGAGAAAGCGGAAACCAGGACTCAGCAGAGAGTTGGGAAGTTTTAAAAATATTACTCACTTAGCTTCGAGTCTTTTAGACCATTAGTTTGAAGAGATACCAAATCAGGAAACACACACACACACACACCACAAACTAACAACAAAAATGTTCATTCTTATGGTTACACCGAAAAATTAGTTCAGCTCCAAAAACCTTTCATAGAATTTGCCAGTGAAGTGGTTGCTATAGAATTTCTTGGTTCAGTTATTTAAAAAGTAATCATACAAGTTGTCTGGGTCACCTACCAGCATTGATCATCTGCCACTTTCATAAAAACACTTTTCTATGCCTTGCATGCATGTGTGTTAAGTCATTCAGTTGTGTCTGACTCTGGGCTACCCCATGGACTGAACCCCACAAACTCCTCTGTCCGTGGAAGTCTCCAGGCAAGAATACTGGAGAGGGTTGCCATACCTTCCTCCAGGGAATCATCCCGACGCAGGGATTGAACCCGTGTTTCTTAAGCGTACCTGCATTGGCAGGTGGGTTCTTTACCTACAGTGCCACTTGGGGAAGTCTTTCTAGGCCTTATGATAACACAGTTTTACATCTAGAGGATAGGAGTGTCTAAAAAGTTCCGTTTTCCAAGACATTCTCCACCATTCTTATGACATGCTTTTTGATACACATCCAGTGGGGATTTCCGATCTCATTCTCAAGATAAGAAAGCTTGTAATAAGTGAGAGATGTTTGCCCAAGGTCACACACTTTAACTAGGAACAGAGGCCAAGAACATGAATTTTTCTGGTGAGTTGTTCCACTGGACTCATGGGTATACTGATTTAATAGAGAAGTCCTATATCCCTGTGCTAGCCAGCAAATAGAATACAATGAAGCCTTATGAATCCAGAACCATGAGAGATTAACATGTTGTATGGGAACTTTTCAGATACTCATAATATATAATATTCATGTAAGGCTTTTCCATATGCACAAGGCTTTCACATCCATTATTTCATTTCATCCTCACAACTTAGATCATTTTACAGCTGTAAGAAAACTGCAAGTAAGAGGGTAGAAGTTAAGACACTTTTCCACGTTTATAAAATTAGTGATCAGGGGTGGGGTTTGAACTTAGTGTTTTAACTTATAGTCAAATGTTGCTACTTCAGGGAGCTCTTGAAGATGAATTTTATTTCTACAAGTACCAAAACAAGTTTAAGTTTAAAACTATTTTACAAATATTTGTAAACATTATTGGGACACACCCACAAGTGTCATGACAGTTCTGAGGGCAGCTGTCAAAGCCCAAGAGGTGGATGGTGGCTCACTTCCTGGAAATCCCCACTTCCTCCCCCAAATAATTGGAATAATCCTCCCATTCATTGGCCTAAATTACCCAGCCCATAAAAACTAACCACGCTGTGTTTTGGGGTCACTCTCACCTTCTAAGATAGCCCATACTCTGTCTGGGGAATGTGTTTGTCTCTAAATCCCTTCTTACCTAAAAAAGAAAAAAAAATTGTTATGTCTTTCCTGGTATTAGCAGAGAAAGGGTACTGAGTATAATTTAAACTTTTTTTCTTCTTGAGATTGGACCAGCATAATTATTTTCATTATTGTACTTTAATAAATAGGGTTGCAAAGAGTTGGACGTGACTGAATGAGTGCACGCACACACACACACATACACATACACACACTTTAATAAATAGAAGCCTGTATCTACATTTCAGTGTTTCTTTCCCATTTCTCAGTAGGAGTTTGTGTGAGATATTGCCACTCCTGATAAGTGTGCCAACCTCAAAAAGCCTATCCTTTTATTTTCTGCTTCATTTTCTAATGTTATGCTTCTAATATACTTTCGGCAGAGAGAGTAGGTCATTAATCTTATTAAATGTGTTTACTATGGTTATGGGTGAAGCAATCAGTGAGAAACTAAGATTCCCAAACATTAGAGTGCCCCCAATATTTCTAGGGAAGTATATAAAATACAGATTCATGGGACTTAGGCTGGTAGATCTGGAGTGGAGACCAGGAATTTAACTAATGTTCCTTGTATTTCTGAAGGTTTCTCTTTCTGTAGTTTAGTAACACTAATAAAGAAGCAAAATACATGTTTCAAGCATGAAGCCCATGGCATCAATTCCACATCTTTCCAATGTTTGCTTCAGATTCTAGGAGAGGCAACATGGTCCAGTAAATAGAATTTGGAGTCAGTCACACCTGGATTAAAATCCAGCCCTGTGACTTTCAAGTGAAGAGACTTTGGAAATATTACTTAACCTCCCCTCATCCCCATCACATCATCTGGAAAATACCCCATCCCCTCATCTCTCATGGCTGTTGTTTCTGATCAAATGAGACAGCGCCTGTGAAAGTATTTTCATATACCATATACTTCCATATGGTTGCTTAGAATTTTACAGTTTGTTGTTGCCAGAGACATTGATAGATCAATCAATTATTACTTTTATGAAGCTCAATGGTTTTCCAATTGCGGTAGCTAAACTACTGCAATATTACAATTCCTAACTGCATCAGCAACCAAGATATAACCTTCAAGACTAGTAGACCCTGGCTATCAGCACTTCAGGATGCATTAAGAGCCCTGTTTGTTCAAGATTCTGCTAGAATGTGAAAGGGGAAAAGAAAAATCTACCGGCATGCACACAGAAAAAAAAAATGAAGAGGGAGCTGGGAGGAGCCTGCTCCCGGGAAATGGAAATTGGAAGGTTTTATTGCAGCAAATTTCTCCTCCAGGTTTAGCACCTGCTCAGTCACCCAACCCTCCAGATTTCAATAAGTGATTAACGACTCATTAACAGATCATTAGCTAAATCAGCCCAGTGCAATGAAGAGAACTGGGTTCACTAATTTCCCTGGATTATCAGCAAATGCAGACCAAAAAGGAAATGAAATATGTCTGATAAAAATGTTAGTGAAAGGAGATCAAACCTGCATATTCATTGGAAGGACTGATGCTGAAACTAAAGTTCCAATACTTTGGCAACCAGTTTGAAATAGCTGACTTGTTGGAAAAGACCCTGTTGCTGGAAGATTGAAGGCAGGTGGAGAAGAGGGTGACAGAGGATGAGATGGTTAGATATAGCATCATTGACTCAATGGATATGGATTTGAGCAAACTCCAGGAGATGGTGAAGGCCAGGGAAGCCTGGTGTGCTGAAGTCCATGGGATGGCAAAGAGTCAGACCTGACTTAACAACTGAACGACAATAACAACGCAATGCTGTTTTTATATCAGGGTGGAGTCATGCACTTTGTGGAAAGTGGTTCTTCCCCTCTGCATCCCTTGTTCCTATCCTTGTCACCCTCATGAGTATAGTTCAGGAACAGTTTCATTTCCCAACCTCCCTCCTCATTCAGACTGTTGTGGGGTGGATGATGGCTGGATCATAGAATATTTCAGCTTTAAGTCTCCACAGCCAGATGGATACTCTTTTCCTGAGCATAGTCTCTTGCACAGCGATTCATAAACACTGAAAGTGATTGTCGTTCTCTTTTATTCCTAAAGTAAGTGGTTCTAATCAGTCACTTGTGGTTCCCGCCTCCACAAGTACC